>NW_027397096.1:651011-973650 GCF_003265705.2 Callorhinus ursinus | reverse complement strand
ACACACACACACACACACACACACACACACACACACACACACACACATACACGCATGCGCGCTGACTACAGGCGGCTGGGGAAGAGGCTGCAGCCTTCAGCCCTGCTCCTATTTAAAGAGAAGCATTGCTGGAAAGGAACAAAAGCAAAGCCGGCTATAAATAGCCACCTCCCTCCCAGCTTTTCCTGCCCTCCGGCCTCAAGCCCTTGCCTCTCCTCTCCCAGCTCAGGCCCACAGCAGCCAGGGCAGCGCTGTCTCCCCCGCCCCCACCCCGGGGGGCTGGCCATGGGGCCCCAGAGGCCACGTGGCCAGGCACTGACCACCGAAGCAGGCCAGGGGCTCTGGGCCTGGGTGGGTGCAGGGACTCTGAGGCCCCCATCTGCAGCCAGCCTTGGGAGCACGTGCCCAGCTCAGAGGGAGGGAGGCCCACTTGGGCCAGGCCGGCTGCCTTAGCAGAACGGCATAGGCCTGCAGCTGCACGGAAAGGAAGATGGGTCTGCCGAGCATTAGCCACACCTGCCCTGGGCGCTGTCTTCCCAGCCAGGCCAGGCCTTCCCTGGGTTGGTTCCTGGGTTGGTTCTTGGGCCCACAGTTGAGGCAGGAAGCCTCAGAGGGTGGAGGAGAAGTGGAGGAGGGAATACAAGTCCCACTTCAAGTTCCAGTGCTGTCACCTACTGATCCTTGAGCAAGGCTCCTAACCACACCACCCGGCCTTGGGTTCAATCCCCTCTTCACATGGTGTTGGCAAGGCTGCATGAAAAACAGGTATGCCTGGCAGGCCCCGGGGAACTGTGGAGCACCAGGTGATGGGGGAGATTACAGGCTGTGCTCTGTGTCTGAGAAGAATTGGATCAAGAGACCAGTAATTATTTAGTTTGTTTTGTATTTTTTTTAAGATTTTTTATTTATTTTTGAGAGAGAATGAGAGAGAGAGAGAAAGCACATGGGGGGGGGAGGGTCAGAGGGAGAAGCAGACTCCCCGCTGAGCAGGGAGCCCGATGCGGGACTCGATCCAGGGATTCCAGGATCATGACCTGAGCGGAAGGCAGTCGCTTAACCAACTGAGCCACCCAGGCGCCCTAGTTTATTTTGTATTTACCACTCGCTAGGGCCTGGGCTGGCTTATTTGATCCTGTTAGCTAGTTTGTATTTCCATTTTATAGACTGAGCAACTGATGTTCAGTTGCCTGCTCCAAGGTCACACAGACCGCTAAAGCACAAAGCCAGGTTGCAAAGCTCAGCTGGGGCTGTCTGAGACCAGGGTCCCCCGGGCCCCCAGGCAAGCCCCTCTTCAGGAGCCAGAGGAGGGCTGGGTTGGGCTGCTTCCCCCAGGCTAGCCTGGGACTGGAACTGGGTGGGCTGCGGAGAGGGAGGATGGTGTGGTCCTTGGTTCCAGAGATCCTCCACTCCGGGACACGGGACTCCTGCCACCGCCACCGCTCCCCCTCCCTCCCCCCAGTCCTTAGTTCCCCAGAGGGGCCTTTCTCCACCAACCCCAGGGACGGGGAAGGGAGGGGGTGGGGGAGAGCTCAGGCAGACCTACTTTCAAGGCTTTAATCCTTTTTGCTTAAAGGATTTTTTTTTTTTTTTTTTTTGCTTGGGGAAGACTTGGTCTGATCACAGGAGAGATGGAGGGAACTGACAAGCCGCAGAGGATTGGGGGGGGTTGGTGAGGAGAAAGAAATACATATTTATTACCCTCAATTATTAAAAAATAGATAGTACCAGATCTTAGGTCCTGGCAGACACTGCTGCGGCTTTTGCGCAAGGACTATTTTCTTTTCTTTCCCTTTTCTCTCTCTCTCTCTCTCTTTTTTTGGTTAATTCTGTTGAGATTGTAATGTGGCTAGCCGGTTAGGAAAACCGCCCTGGCCAGTTTCCAGCGGGTGGAGGAAGGCTGGGGTACTGGACAGGTGAGCAGGACCTCCTACCGCAGGTACAGGGAAGAGCCCACACCTCATCTCCATGGAGGGCAGGGGGTGGGTGGGAGGGGTCTTGGCCCCATTTGGGGCTGCACAGGCTGAGCCCCTGGCAGGCAGGGATCCTCAGCTCTTTCTTCTCCCTCCACGGCTCTCTCAGGGTTCCTACTCTTTTCAAGGAAGTGGCCGGAGAGAGAAATCCATTCTGCATTCCTCCCTAGGGGCAGTGACACAGCTCACCCCAGAGCTTCTGAGGGCTTCGCCCAGGGCCAGCTCCCCAGATACACCCTTCTCCTCCTATGATTGTATCAGCCTGTTGAAAAGGGGTCAGGTCGTCAGCCTAGTGCAAAGACACCGAGGTCCCCTGAGGCCTGATATTCAAGAGGGCAAGGTGGGGCCTAGAACAAAGAAGAGAGAGATCTACCATGTGGGAAAAGGCAGGGGAGGCAAGGCCGCTGAGGACAGGACTGTGGCATTCATTTCGGTTCTCCGAGTCCCCACAGAGCCTGGCACACAGTAGGCCTCGGCACATGGCTGTTGAGTAATAGGCTTGCGTGATGAAGACAGAACAGCTGCAGCGACTCACTGAGGCCTTGCTACATGCCAGGAAGGCACCTCATGTCCATTTGGTCGAGAATGCTCAGAACCCCTTAAAAAGAAAAAAAAAAGAATTCTCCAAGCCCCAAGAGGCAGGTGGCAGTAGCCCCATATTTCAGATGACAAAACTGAGGCCCAGAGAAGTAAAAGCATTTGCCCAAGGTCAAAGCGGCGGGGCAGGGCCTGGGGTCCCGCCTGTCCTGTCCACGGCCCTTGCTCTCATCCGCTCCGCTGTAGACGCAGAGAGAAAACCTGGGAAGAACAGAAATAAGTTTGAGAGGAATCAGGCAAAAACCACTGACTATTTCACAGATCAAGAGACCAAGGCTCTGCACTGGGGCTGGGCTTTCTTTTCTGATCGGGAAGACCTTGTTTTGAAGAGAAGGCCGCTGAGTAGAGGTCAGGGCCTAGGCGGGCGGTCGCCGATGATGGACCAGCTTTCGGGAGAAACCTCCAACCTCATCTCAGATTTCTAAGCCAAAGAAACCCACTTGAGAATGCTTCCCATTGCTCCCCTGCGTTGCCTTAGGGGACACCTCCCTGACCCTGGGCAGAGGGAGCAGGGAGTTCAGGACAGAGCCAGTCCTCCCCAGACAGGGTGGCCCCCTCTGCCCAAGGTGACCTGACCCATCCCTACTAGTCCTGAGACTCCTGCTCCTGGCCAGGGCTGGCCCGTGTCAGCCGGGCCACTCATTCAGACTCAGCCCTGGTCACAAGGAGGCAAAACTTCACACCGTGCTCAGGCCTGGCCTGCGGGAAGGATGACACAGAAGTTCTCACTATCACTGCTAACACTGAGGGCAACATTCCCGGAGCTGCCGGCACAGTCAAGGGCCACGAACTTTGTCAGGATTGTCTCGTTTAATATACACAACCTTACAAGGCAGGTATTCTCATCAGTAGCCCCATTTTAAAGATGGAAAAACTTAAGTTCAGAGAAACCAGAGCTGGGGCGCCTGGGTGGCTCAGTCGTTAAGCGTCTGCCTTCGGCTCAGGTCATGATCTCAGGGTCCTGGGATCGAGCCCCGTGTTGGGCGCCCCGCTCACTGGGGAGTCTGCTTCTCCATCTCCCTCTGTGCTCTCTCTTTCTCTCTCTCTCAAATAAATAAAATCTTAAAAAAAAAAAAAAAGAGCCTACAAAACTGTCAAAATCACACAGATCCCCTGGTCCAAACCAAAAGCAAGGGGCATGCTCTTCCTCATACTCCCATCCTCAGTTTTTGGTGCCACCCAACCCCAAGGAAAACTAATGCCTCTGTACACCTTTCCCTTTGGTTTGACCACAGCCTGCCTCACTGGAGACTTAGGCCATGTTCACGGCCACAACACATGCACGTGCGCACACATGCGCACACGGACCTCCCTCTGGACCTGCCTCCTCTCCACATCCCCAGAAGGCTTCAGGTCTGGCTGGCTGCTACTTGGGGTAGTATCCAGCCCTCCCACCAAAGGGGCGTCACTGACATCCCACGACGGCCTCCACACACCTGGCTCCCTGTGAACACCTTGACATCTCACACTTCTTTCCTTCCCCTGCTCAGAAGCCCACACAGCACACGGGCGTGTGGCACAGGTGTTGGCTAACACGTCTAACAGCAAAAAGCCGGAAACAGCCTCTGTGCAGAACCTGAGGGGACGGGTAGTCATGCAATGGAACATTCTGCAGCCATTAAAATAGGTTTAGAATTACCAACCTAGAGGGGAGCCTGGCTGGTTCAGTCAGTAGAGCATGTGACTCTTGATCTTGGGGCCCCGAGTTCAAACCCCACGTTGGGTGTAGAGATTACTTAAATAAATAAAACTTAAAAAAAAAAAAGAAGAAGAATTACCCATCTATAAATTACTGACCCTAGTGTCCTATACTGTAGATTCAACAACACAGGGTACATTTGCATGAATGCAGGAAGCAGCACAGAAGGCTATACCAAATGCACCAAATGCCCTGGGAGGGATTAGCTTTCCCACACTTCACTCTTTGGGCTGTGGGATTATAGTGATTTTCTTCCTTTAGCCAATCCAATGTTTTCTGTCATGTGTATGCATTATTTGGGAAGTTCAAAAATTTCACTCTGTGGCTGATGAGTCAACCAACCCTCCTCCTCCCTGGTACTTAGGGCTCTGAAACAATTGGGCTGCCCTCAATCTGCTCTACAACCAAAATCCACCACCACCCCATGCAGCCATCATGGTCTATGTACAGCTGTCCCCTTGCTCTCCAACCTTCCCACCCTGCCTGTTCCTACCAGGCCCTGCTCCACCCACAAAGCCTTTGAGCAGGGACCTCCCCACCTGCCCCAGTGGCTTGAAAACACACCATCCTTCCCACCCTTCCCTGGCCTCCACTGCCCCTGGTGTGGGGCTTCTCTCTCCCACCAGGTGGCAAGTTTCTTGCATGGGGACGGATCTTCAGCCTATCACTCACTCCCCGTGGCACCTGGTCTGTAGTGAGAGTTTGGTTATTTAGGAAACAATTACAAGGAAGCACAGGGGCTCAGGCCTGGTCAGAGATGACAGTCTAATTGGGGAGAAGAGGCTGATGTATAAATGAAAAAGACAAGACCATCCACAGAACTAAGTTCTGTGTTTCATGCTCAGAGATAAAGGGAAGGGCTTATGGGAAGTGATCTGTGACCCTGTATTCAGGATGCAGACTGGGCCACATTAACGGAGGAGAAGCACCTGACCCCAGTGGGAACGGTGATCCCTAGACCCACCACTCCTCCTCCAGCCATATTATTGCTTTGCTTTGTACTTTGGCTCCTCCCCCTAGCCAAGTGGCTGATGAACTTGGGACTGACACCAAGCTCTAGTCCTCTCCAAAGGAACCTGACACTACTTCATGGGCTATACCTCAGAATGCCAGCCCTGCCTATGGCTTTTGGCAGCCAGGTACTGTATCAAGAACACTCCTGCCTCAGGGCCTTTGCACTTGCTATTCCCTCTGCCTGGAGAGCTCTCCCTAAACAGAAGCAACTCAGATAGCTGCAGAGAGCCCTCCTTCCCTTAGGCCTCTATTCAAATGTCAGCTTATCAGAAAGGCTTCCCAGTCTTTTTTTTTTTTTTTAAAGATTTTATTTATTTATTTGAGAGAGAGAGAGAATGAGAGATAGAGAGCACGAGAGGGAAGAGGGTCAGAGGGAGAAACAGACTCCCTGCCGAGCAGGGAGCCCGATGCGGGACTCGATCCCAGGACTCCAGGATCATGACCTGAGCCGAAGGCAGACGCTTAACGACTGAGCCACCCAGGCGCCCCTTCCCAGTCTTTTTAAAATAACACCTCTCTAGGGGTGCCTGGGTGGCTCGGTGGGTTAAGTGTCTGCCTTCAGCTCAGGTCATGATCCTAGGGTCCTGGGATCAAGCCCCACGTGCGCTCCCTGCTCAGTGGGGAGTCTGCTTCTCCCTCTCCCACTCTCCTTGCTTGTGTTCTCTTTCTCTCTGTCTCAAATAAATAAAATCTTTAAAAAATAATAATAAATAAAATAACACCTCTCTGGTCACCCTCTGTTCCTTAATTCACCCTCTAACAGGCTTTTCTTCTAAGCACCTATCCCTACCTGACAGAATATAGTGAGTCATTCATGGTCTATCTCCCCCCACTAGAACACAAGCTCCATAAGAACAGGGGACTAGATTTTTACTCTTTGCTTCATGCTTACGGCCAAGCCAGCAGTAGGCAGGCACTCAATAGCTGTTAAATGTTTGTCACATGGAGAGACACCTCCCATACTCCTCTTGGCTGACAGAATAAAAGGCAGCCAGCTCATCCATGGATAGAAAATTCACAGGTGACTGTGATCTATAACATAGAGAAACATGGCTGCCTCAACCGAGGTCTTCCTTCTGGGAACTAAGGCTGGGATACAAAGAATGCAAGGCAATTAGCACTGGAGGAGGTGAAAGGCCATTTTGAAGAGCAAGCAGTCCTGGGTGACCAGACTGGGCCTGGTACAAGGTGACAAGTCATGGGCACAGACGGTGGGGCAGAAGCAGGGGCAGCTGCGTTGGGTGGAAGGAGAGGCACCACAGAAAGCCTGCTACTTCCTAGAGCTACTCCGTTTCCTGGAGACTTCCGGAGCCCCCGTCACTCATCTCCTCGCAATAATCCCCCACTTCCCACGAGCTACCTTGAATCCCTGCAATCAGATTTGTCCACTGAAGGCAGAAATAGCAGCCCTCCAGGGGTGGTGGGCCGATTACAGGAAGATGAGAGCCACGCCCACCTCCAGGGGGCCCCCAGGGGCCAACTGGCGGCCCACAGCTGGGCGGCACAATGTCCCCCTTGGCTGGTGCATTCTCCTGAGTGTGGCCCTGTGAACCACCCTGGCCTCTGTCCCTTGGCTCAGAGATTTTGTTTCAGCTGCAGGCTTGGGTCCTGGGCAACACCCCGGAGCCTCCCTCCCTAGGAGAAGAGGAAGCAGTTCAAAATAACAAGTCATTTTCTCAGAGAAGACAAAACAGGCGGGGTGCCCGGGTGGCTCAGTCGTGGGGCGCCTGGGTGGCTCAGTCGTTGGGCATCTGCCTTCGGCTCAGGTCATGATCCTGGGGTCCTGGGATCAAGCCCCTCATCGGGCTCCCTGTTCCCACAGGGGGCCTGCTTCTCCCTCTCCCACTCCCCCTGCTTGTGTTCCCTCTCTCACTGTGTCTCTCTCTGTCACATAAATAAATAAATAATCTTAAAAAAAAAAAAAAAAAAGACAAAACAGGCAGTCTCCTCACCCCAGGCCCCACCCAAGCTTGGCTGATCTCATGTTCGAGCCAGTCTCAGTCAAACATTTCAGACCTCTGAAGCCCAGAGCATCCACAAGAGGTTTTTATTTGCCATGGAATCAATAGTGCAAATTTTGTTCCATAAAAATCTGCCAAGTACACCTTTAACTTTTCAGAGTAAGAGTTCTATTTCTTCTCCCAACATAGCTCCTGTCCTGCCAGATGTCCTCTGTGGTCCAGCTGGCCTCATCGTTTCTATGCCTCCTAGCTTCGTGGGTCCACAGAGGAGAAGAGCTGGGCTGGGGTGAGGCGGCGGCAGCAGCCCCGGGCCCTGGATGAGCCATGTAGCCTCTCTGAGCCTCAGTGTCCTCATCTGTAACTTGGGGCCAGTAAGACCTGCCTTTTCTGCTTTTAATGAAACACTGCACAGGAAAGCTGTAAGATTTAAAAAAAAAAAAAAATGTGTGTGTGTTCTCTTGGTTGCTGGTACTAAAGCCCCAGCCCCAGAGGCAGCCATGTATTGTTATCAAGAATACTCCGGCCTCAGGGCCTTTGCACTGTTTATACACAGTTTTGGTGTATACTTTGCTGTTCCCTGGGCCTGGAGAGCTCTTCCCAAGTAGATGAAGCTGGATAGCTACAGAGAGCCCTCTCATACTTTACTTAGCCTCTGTTCTTTTCTTCTTTCTTTTTTCTTTCCTTTTTTTTTTTTAAGCACTAGGTTATCATGGTTTGATTTTTCTTATGATTACAAAACAATTTTTAAAAATGGGGGGAGGGGCAAGGGAGAGGGAGAGAATCCTAAGCAGACTCCGTGCTGAGCAAGGAGCCTGACGTGGGGCTTGATCCCAGGACCCTGAGATCATGACCTGAGCTGAAATCAAGAGTCAGCCGCTTAACCGACTGAGCCACCCAGGTGCCCCACAGAACAATTTCAAAATGAGGTTTTGGTACTACGTTTTTTGGGTTCCAAAACCAGTGACTGTGGTTGTGTACAATCACTGAATCAACATTTCTAACCAATTCATGGAGACATGACATTAGTTATTGATTCAGCGCTACCCAATGTCACTATGTGCTCCATTTTCTTTTGTGCAGGGTGCTGTTTTACTCGGGTTCTGGTAGTTAATTTGATGAGTACAGAGAAAGAGAATCTGGGTAGGGAGACGGGGAAGAGAGACTGTCATTTGCCCCCACCTCTGCTCCGCCCTGGGGCTGACGGGAGGGAGCTCTTTTGAACCTGGAGCTCACTGGCAGGAGCTGTGTAGCAGATGCTGTGGAGGCCTGCCTATCCCTTGCTTTCACCATTTTAGCACACACCAGCCTGACTTCCAACTGGCAGAACCTGCATTTCTTTGCCTGAGGGCTTTTTCTAGCAGAGGAGCTGGCACCGCTCACCCACAGAGCAGGCCAAAAGTGAGGGGGGAATCTCATCTCTACACCAAGAACACCACTCAGCCAATGATGGGTAGGAGCTGTGTATAAATACCCCTGCTCCCTCCCTTCAGTGAGATAACTTTGAGGTGCATGTTCGAAACTGTATCCCCAAGTTCCCTGATGGGATTAAGTTCTGGTTGCCCACAGTGTTCATTTGCTCAACCACGGGCCCCTTATTGGCCTCTTCCCTTCTCTGTCTCACTTCCCGGCTCACCTACTGACATTTTCTAGGATGCCTCCCAAACATACAATTTACACTTGAATCCTCATCTCAGGCTGCACTTCTGGAAGAATCTTTGGGGGATGATGGAGGGGCAGGAGAACTCATGGTGACTCACCATTGGTTGAAGCCAACTGGAAGCAAGAGGGTGTGGGAGCTCATTGTTGATGTTGGACAGGCCAACCTCCTGGGACAGAGAGCAGGTCTGGAGGGGCGGGGGGAGGGGGACTAACCGGGTCTCCTCATGAAACCTACTTTCCAGTGAGGAGGGCAGATAATAAAAACAGGCTGGATACAATGACCAGGAAGCACAGAATATTATGGGCCGTCCAGCTGGGAAGTCTGGACCATCCCCTGAAGAAAAAGAAATCTCTGTAGGTGTTTTAAGCTAAGGGAGGGGATGAGAGCAGGTGGCGTTGTAGAATGTAGGCACAGCGTAAAACTGGATTGGGTGAAGGCAAGAGAGGTGGCAGGGAGCTAGCTGCCCATACGGTCCGGGAGAAGAAGACAGCCTGGGCTGGGGTGCAGGCAGGGGGGGAAGGGGGTGTGAAGGCCGCCATGGGGGGAAAGAACAGCACTTGGAGATGGACTAATGGGGAGGGGTGGGGTGAGGGGGCTCATCGGGGGTCCCGTGCTTGAGCTGAGGGGGTCTGGGAGGTTGACGGTGCCAGACACCAAGATGGAGGGAGGTGGGGAAGGAGTGGGTCTGCTGCGAGCTCAAGTAGAAGTACAGGTTCGGACACATGGAGTTGAAGGGGCCGGTCGGGCGGGGAGGGGGGCAGGGGGGTGGAAGGCCCTAGACGCCAGGGCAGCACCTCCACGGACGAGGACACACTGAAGGCCCCCAGAGGAGAGGGAGGGGTGAGACAGCACCCAGGGCGGTGCTGGGGGGGGGTGCCACATTTGAGCATGGTGAGAAGTGGAGGGGTTGGCAGAGAAGGCCGAGAGGAAGCAGCCGGCTCTGTGGGCGAGCAAAGGAGGAGAAAGACCAGGGGAGCTGCCATCAGGGGAGCCACAGGGAAACCACGGCCAACAGTCCGATGCCACCAGAAGGTCAGGTGGGACGAGAGGAAGACGTGTGGCAGGGTCAGCCTCAGGCCAGAGCGGTGACAGTCGAGTGACAGAGGACACAGCCTGGCGTCTGGGTTGAGGAGTGAGAGAGGACGGGGGAGCAGAGTAGTGTAGACAGCTCCTCTCAGAGAGCTAAGTGGTCACCAGGGGTCCAAAAGGAGAGGAGGCAACAACCCACTCCCACCGCAAGAGAGAGAGCTCGCACCTCGGACCTTGCAGACACGGCTCTGTCCCTTTGTTAACACACCACACCCAGCACACCCAGTGGCCTTCCTGTGGGCACTGTCTTGCCAAAAGGGGCCACGGGAGACTCCCCCGTCTCCAAATTGGAGGGCTGTCAGGGTGTCCGTGAGGCCAGAGTTGGACGTGCCTCTCCCCAGCTCTGACCAGGCCCACTTAGGCTTCTCTGTGTTACATTCTGGGCTCCAACAGTGGATATCATTGAAAAAAAAACTGTTCTACTTCCAAAAAACATTTGAAAAGCCATCAGTCCAGTCCTATTATCGACGGAGAAACTGAGGCCCAGGGAGGAGGAAATGTACCCAGGGTCCTAGAGACTCGGCCAACAGAGATGGAACCTAATGCAGCCCTGGGACTCCAACTTCAGTATTCTTTCTACAACGCCACGGTCCCTAGGAAGAAAAGGGCCATGGCCAAGCCGAAGCCAGGGTCGCACAGAGCCGCTGTCAGAGGCAGAGCCGGGCGGCCAGTGAAAACGGAGACGGACAGGAGAGTAAGTAAACACAAAAGGGCGCGCTGCCCGCAGCTCCTCCCGAGGAGGCAGCCCGCAGTATGAACGGAGACGCTCCCCACAGCTCAGGCCTGCCTGGCTGCCCCCGCACTGGCCACGGAGGGACCCGGCGGGCCCTGCCTGCCCCCTAGGCTGCCTGGCCTCAGCCTGCTAGCCCACTGCACTGCATGCTCCTTCCTTCTCCCTGCCTGCTCGGGCAAGCCCATGAATAGAACATTAAAGGCAAAACCTTCTAAAAGAAAAAGCAGCTCCCTGGTAGGAGTCGCCCCACTAAATGTCAAATACAGAGCAAGGCTTTCTGCCTCGTGTGCTTCTCACTAATGGAGGCACCTTAGCCTCCATATCCCCATCATCCAATCGCCCTATAAATAAATCATTGTAAGAAGAATGCCAATTTTCCCCCTAGGGCCTCATGAATCTCTCTATCCAACCATATGTAAAGGCCTCCTTCACTGTGCTGGTGCAGGTGCCCAGAGAGAGATGGCAAACTCTGCTAGGGCAATTTTAGAGGCAGAAGCAAACTTTCACACCATCTCAGTGGGCTGCAAGTTGGGAGCCCAGCTTTTCTCCTGACTTGGGGAAGACTTCTGCTCAATTTCCTGCAGACCCACCCTGACGACGCTGCCACAGCCCTCTGGAATCAGCCCAGGAAGCTGCCAGGAGGCCCCTCTCCAGGGTCTGCTGGGGCCTGTCCCCTAGAACCCACCCCTGCGGGGGAGCCACACAGCAGCTCACCCAGCTTGGCTCCCGACGCGTGGTGCACAGAGTGCTGGCCCACTCACTCCTGGAGGCCTTCCCACTGACCAGCTCGCCAGCCCACTAATGGCACCAATGCCGTGCTACTAGCCCTGAGGTGTAGGTGCCGACCTAGGCTCCACGACCAGTGGGGGGGCACAGGCACGGGGGCGCTCTACTCTGCAACAGCGGACTTCTGGCATGCACACTTCCGGAGCCTGCTGCATGCTTGCCAGGTGTGCTTCTGCAAATATGCACTTGCACACACACACCCACACCCACTCACCCCCCCACACACACACATACACACTGTATTGTGCCAACGCTCTTGCCATGCCAGCACGGAGGCCTCCAGAGCAACTCTTCTGAATCAGATAGCAGAGGCTGTTGGCTGTTTTGGATCCCAACTTCGCTGACTGATTAGACAATGATCACAGGCTCAGAAGCACCGGCTTATCTGTGCGATCAGACCCCCTGCCTCACCGTGGCAGCGGGGGCTCCTTGCTCAGAGGTGGGAGTCTGCCCTTCTACCTCCCAAGACCACTTAGACTCTCGGCCTTAACTCATCTTCTTTCTTTTCCAAACCACAGGGAAAACTGGCCTCTGGAATTCAACCATGGCTGGAAGGGGGCAGGAGAAGTCCCTTCTGGAGGACAGGTCTGAGCTCTGCAGTTACAGTCCAGCTAACAGACTAGGGCTGGGCCATGGGAACACCGCCCTGGGAGTGAGGGAGAACTCCAGAGGTGCGGGGTAGGTACAGGTGGAGGGACCCGCTTCACCCAGCCTGCCAGCTACCACCCACCTGGGCCATACCTGGGGCTGTTGCGCCCTACACAAGCACCCGCCAGTCTGGGGTGTAGCTGTGTGAACAAGCTCACCAGGCTAGCCAGGAAGAGCAACATATGGGGAAGGCCTAGCCCCCAAATAAACCATATCCCAGCCTTTCTCAAGGGCTTGAAAGCAGGCAGGATGGTGCTGGCCCAGTGTCCCAGTCTCTGCCATGAAGAAACCACAGCCGGAGGCAGGAGGCAGAAGGTGAGGGTGTGTCTGCCCAGCACAGCCAGGGCTAGGGAAGAGGAGGACAGATGAGACCCTGGCTCGGGGTCCTAGAGCCCCAGGTCCCAGCCAGAGACACTCCCGGAGGTACAGCAGAAGGGGAGCGCATGGGAACTACCAGGGCACTCTGTAACAAGATACAAATGATTCAGCACCCCGCAAAACAAATGTCATGTAAATTCAAGGCAGATGGGTGTGTGAGACAGTGGAGCTTAGGGGCTAAGAGAGCAAGCAAGAGAAAGAGTGTGGTGGCCGGCGGATCTGGGATTGCATTCTGACTCAATAATGTGCCAGCCGAGTGACTCAGGGCAAGGGACTTCATTTGTCTGTGCCTCAGTTTCCATATCTGTAGAACAGGGACAAGTACAGACTGACCTCAAAGGGCAATTGTGGAGATGACATGACAAAAGGTATGGAGTACGCTTAGCTTGGCCCATCAGTAATAATAAGCAGGTATTGGCAGTGCACGGACAGGGACTGGCACGGGTGGGTCCTTGCTGCCCCTGTCTCCGCTAGCATCCATACCTCCTCCCAGGGGGCTCAACCGGGCATGCTCTGAGACCCGACACGGCGTGGCTTTGCCCTGGTGATGGACTCCAAGTCAGGGTGCCTCCTCTCCCCAGTTCAAAGGCATACCAAGGAGGTCCCTGCTCTGGGCCCCCTAACCTTGGAGTTGATGTCTCCCTAGGTGTTGTCCCAGGCCTTGAGGAAGCTCTCACTCTGAAGTCCCTGCCCCACTCCTCTTTCTGACTCACTTCTATTGAGGGTGGCCTGGCCAGCGCACCCCAAGGAAGGGCTGCTTCCGGCATTCTGCGCGGAGGTCCTGCCTTCTGCTGTCCCTGGAGGCTCTGTTCCCGTTTCGCCAGCTATTTTGCTTCCTTGGCCATCTGTTCCCTCCCTGTCATCTCCTCTCTGCTTTAACCTTAACCACTACTTTGCTGCAGATGGTATCCAACAGATCCGTTCTTGACATCCTGCATGATGCCTGCCCCCTCCTTCTCCTCTCCAGCAAGTGAACCTCTCTCTGCTCTGTCCTTTTTCAGGCTATGACTCCAAAGCTTGGAGCTGGATTCACCCCACAAGCCTCCCTCCTCAGTCCCATCTGCTGTCAACGCGGCCACAGATCAGGGGACAGACACCCACCTTTCCCCCCGCCTTTTCCTCTTCCTAACGAGACTTCCCCTTTTCAAACTTGGCCAAGAACCTTCTCCTGGCGTCAGGTCCACAGTCTGCTCCAGTTATCTACCTGGTGTTTACAAATAGTGTCCTGAAACCCTCCAGAGGCCTGGGGATCAGTGGCCTGAGACAGACCGGAAACTCCAGGCTGCCTTCCTGTGGTGCAGGAGCCAGTGTGCCCGCACGGGGAGTCTGGGTCCTGAACGGTTTCTCTGTAGAAGATGGGCCTGAACAGTGCAGCGAGGCTTGGCCACATATCGGCCTGATGGGAATCGAACCAAAACACACTTGCTACGTGGTCTGAGCTCACAAGGGAAACAATGCACTGCTCGCCTTGCTTTTATTCTGGCCACTGGTGAGAAAATGCATGCACGGGCTTTACTGAGCAACTCCCGCTGCTCCTCTTCTATTGCTGTGTCCTGGTGCTCCCCTAAAATTCCTCCCCTTGGCTTTTCTTTTCTGGCATAAGGACCAGGAGCTTTGAGAAAGGAAGCAGCCCAGAGCCTCCCAGTGAAAGAAGCTGTTTTGGTGACACTGGTACAAGCAGGCTGCGTTCCCTGGGTGGGGCACAATTAGGTGGGGAAGACTGAGGTTTCGTTGCTGCACCAGGATTTGGGATAAAAGAAGCCTCACATCTCAACCCTCCCGAGCAGGGCTCTTGTAACTTCCTCTCTACCTACTTCCTCTGCAGCAGAAAGAAGTGTGTCTTGGCTGTCCATGGAATATTCCTCCCTTCTCTTCTCTACTGGAGCTACAGAGGACCTTGTTATGGATAGCTCCAAGAGATGGAGCCTGCTGACACCTGGACAGCTGGAGACTCTCAGGTCACCTAGGGAACCTCTGGATTCAAATCCACCAAGCACTGACGACCCCGCGGTCCCTTCCTCCCACTGCCTCCCTTTCTTCACACAAAGGAGACCCAATCCAGCCACCAGGCCAGCCCATGTGGCTATGGAAACCAAAAGAACAAAATGCTTCTTACTGGATTGCAGGCCTTAATCTAGCTCTTGCTGAATTATTCAAGGATGGCATTAACTTATAAATGAGTGTGTTTGACTGATTTTGTGGTTGATGTACAGATATATTCTAATGAAAGACAGCTACAAGATTTTAAATTATTAATTAGACTGCCACTTAACAAAGCCTATTTGGCACTCTATTTCCTTGCTTAACAAGACAAAAACTTTAGGGATAGGTTCTGTATTAGACCAGAGGCTGTTGATTTGCATTCTGTTTTTATAGCTCTAAAAATGAAAACCATAGATCCTGACCTTAAGCAGGCCACTTCTGGCAAAGCAAAACCCCCAACAGGCTTCCCTTTCTTCCTGGATGATGCTGGGTGGCTCCGGGCATGGCTTGCCCTGCCTGCCTCTCATCTCTGACCAGAGGCTTGCTTTTTATATCGCTGGTTCTGCCAGGGTAGGCCAGGAGACGGAAAAGAGGGCAGGCAGCTGCTGAAGCCTCCAACTACCAGCACTGTCAGCAGCAGGATCCACTGACAACTCAGGCTGTTCTGGTTCACAGAGGTGCGGCTATGGCCAGTAGAGTCATTTCATTAAGAGACACAAGGCAGCACCCCCCAATTCCTAAAATGTCCTGCCAGGGGACAGCACCCAGCTTGCTGTAATAGGACAACCAGAAGTCAGAGCAATGACCCCCATGATCCAATGTCTACACTCGCCTTCTTCAGACCACTGAGCCTCCTCACTCCACAAAGCACTCCATTGTCAAGACCATGAGCCCAACCCTTTACAGAAAAGTACGAGGGTGTTTCTCTTCCACCCTACCCCCAGGATCTAGGGATAGCTGCTCTTTCTTTTTTCAAATCCTTTTCCAAATCGAGACTATGATACTCCCTCAGGTCCAGGACTCCATGCAGGGCTCTGCAGCTGATAGGCAGGGAAACTGCAACAATGGTCTGAACCCATCCTATAACATTGTTGCTTGGAGCTTTGGGGAAGAATTCGAGAAGCAGAAACTGCAATGGCCACCTCCCTTGGCATTAGCCTCAGGCATACCTTTGGCTTTGAGCACACACCTGGAATCCACACAGAGTATCTGAGTGTCCCGTATATGTGTGTAAAAGAAACAAGTCCTACGGATCAGGACCAGGGGCTGAGAGAGAAGATTGTCCGGCAAAGGACCAAAATAAAAGTCCTTTGCCCACACAATGTCCCAGCAGCAGGCTGCAGGCCACTGGAGCTGAGCCTAGCCTAGCAAAGGGCTTTTCTGCTCTGTTTTCCTCCGGCCAATCCAGGTGGAAACCTCTTTGTTGGTAGAACCTCTCCCACCAAACCAAGCCATGCAGGAAGGGAAAAATAGCCTCCCTAGGCACCTAAGCCATGTAAATAAAGTACACGGGCTGCTTTGTGGCTCATTTTTAACTGCCAAAAGACAAAAGACCAGAAGGAAAATGAGATGTCAGTTCCCCTCTATTATCTCCATCACAGACCCAGCAACCTGCACATGGTGGCCTCTTAAAACTGCCTAGGAAGCCTTACCCACCAGAGCCAGTGTGCACACTCCAGGCCCAAGCTTCTCAGGCCCTGGCTTCTGCTCAGTTCTGTAAAAATCACCCTCTGTGTGCAGACACTGACCAGCACCGCTAGCTGCTGAAAGGATTTTTAGTACCTTTCTGCCCGGAAAAGGAACCGGGGTGTATCAGTGAAGAGGTTTCTCCAACTAGCCGCAGAGACTTCACCCACACCACAGTAAAAGGCAGTCAGCGTTTCCCCCCGGCACTGCCCCGACCCACGTGGAAGACACAAGTCACACACAAGTTTGTGACTATTGACACATGGGGCAACCGAGGCTCCCCTGTAGGCCTGAGCAAGCCGGGGCCACCACACAGCCTTTACTGTTTCCAGTGAAGGCGTGGTTTCTTCACCCACCTGTCCCACCTGCTTGTGGGGTCTCTTCCACGACCCCCACATCTGCTCCTCTCCGCCCATCTTGGGGCTTCGCTGCCCATTCCTTCGCCACCTCCCCCTGCCCGTTTTCTCCTTCCCCATCCTACTGTGAGGTCAGAATCCTGTGCTTACGACACCTCGGTCTGTTGCCATGGAAACAGGGGCGGATTAAGGCAGGAGCGCGGAGCGCAGGGATCAGGCCCCTCAGCTACCTGAGCTCCCGCCTCAGCCGGCTCCCGCAGGGCCCGGGCAGCCAGACGCAGCCGCCGCGGCTCGCCGGCCACCCGGCCCGGCCCAGAGACGATAGGGTCCCGACGGAGCGTCGCAGCTCGCCCCGACTCGGGAGGGGAGAGAGGCAGACGTCGAGGCCGGCGCAGCGGGAGACAGGGCTTGCGGGCTCTCGGCGTGGTCACCTGCCCTCCCTGGGCCCCGGGGACAGCTCGCCGCGCGGCAGCCACGTGGGGGCGCGGCGGGACTTCCCCAGCACCCGCGCCAACTTTGCAACGCTCTGCAATGAGCCGGGCTGCGGGGGGATGGGAAGGGGGTTGTGGTAAGGTGGTCGCGGGGCCAGCTCTCCTCAAGTTGAGCCTGGCACCTGCCCCGCACGCAACCGGTACGGCCCCCGCCGTCCCATCTCTCTGCTCCAGGCATAAGGAAAGTTTGAAGAACCGGACATCAGGCGCTAGCCACCTCCCCTGGGCTGCTGCGTGCCCAGAGCCCGTCCCTGAGGACCAAAGCAGGACTGCAGGGAAGGTGCCCGCGTCCCGGCCCCGCCTGAGAAGCGAGGGCGCGCAGGGAGCGCCCAGGCGGCGCGGTGACTGACCGCTGGTCGCCCTGGAGCGCGGGCTGCACCCGGCGCTGCCGAAGCGGCAGAACTGGCAGCATGCGCCCACGCAGGGGATGGAGCCTGCAACTGCAAAACTTTATAATGGCAAAGCAAAGGTCTCGGAAGGCCGTCTCCCCTTCCATCATGGGTAGCTCACAGTGGTCTCGAAATGACCTCGCCGAGCCAGATCCCTAGGCCTGGCCGCTTGATCCATGGTGCAAATCCCGTGTCTCGCAACCGGCCACCGACAGGGGCTGAGCTCCAGCGGCAAACCCTCCGCAGGTGCGTCCCCGCAAAGCCCGCCAGCCCGCCAGCGGCTGCTTCCCGGGCCAGAACCTCGGGCGCCGGGGAGCTCTCGGGTGGCTCCCGGGCTCGAGGTTCTGCCGCGTGCGCACTCAACTCCAACTTGCCCCTTCGGCTCCAACTCACCTTTGCGAAGCATGTTGGCCGCGGGGCCGCCACTCCGAGGTCGGCCTAGGCGCGCTCGCTCTCGGAGTCCGGATTCAAATCCTTGGGCGCCGGCTGCAGCTAATCCGAGGGCGTCGAGGCGGGGGCAAGCCGGGGATCCGCTTGTGCCCGGCAGCCCGGCCCCTCAGGGGCATGGTGAGCCCGAGCCCCGCGCCGAGGGCACCGGCGCCCACTAGCAACCGCGGCTCTGCCAGGCAGCCCGGCGCGCTCTCTCAGCCCCGGGACAAGCGGCTTGCGCCGCGGAGCCGGCGGCCTGCTTCTGCAGCCCCGAGCTCTTTGCAGGCGGTTTTGAGGGGGGGACGCCGCCCCCCGGCCGCCCGGCCGCCGGGCCGCGGCCCCCTCCTCTCCGCCCCCTCGGGCCGCAGCCGCCGCCGCCGCCGCGGCTGCTGCAAAAGGGCGCTCGCACGCACCGCCGAGCTCCGGGGAAAGCGCCCGGCGCGCGTTTGCAGGACCCAGCGATCGGCGGAGCGGGGCGCCTCCCTTCCTCCCCCCCCCCCCCGGCTTCCCCCACCTTTCCTCCTCCCTCCCTCCCTCCCTCGCTCGCTAGCTCCCTCCCTCTCGCTCCGCTCCCCGCCCCCGCTCACGGAGCGCCTCCCATACAAAATTTATGAAAGTGCTCTCAGCTCGCGGTGCCGAGCGCCGTCCTATTCCCAGGGCAGCGGCGCTCAGCCGCGCGGCGCCGCCTCCCAAGGTGTTTTCGCTGCGCCCGCCCCCGGGGACGATCCTTGGCCCACGTCGGTCCAAGTAGCTGCCCCAGCCCTTGGGCGGCCGTCGGGCCACTCGAAAGCCCCTCCCGGGCCCCGCGGGCTTCCCGGAGCGCACACCCGCAGCCCAACCCCCGCCCGCTCGCCCTTCGCGGCTGGAGGTCACTGAGAGGCGGCTGGAAGCGTGCGCTCTGCCCACCGGCTGGGACGGGAGGACTGCCGCCCAGAGACCCCGATCACAAGTCTGCACCCTTGCCCATATCCTCTCTAGCCGGCTCCGCTTCCTTCTCGGAGGCTCGACGGCTCCTCCCTGTCCAGGACAGCTCCGGGAAGCCCAGCCGCCTCGCATCCCGCGTCCCAGGATACTATTCTTTTGGTGGGTAGGTGTGGCGCGCCCCCAGGCTGGTCTAGTCCATGCACCTAGCATTCAGGGAGGCCCCGTTGCAAATCCTAGAGAGAGGTAAGGACCAATGTGGGGCTCAGGTGGGCTATCCCCGCCTAGACGGGGTTGGGGGGGGTGTCCCTGATCTCCTTCAGTCTACACAGACCCCGCCCGGGGCTTTCTGGAAAATGCAAGGAGGCACCGCCTAGAAAGCCGGTCCCGCAGGGGGCCAGTTGCACTGAGCAGAGAAGGTTCAGGCCAGGTGAGATCCTGGGTGGAGGCGGCACCCCCTACTGGCCTGGGATAAGAGGGGTCCTGGGAAAGGAGAAAGAGTGGGCTGTCGCTCATTCAACACACATTTATTGTGGGTCAATCGTGTGGGGCATTACTATTCCTAGGGATTCAGCCAATGAAAAAGACAAGGTCCCTGCCTTTGTAGAGTTTAATACAGTTAATAGGCACCAAATGAGAAAAGTCCAGATGAGACAATGCATGGAAGAAAAGCAAGCAGGGTATAGTAGAGAGCTGATATGAGGGTGTCAGGGAGTGCTGAGCCGGTGACATCTAAGAGAGCTAACTGAAGTGAGACAATGAGTTGCAATCCCTTGGAGAAAAACTTGGTATGACTGGAAGGTTCAAAAGAAGACCAGTATCATTCATTCACTCACACATGCATTCAATGGCACTAAGGCTCTGGGTTTCAGCTAACTACATTGGCATGTTGACTACAGAAGCCTAGGGCATAGTTGGGGAAGAAAGACCCACAAGCCATCTTAGAATGTGACAGGAGGAGACACAAAGTTTTGGAGGGGGCTCTGCTAGCTCTGTGAGGGGTGAAGGACGATCAAGGAAGCCTTCATCAAAGGGATGCCATTTAGGTTGGGTCTTGAGGGCTGAGTTCATCAGTCTGAGAAGGAAAAAGGGCATTCCAGGCAGGAGAGAAGGTGCAAATGCTTGAAGGTGAAAAAGTAACCTTGTTCTGAAGATTAAGAAGATTGGTCCATCTTGGGATGGAACTGAAGGTGATGTATTCTTTCTCTTAGCCTTGACCAGCTGCAGGGCTGGACTCGGCCCCACACCCTGCCAGACATTAAAGCTGGTCTCGAAGGCACTGGGTGCTGCAGAAACTCTCTGTGAGAGAACTGAGGCCCAGGGAGGCTGAACAACTCGCTCCATGTCACAAAGCAGATCAGTGCCAAAGTGTAGGCCTGAATTGGGGTATGCTAATCCTCCTTCCAACTCCCTGAGCTGCCTCCCCATGACCCCCCTGCCCCATAAACTCCAGCATCTCAGACAAAGTTGGCTGGGGCTGGGCATGAGTGTGAGAAGCAGCGTTATTTCGGGCCTCAGGAGGGCTGGGTGCTGCTTTGGAGTCCAGCCAGGGGGTGGGGGTGACTCTTAGGCGGGTGTTGTGGTATAATGTGGGGGTGCACTGTGCCTGCCTTCTTGTCAGGCAGTAATTACTCAGCCTGCTGAGTAACTCAGGCAGGGAGACCCCCCCACAAACAGATGGAGGTGTTCTCAGCCCAAGTTGAAGGACAGCCCCCAATGTCCTTCACTACAGTATCTTAGGGGACATGCTCCCTAGACATCACCTGGTTTCCTAATGGGTGCTAGGGCAGCTCGTTCAGCACAAGAGGCTGTGGGGCAACGTTGTAAGAGGATGAGATCCTTCAGTCATCCACAGGCCCCACTTCTGCCTAGGGAAAGGCCCTAAGGGATGGGGTGCCTGCTGGGGAAAAGCCACTACTCTGCTGGAGTCAATCCTCACCCCCTGGGAACTCACAGCTGCAGCCAGAGTTACAGCTGTCCACAGGCTGGGCCGCTGGACTCCGGGGATCCCTGGAATTGAGATTTTGCACTCTGGGAGTTCAAAGAACCTGGGGGAGATGAGAAGTCCAGGCTGGGCTCTTATCAAGGCAAGAGGGGTGTTCCTGGGACCCATGTTGGCCACAGTCCCGTCCAAAGCTATGACTGTCCTCAGAGTATCGGTCGGTGGCCTGAGGGTCAGAGCACTGACCCCTTCTGGTCCTCCCCTCGGCTGCTCACTCTCAGCCAGCCCATACATCCCTCCTCTCTGGGCAGAGGCCTGTCCCTGGCTGCTTGTTTTTCACTTCTCCGTGTACCTTAATTAGGAGTTTCCAAGCAAGGAGGGCCTCCAGGGGAGCCCCAGGCCGCAGAGCTACCTTAAAGGGCCAGCCGTGCTCACAGCACCCCCTCAGAGAGAGGAAGATGGCGCCAGAGGGCTGAACGGGCAAACAGCCCTGGGGACTATTGCTGTATGGGGCAGACAGTGCGAAGGGCCAGTCCGGCAGGTTCCCTGCTCTTCCAAAGGTCAAGGCCGGCTCCCTGGCTGCTATATGCCTTCTCTTTGGGATCCCAGGAGCCCAGGCCTGATCAAGAGAAAGGCTATCTAGGCCTGAGGGGCAGCCGAGGCAGGGAAAACGGTTGGATTGGTTTAGGCGATTGGATTCCTTGGGCTCGCCCCCCGCCTCCCGCCCCCACGCCGTGCCCCGGGGAAAGCACCCTCAGGCTTGGGGCCTTGCCTTGGTAGCAGTTTTTAACACGGGAGCCTTCCGCATCCGCACTGTTGGTTCTAAAGGTAAGGGCACTCTGGCGCTCCAGAAATCAACCCCGGGACTCAGCTTGGAGCTGGGCTGATGGGAGCTGAGTTCTGTCTTGTTTGGGCAGTGGGGTCCTCTGAGGTACGGATTGTGGCCCTACCTACACGGCCTCCACTGCTTACCAGGAGATGAGACTGGGAGAGGAGCAAAAGGGATACCGGGGCGTGTCCCATTCACAAGACCTGGCCCACAGAATTCAGGCAAGGAGTCGGCAAATAGGGGAGCACTGGTCCGGGAGCGCCAGGTCTGGCAAACCGGGAGCGGAGGAGAAGACTGGGGGGTCGGGGGGAGCGCAGTAATGCACTGCTAGGGGCGGGGGAGAGCCCAGCCCTTCCGGGCTGAAGGGGGGAGGGGTCCCGCGGTAGCCCCGCCCCGATCGTCTCCTTCCTGGTCCCCGCCCAGCAAATCCCCGCCCCTCGCTAGCGACCGGCGGTTGATCGCAATTGCCTGAGCTCTCCGCGTTCTTCTAGCGCTGCCTTTTTGGTCTCCACGTGGACAGGCCAGTGATGGCGGCGCTGGCGGAGTGCGTGGCGGCGGAGCCGGGCAGCCGAAACGGCACTGGTAGAGGTGGGTGCTACTACGCTGCGGCCTCCGGACCTCGCATCGCGAGTTAGGGCCCCCAAGTCAGGAACAGAACCATCTCCCGCTAATGGCGGCGGCCTTTCTCCGCCAGACCCGGAAGGCCCCGCTGTCGCTTGCCCCGGCGGCTTTCGCTGGAGCACAGAGGGACGGGTCTTCCTTTTGCAGCCTTAGGGCGCGATCGGGAGCAGCGCTTCGTAGGAACTTGTAGTCCTCAAACCGGAAACGCTGCCCGCTCTGCCTTGGCTGGCACAGGGTGACTCACGGATAAGGCGGACCCGATGGGGAAGGAAAGAGCCGGGCGCGTTGCAGCGGTCATCCCACAAGTGGGCCCACAGGGAATGCCTTCAGGAAAGAGGCACATGGCTTCATTCACCAGGCACTTACTGAGCGCTCACTAACTGCCAGGCCCTTGCTGGATGCAGGGGACAACACGACAGCCTTGCCCTCACGGGTCTCCGTCTACCGGAGACTACTGATGTAAACAGAAGGTCACAGACACGTGATAAAGGAGGAGGCGCCTGACTAGTCCTGGGGACAAACTGAGCTAAGACCAGCAGCTCCCACACCCCAACGACCACAAGGGACTTGCCTTGTCAGAGGAGCTTCTGTGAGGGGCCCAGGGTTCTGGGCTGGTTGTTCCAAGGCCTTTGAAACAACTGAACAAAAACGATGGCAGTGGTAACGTTCAAATATGGTCTCCGGATCCCAGCCTGCCAATGCTAATTCTCCACTGCACCATCATCACTACCATCATCCACCCACAGGCAGAGGGTGAAGGGTCAAATCTGAGAGGATCCCTCCCATAGTAGTTAAGGGCCCTAGCAGAAGTTCTGGCACAAAGTACAGGTTCAATAAATATTTGTTCAATAAATTAATTTATTTACTTATCGCATTCCCAAACTATCTTGTTCCTAAAAAGATAATAGGGGTTGAGCTAAACTGAATTGTGGAGAATAGGGTGCAAATTAAGGGCTGCAGTTTTGCTAATGGGCTACAGTGTTTTCTCCTTTAATCAGACTGTAATTTGTATACCTGCATTTGCCACCGCCAGACTACTAGCCACTAAAGGGCGAGGTCACTTCTGTTTCCTAACCTGTTTGCCCACAGTTCTAACTTGAGTGTGTTCTTTCATTTTTCCCGGAGTGGAACAATGGGACTAAGGAACCTGTTAAATCAGTTAAATGTTTGGTGTTTATTTCCCTTTTAAAAATGAGGAGAGGGAAGAGTGTAGGGATTCATCAGTGTAGACAGAGTCAGTGGGACTTGAGTAAAGAGGGTAAAAGTCTTTAGTACTTATAACAGTTTGCTTATAGATCTCATATCTAGGACCTCAGAACTTCAAGGTGTTCTCAGGGACGGGGGAACATTTTCCTAGACCGCTAGGCTTTTGGGTTTTCCTCAGAGTTGTTCTTTATCAAGGAGCAGTTGTTTGGACTTTTTCCCGTTTGCCCCTCAGTTCAGTCTCCTGGTATCACCTCCGTTCTTCCAAAGGTAAGGGGTGAACTGTACCCAACTCATGGACTCAAGTCTTTGATTCCCAGTAATCTCACAACATGGAACCTAATTATGCAGATCTCTTCCTGGCTTAATGGGTTGTCTTTCCAGCTTCAGAATGAACTCAGTGAGGAAGAAGGCTGGGCCAACCCCCTTGGCATCTGGGATCTGGGCCTGAAACTTGGGTGGTGTTAACAGCTTAACTGGGTCTGGTTCTGTTTTAGGCCAGGTGCCAACTCAGGCCTTGCATTGTCCTAGGTCGAGCCCCTAGGGGCCGCCTGGCCAATCAGCTCCCCCCTGAGATCCTGAACAACCCCCAGCTGCAGGCAGCCATTCAAGTCCTGCCTTCCAACTATAACTTTGAAATTCCCAAGACCATCTGGAGGATTCAGCAGGCCGGGGCCAAGAAGGGTGAGCCCCCAAGCTTTGAGATGGGGTAGGGATGGAGAGGTTGCCTGGGTCAGTCACGGGCACTATCCCCATTCCAGCATTTTCCCAGCCTCTGCTCTCATGTCTCTGCTCTTTCAGTGGCCTTGCAAATGCCTGAGGGCCTTCTCCTCTTCGCCTGCACCATTGTGGATATCCTGGAAAGGTGAGGCTTGGGGCTCTGGAGAAGAAGCTAAGCCAGGACCTTCCCCATGGCCCTTGTAGCTCTGCCTTTTGACATTTTTTCCTTCTGGACCTTGGCCTTACCCTGTCCCTTCACACAACCATACACGCACAAAGGGAAAAGCCAAAACTAAACTCCCAGCCTGCTGAGATCCCAGCCTGTCTGGCTTGGCTTGTCCATATAAATCTCTCTTTCCCTAAAATATTAAGGTGGGGGGTCGGGGGTGGTAGGGAATGAGTTGGTTACAGTATCTTCAAAGCTGGGCCTAGAGCAGGTGCAGGTGGTGGGGCCTGAGGAGGAACTTAAGAATCCTCAGAGCTGACCTGGAATGAGCTGAGTTGTCAGCATCAGGTCTAGCCAAGGGGAACCTTTTTCTCTGGCACATTTGAGGGAGTAGGGCAAAGAGGGGCTTGGTGGGGGAGAAGTGTCTAGGAGATGGTATTCAGTTCCTCTCCCCTCTCTCAAGTTTCTTCATTACAGTGAGCCATCCTGGGGGGGTGGGGGTGGGGAGTACTCAGCCATCTGGAACCAGCACGGGAACAGGGTGGGGGAATGGGGGGAAAGGGGAGGTCATCTCGTGATGGGAACCTCCCACTTCCCTGCTGCTGCCCTCCCCCACTCCGCTTCTCATCCATTGCCACAGACTCACTTCCCAGCTCCCACCCTCTTGCCCCTTGGGGATGCTCTCTGGGGCTCAGGCCAATTTGCATACATTTTAATCTATAAAAAATTAAGTGCTCTGGCTGACTCAGATGCCTGGGCTGCATTTTAAGGAGTTGAATAATCTGCTTCTGTGCACAGACTGATTTGGGGAAGGGGAGGAGGGGGGTTGCTGACTGACAGCAACTCAGCTTTCCCCACCACGCCCCCAGGAGAGAAATGGGGAGACCCCAGTCACCAAGCCAGGCCCCATGCCCCAGGGGCAGGTCTCTCAAGGAAGACCTGGTCCTCCAGCTCCATTCCCGTGGTGAATTTGGGGAGTGCGGGGTCTTCCCCACCCACCCCTGTCCCCCAGTGATTCAAGCCTGGCAGCAGATCCTATGGCAATGTGTTGGCCAGAGCCCACTCTTTTCTGACGCACGAGGTATGTGGGTGGTGCCATGTGCTGTGGGCGAGCTGTTCATGGGTCCCCCCCATCCTGGGCACAGAGGGCCCTAACTAAGGGTGGGGAGGTAGCAGGGGGTCTGGGTGACAGGGAGGCTGTGTGTATCCACCCGTGCATACCCACGCACACCGCAGTGTCAAGGCATGGGAGTGGGTGCCTCCGCGTGTGTGTACATGCTCATTGCTCTGGGTGGGCTGAGTCAGGGCGTCAGAGGTCTGTATTTGACCCTGTGTATGCCAGGCTGAGGGGTGGGGGCCCTCCTTGCAGTCTGAGCTTGGACAGAGGAACCGGGGCGCTACAGAGACCGTCGTCATACAGCGACGGTCCCAGGAGCTGCTGCCAGGACCAGGGGATGTGGCAGCTGGGTCCTGAGATACCCCCACGGGGGTAGGTCTCTCTCCCACCTCACCCTTGTGTCACCGTCTCATTGTTCCCCCTGCTCCCCCGCCCCCACAGGTTCACAGAGGCTGAAGTGATGGTGATGGGCGATGTGACGTATGGGGCTTGCTGTGTGGATGACTTTACTGCAAGGGCCCTGGGAGCTGACTTCCTGGTGCACTATGGCCACAGCTGCCTGGGTATGGCGAGCCGGGACCCCGGCGGGGAGGCAGAGGGGCAGGACTACATGCTAATCCCCCATCACAGTGCCTTGTCCTGCTTGCAGGCAGCAGGTCCCTCCCAGTGTCTGGGATGGCCTTGGCCTTCCTGCTCTGCAGGTAGATCTTTCTTTTGGATTTGGTTGCCTTGGAAACAGTGTTGCTGTCCCAGATGTGGGTGTTTGAAAGACTGTTGGTGGTAGAGCAGCCTGGGCCCCCCCGGCCGAGTGACCGAAAAGGAGCTTCTGAGGGACCTGTGACTGCCCCGCCCCCCCGCCCGCTGCCTACCCACTCCTTGTATCCCTAGGCTGAAGCCACTGGTCCTGGCTGCTCCAGAGACCTTGGCCCAGGTAGGCCCCCTGCCCCTCTTGCCTTCCAGAACAGTCTCCTGACTTCTTGCCTCCTCCCAGTTCCCATGGACACCTCGGCCCAAGACTTCCGGGTACTGTACGTCTTTGTGGACATCCGAATAGATACTACCCACCTCCTGGATTCTATCCGCCTCACCTTTCCCCCTGCCACTTCCCTTGCCCTGGTCAGCACCATTCAGTTTGTGTCAACCTTGCAGGTAAGTGGACAGATAGCAGCCAGCCTCCAGGCTCTTCCTGGGGCCCACGTTAGGTGCCACAGACTGGTCCTCTGGCCCTGGCTCGCCCTCCTCACCCATTTGCTTCCCTTCCCTCATCATCCCTACAGGCAGCTGCGAAGGAGCTGAAAGCTGAGTACCGTGTGAGTGTCCCACAGTGCAAGCCCCTGTCCCCTGGGGAGATTCTGGGCTGCACAGCTCCCCATCTGCCCAAAGAGGTGGAGGCTGTTGTGTAAGTGAAAAATGGGGGGCCAGTTGTAGAGACATAAGAAATGTACCCTAGAAGGGAGCTAGAGGTTCGTTGTATAGGAAAAGAAGCTGAGTCTCAAGCTCTTTAACTGTTTGCTCAAGGTCACCCTGCAAAATGGGGACCAAATAGGGTTTCAGGTTTCCTGTCTCCCTCTCAGGTGCTCTGTCCACCACATAGGAGGCTATGGCCAGGGTGGGGCAGAAATCAGAGGGCTTCATGGGGGGGGGGGTGAGGGATGAGGGTGGGCTAGAAATGGTGGGAATATAATTGGAGAAGATGGCTGGGCACGCCCAGGCTGCAGCCCCATTAATTTAGCATCCGGACAGCTAACAAGCAGGAGCAGTGTGTCTCCTGCCGCCTAATTATTTTCAGTAATGGAAATGCTTAATGTTGTGTGAATGCAGCCAGCCTCAGAGCCGGCAGCTCCCCTGGCGGGGACTGGGGAGGGGAGCCCCATTCCTAGCTGATGGCAGGGAAAGAGGGAGGGGCACTCCCCTGACTCAGCCCTGCCCCTAGACAGGCCCACATCAGGGCCTTCCCCAGCCCAGACCTGGCAGCCCTGTTCCCCAAAGGGCCTTCCCCCCGTTCCTGTGCCCGCATAATTCTGAACCCATAGGTGCCCACCCTTGGGGGCTTCAAGGTGTGTGTTGGAGGGAGAGACACCCTGAGTGTTGGCCGTTTATCACAAAAATCAGTGTGGTCTCCAAGAAAGTAGGAGCTGCCATGGCAGATTGTTCTCTGTGCTCTGCCTTCTCCATGGCTTGGGAAGCTACTTTTAGGGACAGGCTTGATAGAGCCTGGTGGTTAAGCCTAGAGTCAAGTCCCATATTTACTGCTTAATAGCTGTGTGACTTTGGGCAAGTTTCTTAACATCCCTGAGCGGCAGTTGTAGCTATTGTATAATGAGGGTACTATAGGTAGCTTGGAGGACTGTTTGATAGGACTGAGTGAAGTCCTACACGGCAAGTGCTTAGTCCAGGCCTGGTGCACAGAAGACCCAAACCCAGTAAACAGTAGTTGTTACAACTCAATAGCAGGACCTGAGAACCAGTTTGGGCACAGAGAGCCAGTGTATACCCCGAAACTTCATTTACAACATTGATGACACCTTGAACCGTACTTGCCATGTCTGTGTTGAGCTAAGCAAAGGAGAACCTGTCCCACCACCTCTGAGTTAGGATCTCTAGAGCCCTGTGTGGCCTTCCCATGGCCTTGGCTGCCGTTTTACCTGTCCCCCAGAAGGCTGGGGGACGGAACAGTTCTTAGATCTGCATTACATAACTAGAAGGGCCTTATGCTCATCCAGTTCAAACTCCTTGTTTTGCATGTGAGAAAACCAAGGCTTCGGGAGGCCGAGTGATGACTTAGGCCAGTTCGCACACACACACACACACACAGCAGCACATTCATCCAGAAAGTGGACCTCCAGGCCAGTGCCTGCCTTTTCTGCTGCCTCGCCCCACCCCATACTTATCATCCCCTTTCCCTGCCGCAGATATCTCGGAGATGGCCGTTTCCATCTGGAGTCTGTCATGATTGCCAACCCTAGTGTTCCCGCTTACCGGTATGGGCTGAACTGGGCTGACCAGCTATGGAGGGGGTGGGATTTCCCTGCCACTGAAGCCCTCAATTGGCTGAAATTTCCTCATTCCCTGGCCTCTTGACAGCCAACAGTTCTAAGGATCTGAGGTAACTGGGTCCTGAATCCAGGTGTCAGACCCAGGGCTGGTGCTGCACAGTACCCACCCATCCCCTGGGAGTCACACTGAGATCCTAACCCCCCCTTCCTACTTTCCCCTGCTCCAGCTGTGGGACTGAGCTTTCCAGCGACGATCTCTGTTCTCGCCTCTATTCCTAATCACCTACATGGAACCTAAAGATTTAGGAGACCAAGGCTGGGTCAGGGAGCTGTGTATACAACAGGTGCTGTGGATGGCTGTCGCCATAACCCTGATAGCTTCTTTTCCAGATATGACCCATATAGCAAAGTCCTATCCAGAGAGCACTATGACCATCAGCGCATGCAGACCAACCGCCAAGAAGCCATAGCTACAGCCCGCTCAGCTAAATCCTGGGGCCTTATTCTGGGCACTTTGGGCCGCCAGGGCAGCCCCAAAATTCTGGAGGTCAGAGGGCTTGGGATGGCCTCTGGAGGAGGGAACTGACTAGAAACCCAGCTGGGAAAATCAGTAGACTAAGGGATTTGGACTTGGCTGCTCGATCATGGTGACCTGAGCTTGGCCTCCCTCTTCCAACAGCACCTGGAATCTCGACTCCAAGCCTTGGGACTTCCCTTCATGAGGCTGCTGCTTTCTGAGATCTTCCCTAGCAAGCTTAGCCTACTTCCTGAAGTGGATGTGTAAGTTTTCTCACCTTACCTCTCTAGCTATGACTCTGGCTAAGGAAGCTTAGATCTGAGTCCTGCCCTGCACATATAGAAGGCTGGAGTCAGTGGGAATTGCTTCCATGAAATTTTAATGTTTACAGAGCACTCAATTCAGCAGGGGCTACCCTTGGCTATGGGTCACACCCATTTCGGTTTGGGGGCTCACAGGTAACTGCAACATCACAGTCATTCGGTGTGAGATGAGTTTGTGGGGTGGTTAGCACCTGCAGTGTACCAGAACTAAACTGAACTTGATTCTGAGGATACGATCACTGATGAGCTGCCCAGGCCCTGCCCTCAGCTTACAGAGAGCTCTCCTGGAGAAAACAAACAGCACTATAGTGTTACTCTGAGCAGTAGTAGGTGACTCTCTTTTCATTGGGTGTGTTGGGGACACAGTCATGTTTTTCAGCATGCTGCCCAGAAGGAGAGGATCCCCCCACCCTTGGGTCTGACCTAACTTCCCTTCCCAGGTGGGTGCAGGTAGCATGTCCACGCCTTTCCATTGACTGGGGCACAGCCTTCCCCAAGCCACTGCTGACACCCTATGAGGTAACACTAAGTTTTGAAATACTTGAGAGTGGGCTTTGCACCTGGTTCTGTCAAGGGAGGGATCTGCAGTGGGGTGAGCAGCAACTTAGTTACAGCTGACTCATTTCCTAGCTGTGTGGCCTTGGGCAAGTCCCTTGACCTGTGTGAGCCTTGACTTTCCTTTCTGTGGTATGGGGATAATAGGACCTCCATAGGCCATCGTGAAGGTTGAATTAATTAATCCTGCGCAGAAAGAGTTGGCAAAGGGGCGCCCGGGTGGCTCAGTCGATTAAGCTTCTGCCTTTGGCTCAAGTCATGATCTCAGGGTCCTGGGATTGAGTCCTGCATGGGGCTTTCTGCTCTGCGGAGAGCCTGTTTCTCCCTCTCCCCCTGCTCTTCTCTCTCTCTCTCTCTCAAATAAATAAATAAAATCTTTAAAAAAAAAAAAAAGTTGGCAAATGTCCGGTTGTCCTCCCCTAGGCAGTGGTGGCCCTGAGGGACATATCCTGGCAGCAGCCCTACCCTATGGACTTCTACGCCGGCAGCTCCTTGGGGCCGTGGACAGCGAACCACGGACGGAACCGGCCCCCCCAGGCCCTGAGCCCGCCAGCGCTGGAGAAGGTAGGGAGGACAGAGACCAAAGGCAGGGCCTGGCCCTGGCCGCCTCCCTAGCGACGCGAGCCGAGGCCGCCGCCGTGCGGCCGCTACGGGAAATGTAGGGGAGCAGGGTGGAGGACGTCGCAGGATGGAGACCCTGAGCAAAGTCCGCGACCTCCGATGCAGGAGGAGGCCACGCACCCCTCTCCAGCCGCGGCTTGCGACGGTCGCAGCTGCAGAGACGACAAGGGAGCACCGCCCGCTCGGTGAGACGCTCCTCGGTCTCAGGTATCCGCCCCTGCTCCGGCCGCGCCTGACCCCTCCCCGTTGTTATGGGAACACCCGCTCGCTCTGAGGCCCGCCTTCGGGGTGGTGCCGGCATTTGGTTCCGCCCCGCGTATATTCGATTTCCGCTCGGGGAAAGGCTGCTTCCGGTCCCTGGCGCGTTGCCCGGCAAGATGGCGGCGCAGCAACCCCTGCGGGTGTTAGCCCTGGCCGGCTTCCGGCAGAGTGAGCGGGGTTTCCGCGAGAAGACGGGAGCGCTGAGGAAGGCGCTGCGGGGCCGCGCCGAGCTCGTGTGCCTCAGCGGCCCGCACCTGGTCACGGATGCCGCGGGCGCCGAGGGTGCCGGGCCGGACTCCGGTGAGACGGGCCGTGCCCGGGAAATGCCCTCTGAGTCTTTGATCCGGCCTCGTTTTCGGCATACCCCCACGCTGTATCCTCACCTCGTTCCTTCCCCCTGCCCATACTTTTCATTTCTTCCATCCCGGCGTCCCAGGCTTCCACCTTGATCAGTCTTCCCCGTCTTGCCATGCTACTCTGATCTCCACTCATTTCCCCCAGATTTTCTCTTCGACCGCCTCTTTGTTTGCTCGTTGTCATTCCCAAACCCTTCGTCCCCTCCCTTTTTCATTTCTCATCCCCTAGATACCCGCTTGCCCTAACCCCATCCTTTCCCCCATATCGCTGTAGAGCCCTGCCTTCCAGAGGAGCAGCCCCGAGGCTGGTGGTTTTCAGAACAGGAGGCAGACGTTTTCAACGCCCTGAGCCAGCCCACAGTGTGCAGAGGTCTGGAGGAAGCCTTGGGAACCGTGGCACAGGCACTGAAGAAACTGGGGCCTTTTGATGGGCTCCTTGGTTTCAGCCAGGGGGCCGCGCTAGCAGCCCTTGTGTGTGCCCTTGGCCAAGCTGGCGATACCCGCTTCCCCTTGCCAAGGTTTATCATCCTGGTATCTGGTTTCTGCCCCCGAGGCCTTGGACTCAAGGAACCCATCCTTCAGGGCCCCTTGTTACTGCCTTCACTCCATGTTTTCGGGGACACTGACTGCGTCATCCCCTCTCAGGAAAGTATGCAACTGGCTAGCCGATTCACTGGGGCCATCACCCTCACGCACTCTGGTGGCCACTTCATTCCAGCAGCTGCAGCCCAGCGCCAGGCCTACCTCAAGTTCTTGGACCAGTTTGCAGAGTGAAAGATCCAACAAATGGCTCTGTCCCTACATCCCCCACCTCCACATGACTTCGGGACAGCCTCTGTAACCAGTCGTCCCCCTTACCCCACCTCCCCTGGGAGCTCAACTGCTGTTAGTGTTCCTCACCATCACCAATTAAGAGACAAGTATCAGTTCTAAGACTCAAATTATTGTAAGCCTAGCTCTACACTCAAGAAAAAAGGGATCAGGAGGCCTTAGTGGACCTTGACATCTGATAGTCCAGCATGAAAAAGGCCAGTGGACCCCTGGATGAGTGGAGGGTGACATGGGGGCTGGTGCTGCTGTGACTGCCACATAATAAAGTGGTGATGGCGATTTTGAGCATCTTTTTTCTCATACACACAGAAAAACCCATTTTGTAACAGAAGTCTGGATTCCTGGCCACCCACCCAGCCTCTAGCACTGCTCCAAAGAGGGACGTGTTTCCAGTTATGAGCCCCCAGGATAAAAGCTCATGTGTGCACACATTTGGTAGAAGTGTCTCAAGTCCCAAGCTGAAGGAAAGGCGGCCTTGGTGGCGGAGTTGGAAGAATTTACATCTGAGTTTTGGGAAGAGATCACCTGGCAAGGTGCTGCCTGGGCGCCATGGAGTTAGGCTTCCTCCATCTTGATCCCTGAGGGTTGTGTGCTGGCCTTCTGTCGAACTCTGGCTTCTAGGGTTCTCTGCTTTCTCCTCCAGAACTGCTTTAGCTCTGAACTATGAGCTTGCAGGGTGGGATGGTAGTAGACCTTGGGTAGAGGCCCAAGACCACACGGAAGAAACCCTTTTACAAACCTGCCCTCACCTACAGAGTTTCTGGGGTTGATCTGCTACTCTGTAGTGATCCAGCCAAGGCTTGAGTAGCCCCTCCAGTTTTAGAGTACATTTGTTCCTAGGCACTCTATATAGACTGTCCACTTTAGCTATTTGCCCTACTTCCAGTTCCCCCACCTGTGGCCCACCCTGCTCTCTGATTTCAGCCCTGCCTCTGCAGGGTCACCACTTGTTCCTTTTCTGGAAGATCACAGGAGGCCCTGATCTAGTCCTCAAGCATGGTTGCCCCCAAGGAGTTTAGGAATTGAGTAGGAATTGGGTTAGGGGATGTAGCACAAATACTCCAGCCCACCCTGAGACAGACTAATATCCCTTAAATTACCCCAAATCCTGAATTCTTCACTGCAGATAGTAATTAAGAAAAAAAAAGTTGGAGTTACACCCCCACCCCCAACAGACCCAGTTTGCTGGATTTAGGACCTTTACAGCAGAAAGTGGGGATGGGAGGATAGTTCCCCCTTCCTACGGTATGCCTCTGCTTGCACTTGGTGTTTTATTTTTTTTTATTTTTTATTTTTTTAAAGATTTTATTTATTCATGAGAGAGAGAGAAGCAGAGGGAGAAGCAGGCTCCCAAGGAGCAGGGAGCCCGATGCGGGACTCGATCCCAGGACCCTGGGATCATGACCTGAGCCGAAGGCAGACGCCCAACCATCGAGCCACCCAGGTGCCCTGCACTTGGTGTTTTAAAGGGATCCTTTCTTTGGCAAAAGGAGGGGACTCAGAAATGGGCTGAATTACTCCAACAGACATGTTGAATTTGGCCCATAGAATTTTAGAAAATTTTGGACTTACGGTATTTAAAATCTTAGGAATTTCACACACAGAAAGTCAGATTCCTGGCTTCTCTGGAAATGAGCAGTTCAGAATGGAATGCAGTGGATCTGCAGTTGGGAGCTCACGCACCCCCATGGCCATCCTAGGCTGCCCCCTTTAGCAAGGTCCCAAGAGGTGAAAATGACAGTTGCTACCACAGCCCTTGCTACTTGGAATTACTGTGAGGATTAAAAGAGAGAACAAGGTATGATGGGGAATGGATTTTAAGCCAGGCCTTAAAGTTAGAAGGATAAGGATAGAGCGGAACAGTATTAGGTGGAGCAGAAGTGCTCAGTGCTCAGGGTGAGAATTCTCCCTCCTCCACCTCCTGCTTCAAGAATCAGAAAATGTCCAAGCTAGAAGGAAAGAGATCATGTGGTCCACTGGTTCCCAACGAGTGAGATGTCCTCTCCCGTCACATCCTCCAGGAACAACAGAGAATCTTAAGGGTCATTGCCCCCCACCCCGCACACACATTCTGTGGACCACTTGCGTCAGAATTGTGTTAAAACTTAGATTCCTGGGGCCAACTCCTGACCTACCAAGCCAATTGCTGGACCCAGGAATCTGCATTTTGGCAAACTCCCTGGACATTCCCATGCAACATGATATTTGAAAAACATTGCCTTAGAGGGTAGAATACAAGTCTCTGGTAAATATGTGCTATTTGAAAAAAACGAACATGGGATTCTCATGCACTCCACTAGGGAGGGGGAGAAAGCTCTCCAATTAAGAACCATTCATCTAATGTTTTCAATTTATATCTAAGGGAAATGAGGTCCAGAGGATAGAAAGAGGAATACCATTTATGGTGTGCTAACCACACCAGATACTGTGATAAGCAGAATCCTTAGAGTTGCCCAATTTAATCTCACAATTTCCTGAGGTAGATACTATTAACTTAATATTACAACTGAGGAAACAGGCACAGAGAAGTTAAGTAACTTATCCAAAGCTGGATTCCGATCCAGAACTCACATTCCTAACCTTTACTAGTCATGGTTTTCTCTCCTGCACCTCAGAGGTGAGCAGAGGCCACCCACACCCGCTACTGTTGGGCTCTCTGTCCTGTCTGGGTCTCACCTTCCTAATCCATAAAATAGGATGGGGTGCACTTAATGAGTTATAAGATACTAAAAAATTCTCTACAGCCAGTTTTCTGTTCCCCCTGCCCCCGACCATCTTCTCCAGATGGGTTCAAACTGCAAACAACTTGGTCCCTTCAGAATATCCCTCCCGTTTCCCTTTTCTACCTCTCACTCCACCTTAGATACCTAAAGCTCTTGAGAGAGAGTCCCTGAGCAAAGAAGCCCCTCAACAGGCCCCGCTCAGAAAGATGTGCCCCCTTCCCCTGTTCATTCTGCCTAAGTGCCCAGAGCTGGGGTCTCCCCATCAACACCAGTCTCTCACAAAGACATAACAGCCTAGTAGAATACTTAAGATTGAAATAGGCTTCTGCAGTTTTCAAAGGTTTTTACTCATGTGATCCTATTTGATCCTTAACAACAAATCTGCCAAAGAGGAATGATTATTATCCCATGTTACTCAAGACTCAGAAACCCAGCCCCTTAAATAATAACCAGTTGGTGATGAGGCCAGGTTGGACCTCCTGCTTCCCAGTGCACTAGTCTCATCTGCACATACTACAATCTGCCCACCGATGTCTACTGGATTCCAGAATCACGTACATTTAATCTAAGACCTCGGAGTCCTTGAGTGGGAGGAAGGAAGCATGTGGGAATTGATTAGCTGTAAAACCAGCACCAATTGCCTTAAAACTAGTTTAGCGAAGGAGGGGTTATGGAGAGGTAACAAAAAATTGGATTAATGAGTGGCAGGACTGGGTTGCATTAACCATTCCCAGCACTGTCCCTAGGGAAGTCCTGCACCCAATATGCATCAGTCAGCCCCTGCAGTGGGTGATGTTGGCGGTGGCAGGTGACATAAGCGTGTTTTTGAAGAGTTTGTGGCTCCCGCTTCACTGGACAAATAGGACTTCAACCCCTCTGATATTCACTCTTCCACATTAGAGCGTCTCTCAAATTATAATCCAGCACCGATTGAGGTGAGGCTGCTTTTAGACAATGCTTTACTGACTGGGTTAACTTTACAAGCACACTAGCTTCCTGAGGGTTGGGGACACTTCTTATCATCCTACATGAATCAGAGGATGAAAGAGTGAGGGAAGGCTGTAACTCCATCAGGAAATGGGTTCAAGGATTAGTCTCGCTTTCTGCCTACTCAGCAGAGGGGTTCCTGGAAGAATGCGGTTGTGGCGCGGTTGTGGCATATTTAGGAAAACTTGGCTTCGTCTACTCCCTTCAGTCTCCAGGAAGCCTTCAGGTCCCAGCAGCCTCCCTCGCACCGAGGAGATAAAAAGAACACAAATCCCAGAACTACCCCTTCTTTCGCCATTCCTTGGCTACAACCTCGGCTAAGAGAACAGTATGGTCATTGAGGCGGGCGGTCAGACATACTGCCCACCGTGTTTCTTTCCCTGCCTTGGTAGACACGCAGCAGACCCGAGAGTAGCCCGCCCCCCAGCACCGCACCTCCCTCCGCCCCCACAGATACATCCGATCTTGACTCGCCGCCCCCGCTTCCTCTTGCTCCTGGTCTCCCCCACCCGGGGCTGGCAGAGCGCGGCGGGCGCGGCGCGTGGGCGTGCTGCGGGGCGACCATGGCTGTAGACTGTTACCTCCGGTTCCCACAGTAACAATCGAAAGCCACGGTTGCCCTGGAGACGCGGGGGCGGGGCGCGCGCTGCTGACGGCACAGTGGCAGCTCCAGTCAGGCAGACGTCAGGACTGCGAGTTGGGGAGGGGGGTAGCGGGGGTAGCGCGCGCGATGGGGACCGGGCTCGGGGGCCGTGCGATATGCGTGTGAACCGGCCGCCGCGCGCAGCCTCTGGTGACCAGGGACCGGACGGGCGGATGGCAGCGCCTGCGCTGGATCAGCACCGCGGACAGCGGCGGCGCGGACAGTGCGCGCGGGGCTGAGGGACCCTGGGGGACAGAGGGGCCGGGGGCGCGGCAGGTGGCCGGGTCCGCGGTCCTGGGGCGGGGCCAGGCGTCGGTGGCCGTGACTGGAGACTGTTACTGAGGGCGGCCCGGGCAGTAAGCAGTCTAGAGCCAAGGTGCCGGCGCGCTGCCCGGGCGGGCGGGGGTGCCTCCGTCGCCCGCAGCTGGGGGCGCTGCTGCTCTTCCTCCCCCGCGTCTCCCGCCTTTCTCGGCCCCAGCGCTCGCGGACAGGCACGCGGCCCTTGACGTTAAAGCCCTGTGACGTCAAATATGTCCCTGCGGAGAGGCACTTCCGGCGGCGGGGTGGGGGGGCGCTTAGTGGGGGGGGCGGGGCAGTCCGGCCGAGGCCCCGCCCCCGCCTGGTCCTGAGAGGACAGCTCCTCGCGCGGAGGCGGGAAGTCAGGGGCGCAAAGGGACCAGCCCGACGGGATGGGACGGGGAGGGGGCGCCCGACTGGATGCAGGGTGGGGGTCCCGAGAGAGCCGCGGCTAGGTCGGCGGGCAGGTGGGCGTCTGTCCTTCGCCGGCGGCCCCGCTCAGCCTGCCGGGGGCAGCAAGGCTGAGTCACTGCGCTGCGGGGAGGGGGAGGAGGGGGCGCGTCTTCTGGGGCGTCAGCACCTTCGCCCCACTTTTTTGGGATGATGGCGCAGGAGCCCCAGGAAATGTCGCAGGGACCCTGGGGTCCGTCCTCTGTTCGATGCTCCTCCGAAGTGGCTGCGTCTTCATCCCGGCGCGGGCAGGTGCTGAACGGGGTTCTGGGTACGCCTCCGGCCCGGCTCCACCAGCTGCGAGGGGATCCTCGTCCCCCACCCTGTCCCCAGTCCCACCCCTTAGGGGCCCTCCAACCTGCCGTCTGCCGGTCTCCTCATTGCCCTTCCGTCCGTGTCCGTGCATCGGTCCATCTGTAGCCCGTCGGTCGGTCAGTCCCACTTACCTGTCGGGCCGCGTCGCGCCCGCTCCCGCTCGCCTCCCGCAGCCCGGCTGGCGCGGCTGCTTTTATAGGCGCGCGTAGTACTCGTGCGGCGGCTCATTCATGCGGCCGCGGCTCCTACACACTGACGCGCTGCCGACGTCAGCAGGGAATTTAGGAAACGGGAAGAGGGGCTATTTATAGTGGCGAGGCGGGGGGTTGGGGGGGACCAAGGCGACGGGGAGCTGGGAGGGGGAGGAGGGCGCACGGAAGCAGGAACAGGGAGGGGGAGCCCGGGGCCCCTGTACGGGTCTACAAAGGGTTAACTTTCCGGAACTGCGGGCTGGGGGCCGGCGGGAGGACAGTGCCGGGAGGGCGGACGGGTCCATTACACCTTTATTCACTCTGAGACACCTGGGGGTGCAATCCCACTTCCCGCCTGGCCTTCCGAGGGGCTCACCCGGGAGCCCCCTCTCCCACTCCTCAGTTCTGGGACCCGACGGCTCTGTGACGTTACAAGATGACCCTCAGTGGCGTTACACCCCGCATGGCCGCTGCAGTGTCGTCACCCTGGGGTGGGAGGTACAGGAGAGGAAGCTGGACCTGAGGAGGGGGCCTAAAGCAGCGTCTAGAGCTGTGGCGTCGGGGACATGGGGGAAGAAGAGTGGGGGAGCCCAGGGCTCGCAGAAGCTTTGTAGGAGTCTGGGCCTAGAAGGAATGGGGGGGGTCTAGGCACCAGTCAGGAGCTGGAGACCCCGGAAAACTTGAGAAGTGTGGTTTGCACTCCCTGGACATGAGTAAGGGGTTCCTCTATGGGGGTGTTGGGGGAAAGACGGCAGGAGAAGGGGGTGAGTGGAAGAGGAAGCCTCAGCAAATGAAGGGGAGGAGGATGGGTGGGCAGTGCCAGTTTCAGAGCCTTGCACCAAGCAGACCACGTCCAGGACCCATTTGTGGGCATTGGCAGAGCTCATGAGTGACAATGACTGAGGGAGACCAAGGGCTCAGCAGCTTGGCAGAGAGGGATCTCCAGGGGCAGAGTGGCAAGACCACTTCCTGCAGGAGTTAGAGTTCCTGGAGGTATGATATTGACAGGAAGGCCCTAAGCCATGTGGGGCAGAAGTCTCCTGAACAAGAGCAGGGAAATGAAAGACCCTGGCTCCATCAATTGAGGAAAGTTCTAAATGGAGGAGGGTGAATGTGTTCAGAGAGGAGATGGATTGTGTGGGGTGGGGTGGGGGTGGGGAGCAGTGCCAGGCAGGTAGGGTAGGTAGAAACTAGGGAGGGAGGGAAAGATCAAAGATTGAAGAAGAGTGAAGTCCACAGGAAGGCAGCAAGGCTGGCTGCAGGTCTGTGAGACCCTTCCACAGGGACATAAGGACAGCCTGAGGGTAGGGATGGGGGCAGTGAGTTAATTCAGGGAGTGGGGATTTGGGGAGAGTGTTGAAGAAAAACAAAGACAGTGGGCACAGTGGACACTGCACAAAAGTGAAACTGGGTTGAGGGGCTCCTTGTGGGGCTAGGATCTGGTCCCATCAAGAGGATAAAAGATTCCAGCAGAAACGGAGGGGCGCCTGGGTGGCTCAGTTGGTTAAGCAACTGCCTTCGGCTCGGGTCGTGATCCCGGGGTCCTGGGATCGAGCCCCGCGTCGGGCTCCTTGCCCTGTGGGGAGCCTGCTTCTCCCTCTCCTCCCCACTTGTGCTCTCTCTCACTATCTCTGTCTCTCTCTCTCAAATAAAATCTAAAAATAAAAAAAAATAAAAAAAAAAGAAAAGAAACGCAGTTGGAGAGATCCTGCACAACCTTTGGAATCTAGCCTCCTGGAGTCCCCCCCCCCCCCCCCGGCCCACCACCTCTTTTTCTTTTGCCTCCAGCCTTTGTCCCTGTGGTTCTCTTCTCCAGGACTGCTTTTCTCTGTGGAGGAAGAACTCCTATTCATCCATCAAAGCCCAGTTCTAAGAGCTCTTCTTCTGAGGAGCCTTCCCACCTTTCTCCAGCACTCCATACACCTTTTTCCGCTTCAGCGCACAACACATCCACCCCTCGGCCAAGATGTCGTGGTCCATCTCCCCTAGAGGCTGGTAGCCCCGGAACCCACCGTTGTCTTTTCTTTTTTTTTTAAAGATTTTATTTATTCGCCAGATAGACAGCACAAGCAGGCAGAGTGGCAGGCAGAGGGAGAGGGAGAAAGAGGGCTCTCCGCCGAGCAGGGAGCCGGACGTGGCGCTCGATCCCAGGACCCTGGGATCATGACCTGAGCCGAAGGCAGCCGTTTAACCGACTGAGCCACCCAGGTGCCCCGGAACCCACCGTTTTCGTTCTTGGAAGCTCACCGCAACCCTAGTGAGGAGACCGTGGGTAGACGGAGGAGAGGACTGGGATAAAATGGATCCAGAACACGGAGTAGAAACAGGGCGAGGACAGGGTCAGGACGCGGTGGGAGTCAGAGGACCGGTGGGGACCAAGAGCCAACGGATGGCCCCGAGGCCATGAAGATGTCTGCGGAGGAAAGAGAGCCTCTGGGGGGCGCCCGAGACCTTAGTGTCTGTCAGGGACCGCGCGTGGCCGCGCTGGCGGCCCCTCAATGAGTGACTCAGCTACTACCTCTGGCGGGGGCGTAGGGGTGGAGGACCGCGCGAGGGGCGGTGAGTGCGGCACCCACCCGCCCAGCAGCCCTGCGCGGTTGCTAAGCTCTCCAAGGCCTTAGAGAGACGCGATCTGCGCGAACCTCATCGGTTACTATGGTAACTCTGCGCCCCAGCCTCTCGCGCGCCACGGCTGAGGAAGGCGCAGCCAATCAGAAGCTGCAGGCGTTCTCGGGGACCCACTCCCACCCCCGACGTGTGGGCAGGGGTCAGGAGGTGCGGGGAGGAGGCACAGCGTGGGCCGCGGAGACCCGGCACTCACTACAGGCCCCATGCGGCGGGGGGCCGCGCGGGGACACTTCCGGAGTGCCCGCGCCAGTGCGGGGTCCCCTCCCTCCTATAAGGGGCGTCACCTGCAAGAACCGGGCCTTCACGTGGGATACAGAACCTTGCCGGGGGATCCTGGGGTGCAGTCCCTGCGGCCACGTTCCGGGTTGGTGGGTTGGAGACGAGGTTGAGCAAGCAGGTCCCTCAAAATGGCTCACACGGGGAATCTGGGGCCTGGGGTTCCTTCTGCGGGATCCCCAGGAGGCGCCGTCCAGCCATCCCCAGTCGAACGTCCTGGGGTCCCTCCAGAGACCTCTAAGTTCAGAGCAGGCTGATTGGGTAACGGCCCTGCCCAGGCTCATGGAGGGCAGCCTCCGGAGTATCCCCAGAGAGCCTTTTAGAAGGGGGCAGATGTGTGTTTGCGCCAACATGCGCGCCCGCAGGTGTCAGTGCCTGGAGAGGGTATGGGTGCAAATGGGTTTATTCCGTGCATACGTAAACCCATGTGGCTGAGTGAAGGTGGGTGTGTTGGGGGTGGGGTGGGTACAAACGGACAGTCCCATCCAGGAATGTCTAAGGAGTCGCCCCCCAAGATCTTGTCTACCTTCTTCTCTCTCACGACTTCCGTAACCTCCATCCCCCCCTCCCCCCCCCCTCTACTTGTCCCTAGGGTCCCCTCCTTGCGGGCAGGACTTCTTTTTTTTTTTTTTTTAAAGATTTTATTTATTTATTAATGAGAGAGAGAGAGAGAGGCAGAGGGAGAAGCAGGCTCCCAAGGAGCAGGGAGCCCGATGCGGGACTCGATCCCAGGACCCTGGGATCATGACCTGAGCTGTAGGCTGACGCTTAACCATCTGAGCCACCCAGGCGCCCGCGGGCCGGACTTCTCCAAACTGAGGCAATGTGAGAATCTAGAAATATGTACATGGGAACGTTGAGCTCAAAACCCCAGAGTTTGTGGGGCTCGAAGTTTCGGGGCCTGGGTCCTTACGTGGGCACATCTGGGAGGGTGGCCCTGTGAACAGACCCCTCTCCCGGGTCCAGCTCCGCATCTGTGAGCCTCCAGCCCAACCCAGGTGCGCGGGAGGGAGGTCGCGGAGGTGCCGCGCAAAGCCCCGCACGGCCGCGAGGTGGCGCCATAGCAGCAGGAGCGCGTGCCGGCCCGGGCCGCTCCAGATAAGAGTGCGCGGAAAGCGCGGCGGGGCTGAGACGCGACCAGGACGCGGGGAGGACGGACCAGCAGGACAGACCGACCGGGGGCCCGGCGGGCGGAGGGCAGCGCAGCGCAGCCACGTCCCCCCCTGGATCCGCCGGCAGCCGGGCCCGGGGCTTCCGACATGCCCCCCAGGTGGGTCCTGAGGCTCGGGACCGGGAGGGACAGGGGACCCGGACAGCCCGGTCCTTACGCGCTGGCCGTCTCGGGCGCATCCTCTGGCGCGGACGCCCCAACGCGGCTGGCGTTCAGGACTCCGGGTGTCGTTCCCTAGAGGACTCAGGACCGCCGGGACGCTGCTCTGCGCCGGGTTCACGGCGGGGTCAGCGGCCCGGGGCCGACTCTGCCCGCACATGGGCCGGAGAGGCGAAGGGAAGGGAAGGGGAGCTGGCGGGCGGGGCTGGCAGGGGCGCTGCCCTGGCACAGCTCGGCGCCTGGCAGCGGGGCGGGTGGGGCGCCGGCTAGGAGCTGCCACCGCCACGGGGAGGGAAGCCGGGTCGCGTTGCGGCCGCAGGTAACGGGCCGCGAGGCCCTGCGGGGCCAGGCCGGGAACAGGGTGGGCGGGCGGACGAGCCGGCAGGGGAGCTCAGGGCTCGGCTCAGGCTCCAGGGCCGCCTGGCTGCCGAATATTGGGGGCCGAGAGGAAAAGCTGGGAGTCGAGGGACTGGGGCTGGCGCGCTTCTCCCCGGCCTGTCAGAAGTTGGGAAACTTTTCCCCAAGTTTGGGGCGGCGGAGTTCCCGTTGCAGAGGGGGCCGAAGGGAGCTGGGGCGGGAGGCGCCGGGGCCCGCGACTGCAGAGCCGAGGCCGAGGGCCGGGGCCGGGACGCGGGTGGGGCGCAGGCCGGGGTCAGGGCCGCAGCCGGCTGTGCGCCGTGCCCGCCCGGGGCGCTGCCCCCCTCCCTCCCCTGGGAGCTGCGTGGCTCCCCCCTCCCCCCCACCTGCTTCCTGCCTCAGCCTCCTGCCCCGATATAACGCCCTCCCCGCGCCGGGGCCGGCCTTCGTGCTCTGCCCGCCACGGCAGCCTCTGCCTCCGCTCCCCGCGCCGCGGCCGCGCCTCGGCCCCATCTGAGGGCCTGACAGCCCCCGGGCAGGGCGGCGCCACGGCGGGCACCGCGCTCCCCTCCACTGGATCACTTCCCCCAGCTGGGGCAACTTCTCCCGAGGCGGGAGGCGCTTTGTTGTTGTTGTTGTTGTTTTTGTTTTTTTTTTACTCGGCTCCCTTATATCCCAATCGGGCAAACTTCTCGGCCCTGAATGACTTTTCCTGAAGCGGACATTTTCCTCAAATCCGGTAACTGTCTCCGAAGGGGTCACTTCCCCCAAACAGTTTTCTCCTCGGAAGTCCCCAGAGCCCAGCCTGTGTGCCCGGTGGCACCCGGGCCTGGGCCGTGCAGGCCAGCCTGGCCTCGTCTCCAGCAGCCACGCTCAGACGCCCTTCTTCTGGGTCCAGGCCCCCGGCCCAGGCTTGCACACTCGGAGGCCGCCGCCGCCCCACTGCCAGTACCCAGGCCGCGGTGCTCGATGCCCCTGCCTGGCTGAGGGCAAGGGGGAAGGGGAAGTTGGGGGGGGGGCGCGGGGAGAAGCGCCCAGCTGGATAGAGGCGGCCAGGGCTGGGTGAGGCGCTGACCCGGCTGCCGTGTATCCCTGCAGGAGAGTGTGCTGGGCAGACGATGCTGGACACGATGGAGGCGCCGGGCCACTCGAGGCAGCTGCTGCTGCAGCTCAACAACCAGCGCACCAAGGGCTTCTTGTGCGACGTGATCATCGTGGTGCAGAACGCCCTCTTCCGCGCGCACAAGAACGTGCTGGCGGCCAGCAGCGCCTACCTCAAGTCCCTGGTGGTGCATGACAACCTGCTCAACCTGGACCATGACATGGTGAGCCCGGCCGTGTTCCGCCTGGTGCTGGACTTCATCTACACCGGCCGCCTGGCAGATGGCGCAGAGGCGGCGGCGGCCGCGGCCGTGGCTCCGGGGGCCGAGCCGAGCCTGGGCGCAGTGCTGGCCGCCGCCAGCTACCTGCAGATCCCCGACCTCGTGGCGCTGTGCAAGAAGCGCCTCAAGCGCCACGGCAAGTACTGCCACCTGCGGGGCGGTGGCGGCGGCGGCGGCGGCTACGCTCCCTACGGGAGGCCTGGCCGGGGCCTTCGGGCCGCCACGCCCGTCATCCAGGCCTGCTACTCGTCCCCGGCCGGGCCCCCGCCGCCGCCAGCCGGTGAGCCGTCCGCGGGCCCCGAGGCCGCGGTGAACACGCACTGCGCGGAGTTGTACGCCTCGGGCCCCGGCCCGGCCTCCGCACTCTGCGCCCCGGAGCGCCGCTGCTCCCCGCTCTGCGGCCTGGACCTGTCCAAGAAGAGCCCGCCGGGCTCCGCGCCTCCCGAGCGGCCGCCCGGCGAGCGCGAACTGCCCCCGCGCCCAGACAGCCCTCCCAGTGCCGGCCCCGCAGCCTACAAGGAGCCCCCGCTCCCCCTGCCGCCGCTGCCGCCGCTGCCCTTCCAGAAGCTGGAGGAGGCCGTACCGCCTCCGGACCCGTTCCGTGGCGGCGGCGGCGGCGGCGGCGGCAGCCCGGGACCCGAGCCCCCGGGCCGCCCCGACGGGCCCAGCCTCCTCTACCGCTGGATGAAGCACGAACCAGGCCTGGGCAGTTACGGCGACGAGCTGGGCCGGGAGCGCGGCTCCCCCAGCGAGCGCTGCGAGGAGCGCGGCGGGGACCCGGCCGCCTCGCCTGGGGTGCCTGCTCTAGGCCTGGCGCCGCCGCGCTACCACGGCGGCCTGGACGGGCCAGGCGCGGGTGGCGACGGCGACGACTATAAGAGCAGCAGCGAGGAGACAGGCAGCAGCGAGGACCCCAGCCCGCCCGGCGGCCACCTCGAGGGCTACCCATGCCCGCACCTGGCTTACGGCGAGCCCGAGAGCTTCGGTGACAACCTGTACGTGTGCATACCGTGCGGCAAGGGCTTCCCTAGCTCGGAGCAGCTGAATGCGCACGTGGAAGCTCACGTGGAGGAGGAGGAGGCGCTGTACGGCAGGGCCGAGGCGGCTGAGGTAGCTGCGGGGGCCGCCGGCTTGGGGCCCCCTTTTGGAGGCAGTGGGGACAAGGTCGCTGGGGCTCCGGGCGGCCTGGGTGAGCTGCTGCGGCCGTACCGCTGCGCGTCGTGCGACAAGAGCTACAAAGACCCGGCCACGCTGCGACAGCACGAGAAGACGCACTGGCTGACCCGACCCTATCCTTGCACCATCTGCGGGAAGAAGTTCACGCAGCGCGGGACCATGACGCGCCACATGCGCAGCCACCTGGGCCTCAAACCCTTCGCGTGCGACGCGTGCGGCATGCGCTTCACGCGCCAGTACCGCCTCACCGAGCACATGCGCATCCACTCGGGCGAGAAGCCCTACGAGTGCCAGGTGTGCGGCGGCAAGTTCGCCCAGCAACGCAACCTCATCAGCCACATGAAGATGCACGCCGTGGGTGGCGCGGCAGGCGCAGCCGGAGCGCTGGCCGGCCTGGGGGCGCTGCCCGGCGTCCCCGGCCCCGACGGCAAGGGCAAGCTCGACTTCCCCGAGGGTGTCTTTGCTGTGGCCCGCCTCACGGCTGAACAGCTGAGCCTGAAGCAGCAGGACAAGGCAGCGGCGGCCGAGCTGCTGGCGCAGACCACGCACTTCCTGCACGACCCCAAGGTGGCGCTCGAGAGCCTCTACCCGCTGGCTAAGTTCACCGCCGAGCTGGGCCTCAGCCCGGACAAGGCGGCCGAGGTGCTGAGCCAGGGAGCGCACCTGGCCGCCGGACCCGACGGCCGGACCATCGACCGCTTTTCCCCCACCTAGAGCGCCTCTTGCCGGTCCGCCTTCGTCGCCGCCGCGTGGCACCGACCCGTGCCCGCCCCCCGCCCCCCACTCCCCCCACCCCCGCCGGGGAACGACGGCAGCCGCCGCGAGCAGGCACACGGCGCCCGGACGACTGTAGCAGCCCCGGCAGCGTCGCCGCACTGGCGGCGGCCCCACCTGGCCTCACTGCTTTGTGCCTTAGCCCGGGGGTGGGGGTGGGGGTGAAACCCCGGGACGGGGGTGGGATGGGGGAAGGGAGATTTATATTTTTGATATCAGCTTTGACCAAAGGAGACCCCCGGCCCTTCTCCGCCTCTTCCTGTGGTTCGTTGGCCCCCTCCCCCCCGGCTCCGTGCTGCTCTTGGAGGGAGGGGTGTCACTGTTGGGACGCTCCCAGCCCTACCTCCGGCCCTTGCGACCACACCCATTCTCACTGTGAATCTCCCCGCTGGGGTCGGAGCGTCGGGCAGAGTTGGGGAGCGGGGAGGGGACTGAGCCGGCCGGAGGGCCCCCCGCCCCCCGCTCCCGCCCGCCCCGGGACTGATAATGTGAAGTTCCTCATTTTGCACAAGTGGCACTAGCCCCAGGGCCAACCCTTCCCTCCCTCTGGAGTCAGAGGGCTGAGGCAGCCCTGGCCTACCGGTCTCCCACTCTCGCGGTGTCCTCCCTATCCCTCCCTTCCCTGGGGCCCCCCCGGACCATATTTATTGCATGCGCCCCGGGCGGCCCCCCACCCCGAGCCCAGGCTGGGCTGGGCTGGAACGTGGTCTCTTTAGCTCCCTCCTCCCCGTTTGTATATTTCCTACCTTGTACACAGGCTCTTCCAGAGCCGCTTCCATTTTCTATACTCGAAACCAAACAGCAATAAAGCAGTAACCAAGGACCCTGGACCCCGCTGCTCTCTTCTGCCCTGTACAAGGACCTGGGTGGGTGGAGGGGCCAGACACAGCTCCCTCATACAAGTGCAGAGAGGCTTGGACCTTCTTCCCTTCCCAGCCCCAGAGACAGATGGGCAAAGAGGTCAGGCATGTTCATAACTAAAAATTTATTAAGGAAACAAAACCAGTGCTGCAAATGGGACAGAAAGGAGATGGGTCTCCCACCCACCCAGTCATTGGCCTTCACCCAGGGGAGAGGATCTCAAAGAAGAGGCCGGGACCCTGTACCCCAAAGAGCCAGTCTTCTGAGGCCCTTGGGGGACTTATACCCCCAAACCACTGGTGGCTCTCCTGCACAGTACGCCCTCCTCCTGGTATAATCTTGGGCCTCTGGGAGGGTAGCGCTTTGCTCCCATCCTCTAGGAAGCCTGTACAGTCCAGACGGGAGCTCTGGGGGATTCCCCCTCTGGTCCCATCAAAATTGACTCCTGGCTCCTCCTCAAAGTCCTGTCTTCCTCCAAGTTCCTTTCATCCCTGTCCCTGGGTTGGGAGAGCCTATTCCCAGTAGGAAGCCCCTCGAGGGAGGCTCCGGACACAGGTGCCAGCTAAAGAGGCAACAAAAACCTCAAAGGCCAAAAGGCCCTTGTGTCAAGTTCTTCTAGGGCAAAGCTAGAAATGGTGTACAGTCCAGGCTCGGCGATGCCCCTCTCAGGCACTGGCCCACCCTACCCTCAGGCTGGTCTGCAGGAGCCTGGAAGTTTCTCAGAGCACAAGGGGTCTGAGAAAGAAGGTCAGGGCAGGAAAGCTTTATTAGGTTCCTGGCACAGAGAAGGAAGTGGTACCAGAGGAGGTACCAGAGGAGGACGATTCAGATTGGGAACCCCCACGGCAAGGACCTGAAGTGAAGAATTTGAGGGGACTGGGGAGGTAAGAGGGACCAACTAGAAAGGGAAGGAGGCCAAGGGGATGGTTCAGGAGGGAGAGGGGGAGGAGGGAGGAGGGGGGAACTGAGAAGAGTCTGAAGAAATTTCGTGAAATGGGAACTAGAGCAAAAGGAAGGCTAATGAGGGAGAGGAGAAGGCAAAGGCCACCCAGGAAGCGGGAGTCTGAGACCAGGTGTCCCTTCCCTCTAGACCCACGACCGTCCAAAGGGGAACGAGGGGCAAAGTGTAATGGACTCAGAATGAGGAGCACAGGAAGAAGAGCAGCAGGATGCATGTGTGTCTGGGGTAGGGGGTAGAAAAGGTGGGGCCTAAGGCTGCTGTTCGGGACATGGTGTCCAGAACCCAACTGGGGTCCAGCGGGGAATCCAGGCCTCAGAGAGACACACCCTGGGCATTCTCTTCATGGCATGACCAAAGCCTCTTGGGACACATTCAGCACAGGGGTTCTGAAGATCATTTCACCTGCACCTGATGGAAATGCAACCCCCTGCCCTGTCTCCAGCTGAGAAAGTGGCGGAGTCCCTGGGCTGAGAAGGCCTTCCGCAAGCCCTTGAACTAGACAGGGGGAGGGAGAAAGGCTGAGACCGTGGGCGGCCTATCTGGCTCACCCACCTGCTGTCACTGCAGCCAGCCACCGCCCTGCTAAATCTTGGCAGCCCAGGAGGGTCCCAGCAGCTTCCGCCCGACCCTCAGGAGGGGCTCTGTGAGGAGCAGCTCCCCCACAGCACGGCCACGGCGTGGGTTGGAAGAGGATGGTTTATTGTCTGGGTGGATTGGTGGCTCAGGCACGTGGGCATCACCGGTGCTACACTGGGCGCCTGGTGGCCTCTCAGGAATGGTTCCACGACGCGGGGGGGGGCCCCGGTGCCGCCCCCTCAGCCCACCTGGGCCCACGCGAGGAAGGCCGGGATGTCCCGCACAGGCACGTTCCTCGTCAGTGCCTTCACGCGCAGGTTGCGATCGTCTGTCAAGAGCACCACCTCCCGCAGCAGCCGGATCGGCTCCTCTGTAGACATGAGAGCAGAGGGACTTCGCTGAGGGCAGGGGGCAGAGGCACGGGCTGCCTCTCCTCCCTCCGAGGGGAATGTGGCCCGGGAGGGGTCAGTGCCAGCCATTTCTTGGCCCTTCTACAAGTCTTTCCCTCACGCGATCAGCGAGGGTACCCCTCCCCTACTGGCTTAGAGAGGACCATGCTGGGCCAGGGCTGGCCTTCTGCTTTAGACCCCCGCCTCCAGCCTGGGATGGAGCTGCCTCGTGTCCAGAGACCTGCCCAAGCCACTAGCCTCCACAGACCCCTCTCCTGGGACGCTGAACTGAGGGGAGTAGAGGAAGCCCCTTTCCTTCTGCTCCTTTGGGCTGTATGGCTCGTCCTGGGCTCACAGGTACTCCTCTCTTCCTGCACATCCTTTCCCTCCAAGGCTAGGAGGTCAATGCTTTAGGTATCAAGAGGTAGAAAGCTCAAGATGGAATCCAAAGTGAATCCAGGCTCCCAGAGATGAGGAGAGGGGTTAGTTCAAGGGACCTCTGAGGAGAGGAGGGCAAGGGTCCCTGGCAAGGCCGTGCCAAGGTGGCCCTGAGTGAGAGCCAAATGATTTCCTCCATTACATGAAAGTAAGCGACGTAAATGGTGAGAACCTCTAACAATACAGAAGAGGACAAATGAAAGGAAAAACCAAAGCCATCCTCCTAGTTTCTCCCTTCGTGTGTCTCTGTCTTGTTCTCCAGGGCTAGATCTATGCGTGCTTCTGGATTTTTTAATGCACATGTGCAAGTATATATCCTTGTTACATAAGCTTTTTTTCCAACAACATTACAATCATACTAGCTGTATTTACTTTATTCAAATTTTATATAGCTTTAAGCTCTTTCTATATCAGCACCAGCAGCCTTTGTTCTTTTTAGATGACCTCTTAGCAAGATGTCTTCCACTACTTTTCCCTAATTCCCTAACCTTTTAATGTATTGGAGAGAATTTAAGCCAGGGCCAAGTCCCCACACAAGTGACATCCCCAGCCCTGGTCAGGCCGCTCAGTGGCAGGCCCACCCCTCAGCCCAGGGCTGGGTATTTCCTGACGGAGGTCCGGCAGACAGTGAGGCACAGGAAATGTCCTGCGGGGCTTACTGACTGCGGGGGGCTGGCGGGGCTGGGCAATTGCAAATGTCCAGGTCTGGACCTGAGCAGTTTCAGGCTTGCCAGTTCCAGGCAGGGAGGCTGAGAACTGGCTGTCAGCCTGGGAGGAGTTTGGGGGAAGAGGGAGGGAGAGGCTCGTGAGGCTGACGCTGGTGGGAGAAGGGGCCAGGCGGAAGGAGAAGGGGTGGGAGGTGAGGGTTGCGGTGGGCAGACGGTGGGCAGATGGGGAGAGGGAGGCCACATGAGCAGAGAGGATGCTCTCAGACGGCTCCATGGCCTGGGCCTGGCCCCTCAGGCGTGGGTGGTGCCGGGCTGTGCTTTCTGAGCTTCCCAGCTGGCTGCTCGACGCAGCCCCGCCACTCCTGTCCTGGGGCTCAGAACGAGAGTCCCAGGCCTTAGGATAGTCGACTAAGGCCCGGCATTGCTGGCAGGGGTCTGCAGGGGTTTCTGTGGATACTTTCAGACATTTTTAACAATAAACATCCTCTGTTTTGACACTGGTAACTTCACTTTGTTAGAAACCAGAGACTGTCATCTTGTCAGGCCCCATCCGCCATAATCCACATGATTTTAAAATTCAACATCGTTTACACATAAACATTTAGTGACGGTTTCTCTGTGTATCTGACAAGTTAATCTGCTAAGAATTCACACTGACAAATGGGGTTTGATTACACTAGCCGTTGCTGATGTAATTGTGATAGGGGCGGTCCCCAGGATGGCAATGGGTTCCTGCAGGCTGTTTGGGGCGAAGTGGGGGGGGGGTGGAAAGACTAGTAAGGCCAAAGCCAAAATGTGTCTCTGCTAAGAAAGAAACAGCTCTGAGGCTGGGTGGGGCCGTAGCAGTATCTGAACCATACTTCCCAACAAGGCCTTCTGCAATGCCGCCTACCTCTCCCTCAGAAAGTGCCCCTCTAGGAAGCTGCCTGGAAACAGAGCCCAAGCTCCTCTGTTTGGCTCAGCCAGGACTCCTTTCTACCACTTCTGCTCCAGGTCTGTCCCTCAGGGACAGAACGTGCAAGCCAGGTGGCAGGACCCCTCTGAAGAACAGCACTTGTGGGCTCATTCTCAGCCCCTGGTGCAGAGACTCAGGCTGCACTGACACAGGTGGCAGGAGCAGCAGGAGAGAAGACAATCTCCTGACCAGCCTGGAAGCCAGGGCGAGGAAACTGAGCAGCAGGGAAAAGAGCTGGGCAACAACCACCAGAGGAAAATGACAAGATGTAGTCACCTATACACAGAAACCAAGCAGTAAGAATGCTCGTGTCTGTAGATGACACGGAGCGAGGACGTCCTAGGAAGAAATGTCAGACTCCCGGGAGCCAGGAGCAGAAAACACCTGAGCCTTGCTGACTCTAAGGGGCTGTGCAGGAAAACATTCTGGATTGAGGATGAGGTGCTGAAGCACCTGGAAGAGTCCCAGGGTGGGCCTTTGGCTCAAAGATGGGACTGGCCACCAAAAAGGCCTTGAAAATTGGGCTGAGGGCTCAGTCCTCAAGCTGTCAACTGCCCCCAAAGTACCACAGCATATGACACAGAGACAGGAAGAAAAGGCCCACTACTCACTGGGGAAGTACCTCCAGTACTGGCCAGATAGAGGGTAAACATTCAGGGATGAACTGAGAGGCTGAGCATGGCCAAGAAGAGGGAGGTGGGCCCTAGGGACCAGTAGGGACTGCCCTCTCAGAGCTGCAGAGGGCTGGGTTCAGGAGACCATGGCCAGAATAAGCTGCACTGAATCATAAAGACATTCTTGCTGTCAGAAGACTCACTGAGGACCCAAGAAAGGAAACGGATACATGCCGAGCGGGAAAGCTCACTGCCTAGAGCCTGGCTTTCAGGGCTAGGTCCACCCTAGTTGGCCCAGGGTCCACCTGGGAGTGGGGGAGCTGTGACAGTGAGGTGGGATTTCCAGAAGGCTGGCCTCAGACTTACATCCAACTCCCGAGCCCCTCCCTAGGGAAAGGCTGAGGATGGGAAAGTGGGGGTGGGAGAGGGGGGTGGGGGGGAAATGGACGATCCTGAGGCAGAGGCAAAGCTGTACCTTTGTTGGTGGGCATGAAGTCCTTAGCCTTGTCTTTGCAGTAGTGGAGGCAACAGGAGAGGATCAGGTCATCGTTGTTACCCTGGAGGAAGAAAGTGTGAGAAGTGCCGCTGGGCAGGAGGGGGCGCCATTCGGAGGCACAGGTATACTCTACGTCTGGGGTCCTGGGGAGAATCACATCCCAGAGTCCCTTCCATACATGTTCTGGTCCTGCTTGGTGGGGTGCGACTGTGACAAGAGTGATCTAGGGTACAAAGAACTGCCCCTCCTGGGCCTGGGTGGTGGCTGCCCCCCTCAGCTGCCTGGGCCGCCTGAGGTGCCTGAGCTCCTGGAGACCCTGTTCTGAGGCTGGCTATGGGTTCTCCCTTTCTGCCGCAGGTCTTACCAGTTGGCCAGTGATGTCTTCACTGCGGAAGGCGATGGATTCGAGTTCATTGCCACGGCTGGTCAAGGCCCGTAGGCAAGAGTCCCGACTCTCAAATCGCCGCTCGAGGAACTCAATGGACTTCCGGGCCTTTTCCTGCACCACACGGGCATAGCCCCCAGCCCGGTGGTCTGTCTCCTGCCCCTTGGCCAGGCCGTCCAGTTCATTGATCACTGATGAGACACAGTCCCACAAGGTATCATCAGCCTCAGCAAGCAGCAATGATGTCTGCCTTTACCCTAGGCTCATTTTCCCAGCCAGCCCCTTCCCAGACCACAGACTCCATCTTGCCCCACAGGAGTCTTCCAATGACACTAGAGGAACTTAGGGGGCAAGAAGTATGCCAGACTTTCCACAGAGCTCTATCTTTCTCCCTCTTCCCCTGGGCCCCACCCTCCTCCTAGAAGGAACCTACAGGGATTTTCTGGAGCTGCTGTATTCATAGGAAGAAACCTGGCCCTTCTACTATCACATTCCTCAGTTACAGGATTAAATTGAAAGGGTCTCTCAGGAGAGACAAGGGTAGCTGCTAAAGGACAACAGGCACTCCCCCTCATCAGTCTGGATCCCCAACCACAGCAGTTCACAAGGGGCAAAGTTCTATGTCCCATCCCCTGGCAGAGTGCAGAGAGGTCACCAAGTGGGAAGCAACAGTCACAGCCTTACTTGCAAGGACCCTGGTATCCTTTAAACCATGCCCTTGGCACATCTACTCCTCTGATACTGCGTGTGTGTGTGTGTGTGTGTGTGTGTGTGTGTGTGTGCGCGCGCGCGCGCGCACGCCTTCCTGCCTATGTGTCTGGGACACGGCTTCATTTTCTGGTGAAGATTCTTTCCAAAATTCCAGCCAAAAGCCTGAGGTCAAGTGGGAAATATGCACTCCTTGGGGGCTCCGGGAGAGTTTGGGGTCTGAGGCCTCTCCTCAGTGCAGTGATTCATGGCTCGGGGAGTCGGCATGAGCATGCTGTTCCATGGTGAGCCTGGCACTCACTGTCTGGGTATTCAGAGACGCTTTCTGGAAAGGGCCCATGTGGGAACACACACACACACACACAGCACATGCTTTCAGCAACCTGAGGCTGCTGCATGTCCACACAATGTATGGTAGAGGCTGGGAAGTAGTGGTGGATGGGTGTATGGTACAGCAAACAGAACATCAAACACGAAAAACTGGTATTCCATCCCAAAATCTCCTTTCCTGCTTCCAAACTAAACAGGCTTCAAAGGGGAAGCTTGTTTGTGCTTCTGCACCAGGCGGGGCTTCTTGATGCTAGGGTCAGGCCTAAGGAGCAGGAGCAGGTTAAAGAGCACAAGAAACAAGCAGGGAAGGCTGTCGGCTTAACCCTTTGTGCTCTGGACACAGACTGGGAATGCACGGAGGGAGGCTCGCTGAACAGGAGTCGCCCGCAAAGCCCCTGAAAGTCGAGCCCCCCCCCTCCCCCAGAAGGTGCGAAGAGGCTGGCCTGTACTTCTGCGGGACAGCTGTCATTTCCCAGCACTGGGGGGGGAGGCATCTATTTATTCTACCTGTGTCCTTTCCTGGGGGTTTGAGCATGTATTTGCTCCCTCCCCACCAGATCTGGCTTTCCCTATTAAACCACAGGCTCATCAAGGCCAAGGGCTTGCAGTTCCACCTTTCCCTGGATCCCCCAGGAATAGGGAGGCCGGGCACACAGTAGGGGCACAATCAGTGCTGGGGACCAAGAACCTTGCTAGCCTGGGATGGTGTCTGAGGCCCCTTTCCAGTCTTAGGGAACTCCTTGGACGTCAGCAACCTCTCTCAGTTATACCATTTCCTGACCATTAGCAAAAGTGACCACTTACTCTCTTTCCCCTAAAAATCTCCCAGGGTAGGAAAGCACGGGGACATACTATCCTGGTAGCTACCCTACCCCAGGATGCAGTGAGGGAAGAGGGGAAGCTGGAACAACCTGACAGTCTTGCTGCTCTACTTCTGAAGAACAGAAAGCCTTTCCTTAGGTCCAGAGGCCTGGGTTTAAGAGGTTCTGGCCAGGCCACATGGGGAGGGGGAAGGAAGACAGGGAGGGTGGAGGCGGGACGAAGGCTGCTTCAGTGCCAACATTCTCAGGTGGTGCTAACGTGTTTCCCACAACCCCCCAGGGTTCTATAGCCTCTGCAGGGGCGGATGTTTCCTGCCCTTTGTTTCCACCCTCATCTGGCACTAAGACACTTGGGACTAGGAGGGGAGGCCCAATGGAACATCTTGGCATGGATGTCAGAGGTGGCTTGGCAGGCAGACTGCCAGTCTGGCAGCTTTTCTAGAGGACAAGGATACCGAACTTGCTCCAAGTGGCTGCTGAGAAGGGGACACTGAAAAGCCAATCACCTCTTAGACCCTCTCCCTCCACAGGATAGCCATCAGCTATATTAGCTGTTTCAATGATATTAGGAGCCCAGAGCCCAAAGCCCATCCTCAGGCTGACCCACCGCAGAGCTCCAAGAACTAAGACAGTGCCTAGACAGTCCCTTGGAGACAGCCCAGCTGGGCTCTTCTGGCCTGAGGGTGGAAGCAAGCTAGCTGGGTCCTGAGATGCTGACCCTGCACCAGCATCAGTGACCAGACAGTGGTAAGGGCCCAAGTGGCAGGAATCCACAGGCATGAGCCAAGGGCTTGCTCTGGAGGGTTTCCGTCAGCCTGGCCTTACGGTGACACTGGCCAGAAGAATGCTACCTCGAACCAACAGAATGATCATGAAAAGCTACAAGACAATCAGACCAAAGGCATCTAACCACTTCAAAATCCTCCCAGCCTCCCTGCCAGACCACCCAGCAGCACTGCCGTTATCTGCCAGGGCTGAGTGTTTACCAATAACGGGAACCAGCTTTGCTGTTTTACTGCAAGCTTTATAAGGATAAAAACAAGGGCTGGGCTCATGCAGCCTCGGGTTGCTGGGACACAGGAGTCCATTTGCTCAAGCAGTTTAAGCCATGGATCAGCCATAATAATTCGAACTGCTCTGATTATTAAACAATTTTCCTTGCCCCACGCAGACCCTACTTGCCTGCAAATCCTGCCATACACACATAGCGGGGCTCTCTGGCTGCTTGGCCCCGGGGCCGTGGGGCGTACGTGGAGAGGGGGCTGCAGCACGTGTGCAGGGGTGCTCTGGCCTGACTCACCGATGAGGGGCACCACCAGGATGTACTTCCTGCTCTCCAGCAGCCGTGCCAGACTGGCCAGGTGGTCAATGAAGCCGTTGGTGTCTGGTACAAGGAACAAGGGTCTGATCTCGAGCTCCATCTGCCTCATCTGACTCTGGTCCTCCAGGACAGCCTACAGGGACACAGAACGGTGAGTGAGCCAGAGTGAGTAGGCAAGCGGGTGGATGAGCCAGGGCCCTGACTTCACAGTGTGTCAGCATCCTGCCCCCTGAAACTCTTCCCCCTCCAGAGGGACAGCCAGCCCATCAGGCCTGAGGGACTGACCCAAGGGCTGGGCAAAGTACTGCAATAAAAATCAACATGGACTAAATGGCCTGAGGAATGGGGTGTGACTAAAACCCTGCCTAGGACAGAGAGGAAGACCCTGATGGTATTAAAAATAACAGGTTTCTGAAAGTAAGACCCCGGGCTAAAAGTCAACAAGGGAGAGTCAGTTTCCTTGGATATGAAAGTGGTTTTGCACACATTATCTAGACAGCAAAGAGAGGGGTACGGCTCAGTGCAAACACTTTATACATGTATCATTTATTTCAGTTTACTTCACTGTGTAGTTAGATTAAAAAAAAAATTACACTCAAAGGCTATACAAAAACAGTGATGCTGACAACGAATTATTAACACCGCAGCAGGGGGAGTCCATGCGGTATGATGGATTTGGGCCCAACTCACATGCTTGCAAAGAGCAACACCCAGGCTGATGAGAACCGCCACCCCCCACCCCCAGCAGAGTGTTTCCTAAACCTGAGTCTTTGTGTGCTCTACTTCTGCTCCTTTGCTGCAGTTCTATACAATCTATACCATCATTTACTTGGTGTTTTTCATTAAATGGACTTTAAGCCAACTCACTTTTTTTGGCTTAGCCACTTCTTAAGCAACGATAACCACGGTATCGAGTTTACTTGTGCAAGCTATCCTTCCATTAAAAAAAAAAAAAAAAAAAAAGCAGCCAAAGTGTCTCCTGTGCATCCCTGCAAAACCACGTGACACAGCCCCAGTGAGTGGTCTGCAAACCACACCTTGAAAAGCACGTGGCCGAGGCCCTGTCTGTCTGATGGCTGTTCACCTCATTCAGGGCAGCTCCATGCACATCTGTGAAAGCCCGACTTTCCCAAGTATGACAGAGCCCTGAGTGCCAGAGGCTCTTTGAGATAGGCTCTGGGCACGTCGGTCACTACAGAACACGGTCACTGTTGCGCTGCTTCCTCTTATGGGGACCACAGCCAAGAAGCAGAATGATCTGCTGGCATCTGCCCAGTGTGCTCCCCGCGCACAGAGCAGGAGGAGGGCACCAGCACAAACCTGGCGGGGACCGGTCCTGTCACTCCCCTCATGATCTGCCACACACCAGCTTGTAAGGACAGAGACACAGGCTCAGGGCAGGGGAGGAGATGTGCGTGCCAACTGAGACGGGTCCCACAGTGCCGGGCCTGGCCACTAACAGTCAGTGAGGGAGGTGCTCAGGTTTCGCTGGCAACAACAGTAAAACTGAAAGGGCATGCCTCCGAATGCTGGGGGTGGCTTCTCTGTGACCTACTGGGGACCTCTTCCTATGACTAAGTCACTGCTGCCACTGCCACCACAGCTGGTGGAAGGCACAGGCCACAGGCCCCTGGCAGGCATGAGAAATGCGGCTGAGAGGCCCATTCTGCTGCAGTCTTCCTACTGCTCTCACCTCATCAGGGGAAAGTACCCCTGCTGCTGGCCATCTTCCCAGGGGACTCGGGTCACAGTCCCTCCCCATGGGGCTGCCAACTACAGAATGACATGCATTCCACTCAACTCGGCTTGGGGCATTTTTAAAACAATTTATTTTTTCTTAAGACATAACTGACACATAACCTTGTTCAGTAGCTCGGGCATTCCGTAAGGACAGGGACTCTGCCCTTTCTCCTCACAGGGGAGCAGCAGCCTTCCTCTTGCTCACTCCCCCCGGCCTTGCTGGTCTCTATGCAGCTTTTCCACTGCCAGCAACATTTTTCTTGGTATCATAGGCACCCAAATCTTTGTCTCTCTGGGTGAGAAGGAACACAACAGACAGGGACACAGGCTGCGAGAGGGCAGGGGCTCAGGGTCCTAAGCGAGCACTAGATCTCCGCCTCCGCCCCACTGCGACTCTTCACGTCTTAGTTTTCCTGCCTCCAGAAACGACAGCCCAGCTCTGGTTTGACTCTAAAGAGAAAATGGCTGCACGAACAAGAATGAGCTCCTCGGACCTTGTACCATCCCACCTGGAGAGAGCTGGCCTTGAAGCCAGGTGGCCAAAGGAGGCCGGGGGCTGACAGCCCGCCTGTGTGTTCTGTGGGCAGGGTGGTGGTGGTGGGGGAGAAGCACCTAGGAGCAGGGCACAGGGAAGCTCTAACCGTCGGAGTTCTCTGAGCTATGGCTCAGGGCCAGAAAGGTGAACAAAGGCCACAGCCTTTTAGGGAGGTGGCAGCCTCGCTGGTTCCCCAGGGGTGGGGTGGGGTCAAGCTGTATGAGGGTGGTTGGAGCTGTGCTGCCATCATCCGGTCCCAGGGACGCCCGCAGACAACTTCCCTTAACCTGGCTCTGCCTAGTGAGTCACCACACAACTGCTTCCTGTTCCCCACATGCCCTCACGAGTCTCAGGAGGTTACATGAAGCTGCTCCCCCTTCTCCTGGGGTACCTGTGGGCCTGGGGGGGGTGTCATACCTGGGTCATGAGACTGGCCCAGTCCCCTTCAAAAGAATGGCAGACCAAGGAGGGATCGGGAGTCTGCAGGCCCTCTTCTGTGGGTGTCTGTGTTTCCGGCCCTCTCTGAGTGGCGGTGTGTGTGTGTGTGTGTGCGCGCGCGCGCGCGCGTGCACATGCACGCGCGCATTTAGCATTTGCCCTCCCAACTTTTCCAGATTTTACCCGTCAGATTCCTGGCAGCTGTGCACGGCGCCTGTGCCGGCCGTCACGTCCCATTCCGATCTCTGGGTCGCACGGTGAGAGAAGGACACAGGATGCGCAGGGAGTGAAAAAGTGATGTCGGTGGGGAGAGTGCCAAGTCCCTACTCACAGCCATAGGACGCTTGGGGAGACGGGGGAAGCAAGCCGCTGCGGAGTTCAGAGGCCGGTAGTGAGATTTATTTTTGTTTGTATGAGTAAAAAGCTGCAGAAGCCTCTGGTGGGGGTAAGGGGGGGCTCCATTGGAATGCTGTGATTCAGACAGACTGGCCCTGGCCTGGAGTCAAGCGTGCTGACCCGGAAGGAGAGTTCCACAGGAACCCTCCTTGCTGCAGCTAAGACTGGGCCACAGTGGTCCTTGGAGAATGAACTGAGAACCCAAGGAAAGCATGGATGCTTTGAATCAGATCAGTGGGAATAAGGACCAAGTTGTCATCAAGTGTGCAAGGAAAAAAGAACTCAATTCTGTTTCGAGAAGGTGCTAAGTAACCAACTTTCTCTGAAGTATGACAGCATCCTTGAGCAAGCCGGTGGGAAACAGGGAAAGAGATAATCCACAATAACATCTAATGAGGAAGCTGACAGGCTTAGGAGAAGGGCTCTTTCACAGGTTAAGTTCCTTCTAGACAGTGGGGATGATTTGGGGATGCTGACCCAGTAAAAATTGAGACACCGAAAATTACAAATAAAAGGTAACACAATTAGCTCACACAGGAACTGTGGAACTTGAAGAACCCACATCATGAAGCAGAGCCACATCAAGAGAAGGCCTTCTTGGGTCTTCCTTCTGCTTAGGGCTCCAAAGGGAGTGGGGCTGCTTCCTCCTCTCTCCTGGCTGATGGAGTCATTTATCCCTGGGCCTCTCTGGCCACAGCCATGTCTTCACCAGAAATGAGAAGTTCTGTACCACAGCAAACTTCTGTGCTCACTCTGTATGGGAAAGTATCTAGGAAAATGCCTGACCCACATATCAGTAACTTCACAGGTGTCACTTTTCTTTCCTCCTGCCCAGCTCCATGGGTCACCTTCTATAGATGCAGGAGGGGGGGGGACTTCTGGGGAAACCACTTGGGGGCAAAGTGGGAGATGGGGAGGGGTGACAGAGAGGACTACTGATTTCTGTAGGACTCATGATACTGTTTTTTTTTCTTTAATGACATAGGTTTGTTTTCGTTTTTTTAAATGAAAATGGAAATGAAATAAAAAAATAGGAAGAGTTGGTGAGATAACCACCAAAAGTGCAGACAGCCAGTTCCTTCTCGAGCCACAGAAAGCAAAGGGAGCAGATGCTGCATGTACTACAGAGAGCAGGCAGTGCCGTCTGCCGCCCTTGGGACGGCACGGTAGACTTCTGCATTTAGTAGGGTGGGCGCTCATGGGAAACTTTCTGCTTAGGATCCCTCCTCTGGATGTTCAGTCAGTAACACAGACCTTAATGTATGTATACTGGCTTTCTTTTTAAAAGTTACAATTAGGATGACTCGCTTGCTACTTATCATTTTATGAAGATTGATTTTATTTTTAAACTAGGCTGTAAGGAGAATGGCCTTCTTTTCTTGTAGTTTCTTTGATAATACCTAGCATAGGGTTTGATATATTATAGGAACTCAATGAACTCAATCACAGAATCTCAGAGTTGGAGGGCATTTTAAAGACAATCTGATTGGGGTGCCTGGGTGGCTCAGTTGGTTAAGCATTTGCCTTTAGCTCAGGTCATGGTCCCAGGGTCCTGGGATCGAGTCCCACATCGGGCTCCCTGGTCAGCAGGGAGCCTGCTTCTCCCTCTCCTTCTGCCTGCCGCTCCCCGCTGCTTGTGCTCTCTCTCTGACAAATAAATAAAATCTTAAAAAAAAAAAAGATAATCCGATTGAATGTTATCTGCTCAGTCTTATTGTGAGAATGCCCAAGAAGTATACCCTTTCCTGAGGGAGAGGGAGTGGCAGGGCTGGCATGACACCTCCGAGCTTGCTCTAAGCAGTGCTAGCCTAAGGGTGTTCCAGCCAATAGCCTGACCATTCTGTAGGAGGACAGGACCTTGTGGATGCTGCTGGAGCAAACTGGAGGCCCAGCACCACAGTCTGCAGAGAAGCTGGAATGGGCTCTGGAACCACAAGAGCGGGGCGGGCGGCTGCCCAGCTCTGCAGGCTGATGTGCTTTCCTGCCCTGGCGTGAACGTGCCCCTGGCCTGGTAGTGCACCGGCTCCCACCCTGCCTCCGACAGCTAGGAGCCAGGGCTGAGTGTCTGCCTTCCGCTAGCTTCCATACAGGTGTGGGGGGCTCTGTGTGTGCCCCATTGTTCCACAGCACCACCCTCCCCCAGCTGGGTGGCAGTGTGAATGGGCTGCAGCTATATTTAGAGTGAAACTCCTGGGGCCACCACAAAGGAGTGACTGCATCTTCAGGAGGGTGGGTGGGCGGGAAGGGGACAGGGGAGCCAAGCTATTTTCAGAACACATGTCATTGCTGGCTACAGAGCAAGACTGTGGCCATAATGCCGAGGGAAACAATAGCTGTGGCCAGAGGAAGAGCCTGTTATGTTTCAGGTGGGATGTTTGCAACTGCTCAGGAAACCCGACCCCGCCCGACAGCAGCACAAATCACAGCAAAGCCTCGTGGAGGCAGAGAGGAGGCGGGGGAGTCACAGGGGGCCAGGATGAGGTGCCAAGAAGCCACGCCTCATCTCTAGAGGCGGATTTTCAGTGACTGCTTTGCCCGAGGGGCCTGATTAGGACTGAGACACCTCTGACCAATTTCCCAGACAAACCAGGTACCCTGCGCTCTGGTCTCTGGAGAGCCCTCAAGAATGGCAATGGGAATGAAAAGGACTTGGTCAGAAAGCATCGAGGTGGGCAGAACCGACCTAATACCAAGAGGTGTCTCAGGTAACAGGCAAAGCCTGGGCTGAGCCAGAGAGTGCGGCCTCAAAGCCCCAGGTGGGTGGACTTGGCCCCCCAGTATTCAGGGACTGGCCTGGGTGCCGTGGCTCCAGCTGCACAGGCCTGAGAGCTGCCCACACCCCTATTCTGACCTCCATTCGGCCCCACTCACCAGCCTCTGTGCACTGCCGGAAGCAGGGAGGGACAGGCTGCGGACGGAGGCTAGGTCTCGCCTCCCCCAACCCACAGATGAGCTTGGGCCCAGGGGTCTAGGTGGGAGAAGGGAAGTGGGGGTGTGGCCACAGCCCCAGATCTCAGTTGGACTTTATAGTCATCGTGGGGACCAGGATTTTTTTCAACTCCTTCTTCATATCCCCTTCCCCAAACATGTGTGGTTCCTGTTTTGCTGCATCTGTAAAAGGCGCCGGGAGCTGGGGACTTGCCTTACACCTCTCGGTTAACACCCCTGGAGACTGATGGAGTTCAGAGCAGTGTAATTTACAGCCCATCTCTCCAATCTTAATTCACCCGATGCTCCTCTCTTCCTTATTGTATTAGTGTGACCCAGGTACCTGCCAACAATAATGGCCTCTCCAGCTAGGAGCCTCTCCCCCACTCCCAGGACAATTTATACCTTTTCCTTGGGATTTTCCCCCCTTAAATTAAACAAAAAGAGGAAAAATAAGAAAAGGTTAACATGGGTTTGGAGTGCTGCAGCCCCGTGGTTCTGGGCAGGGAGCCAATGGCCCGAGGGCACACACATGTGTGTGCTCTCCCAGAAGGGCCTTCACCGGCCCTGTTTTACAGCCACCTCGGCACAGACTCCAGGGTTCACGCATATGGCCAGACAGATGTGTCTGGCTTACGTTCAAGGCTGGAAAATGAAGAATTATGGAAGTGAAGGGCCCCGGGCATTAAAAGGGGGGGGGAAGGAAGGGGGGAATTTTTCCTCTGCTGAGAAATCCTCCTGTGGCTGTGAGGCTGGAGGAAGAAGGCTGACAGGAGGCAGGGCCGCCAGCAGTGGTACATGTGGGGCCTGTTCTTAAAGGGGCCACAGCAACCTCAAGCCCACAGCAGGCCTTTGGTGCCCAGGCCTGAGCAGCCGGCTCTGAAGGAGGGGACAGGGACGATAAGCTTCCCGAGCAGGGGCGGCCAGAGGCACCGGACATCAAGTCTCATACAAGACCTCCTGGTTGCAAGGCACTGCTTGCTCTGGAGAGGCCAAGCTGAGCACGGTGCTCTTGACAAGGCTATGCCCCCATGGCACTTGCTCCCATGGCATCCTGTACTCCCCTTCAGCAACCATGCACGCTCGCACCTCTGATCGCTGGCTCATCCACTCACTGTACACTCTGTACATCCTGGCCTGGGACTTCTCTGGTTCACTCCTGTGTCCCCTGACCGCCAGCCTCACAGATGCTCATCACCACTTATTAAACTGAAGACACGGTACTTGCTTCTAAGGAGTTCACAGTACCGGCAGGGCGGGGGGGGCGGGCGGAGGCGGGGAACAAGTCCAGAAATAACTGTAATACGAGACATGATATAAGTATCACAAATGAAGTATAAATCAGTGCCACAGGAACACTGAGCAAAGAGAGATGAATTCCTCCTGAGGGTTATCAGGGAAGGCTTCACTGGGGAGGTGAAGTTTCGTCTGAGGATTTGAAGGAAGAATAGAGTTTCAACAGGTAACAGGAAACGTGGAACAGAAAAAGAGTACCCTGGTCTGAGGGAAGAGCACGAACTGAGACCTGAGAGTGGGGAAGGGTAGAGCACGTTGGAGGGCAGTGAGAGGAGAGGACAGTGAGTGCTGCTGCCCGGGGAGAAGGGCCTGTCTGGACAGGCACTGCACACACACTTCCTGAGGTAGGTGTTGTCACCATTTTCGTTTTATAGATGAGGAAACAGTTTCAGAGGAGTTAAATAATTTGCCCAATGTCATATAGCTAGTAAGGTACATTGGGGATAGGAGAAGAGGCTAGAAAAAGACTGAGAACAGATGGGAAAACCTCCAATGCCATGGTAAGAAATTAAACTTTATTAGCGAAGCAAAGGTCCTGATGATTTCTGAGCAGGGGAGTGGCTCTTCTGGGAGGAGAGTGATAAAAGCACTCAAGGTGCACTGGAGGCGCTGAGGTGGACAGGGTCCCGGTGTCACGCGACTCCAGGAGCTGCCATTCACAGACTACCAAGTGAACAGCACCCCTTGGCGTTGTGCAGTGCATGGGCCTCACCTGCTACAATCCAAGTCGGTACGTGGACCAGAACGGCAGTTGTGGCAATGGGAACAAGTGAGAAGGAAATAAATGAGCGAATAGAGAGGGTCTGATAAGAAATCAGACACATGGGGTTAAAAGCCAGCAAGGAATTTTAAAAGGATTCTCTAGTTGCTACTGTCTATAAGTCACTGAACAAATATTTGCTGAGTGCCAACTCTGCACGCTGAGACTAAGAAGTAACAGAAAGGAAGGAGGGGACCAAGAAGAGAATGGTGGTGAGGAAGCCTAGGAGGGTGGTGTGGCCAACAGACAGGGAGAAGACCAGGGCTCACTTGAGCTTCACTGCGGGTGGAGGGCCTGACGCTACAGGGGTGCTAACTATAACGGGGATCGAGACCTGATCAAGACAGGTACTTGGGGACTTCTTTTTTTTTTTTTTTAAAGATTTTATTTACTTATTTGAGAGAGAGCATAAGCGGGGGGCCACCAGGGAGAGGGAGAAGCAGACTCCCTGCTGAGCAGGGAGCCCAGTGCGGAACTCGATCCCAGGACCCTGGGATCATGACCTGAGCTGAAGGCAGACGCTTAACCGACTGAGCCACCCAGGTGCCCCTACTTGGGGACTTCTGAAAGAACAGTTTCCATAACTGCTGGGTTGAGGGTCAAGATATGGAGGTGGTGAGTACAGATAGTAGGAAGAAAAGAACCACAGGACAGGAAGAAAGACAGCTTGAGGATGAAGGTGCTGTGCAGGCCACAACTGAGGGTTCCGTACAGACCCCAGAAGGGCTGAGGAGGCAGCCACACCATGATGATGATCTGGGAGGGGCATCACACACTTGATTCCAATTGGCAAGGGGACACGAATGTCTCAAGAACAATGGATCCCAACTGGTATTCATTCCCCTTCCCGGGGTAGAGTTCTGATTGGTGTTCAGACAAATTATCAGACCACAGCGACCATTTAAGGAGCACACACTGTGTGCCACTCATTGTGTTAACTGCTGTATGCACACTGGCTCCCGTAGTCTGCATAGCAATTCCAGGAGGTAGGTGCTATTACCACTTTCATTTTACAGATGGGGAAAGAGGCTCTGAGAAGTTAAACAATGTGCCCAAAGTCACAAAGCCAGTAAGTGGTGGAGCCCAGAATGGGATCAGGTCTGTCTGACCACAAGGCACTAAGCCCTGCACCAAAGGCAGGGGCGGCTGAAGAGAGGATTGAAAACAAGACATTCCTAGAGTCCTGATGTTTCCCCATGCTTACAGTCCTTAAAGGGAGGAGCATGACTGGCTCTTCTGTCTGCCCTGAGCCCCAGATAAGGGGAAGTGAGTTTCTAGTGCAAAAGGACAGACTTGGGAGAGCCATAAAAAAAAAAACAAAACTTGCTGTAAGGGCAGGAATGGGTCCACACAGAGCTGATGGTGGAGGAATCTTGTATGGAGATGAAGCAGTTTCTCTCCGGGAGGGTCCACAGAGTCCTGTCCAGAGGGGCTCGGCCATGACATTGGAAACCCAGATAAGCAGACTGTGGCTATGCCACTGTCTTACGTGGTAAGAGATGTCCTCTACAGAGCATCTGTGACCTCTCCAGCAGTACCTGGGTAAGGGTTAGGGGAACTCTGAAACCCCTGAAATTGTGAGGAAGATTGTGTACGTGTGGGTGCATATTCACAGAGAGCATCACTGGGGAAGAAGCTTTCATCAGATTCTCTGAGAAGAACCTGCTTCTGCCTCGGAGTCCACGAGGAGGGAGACTCCAGGCACCACAAGTGCAACCAGAATTGGTGATAGAGAAGGAAAATGGGTAGAACCAGTAAAGGACATTGCAAGACAGTCTCTTCCTGAGAGGGTCCTGCTCACCCCTACTCGCGACACACTCCCCTCCTGCCCTATACAGCCACCACCCTGATGAGAACCACCCTCCCCAGGCAGGCCCCACCTGGATCTTTTCTTGGCGACGCTGCTGCTCGGCTATCTTCCTGGCCAGAGCCAGCTTCTTGGCACGAAGTTCCTTGATGTCATCCTCACCCCCGCTGCCTTCGGCCTCTGAATCTTCCTCAAAGTCTTCAATCACCACGTCCTCCTCCTTTGGGTGGTGGAGCGGGCCAGGGGAGAGAGGAGACTGTGAACCCATGGCACTTACCAGACCCACCCTCCTGTCCTTCCAGCACTCCCAATTCCATGCTTTTTTGGATCTTCCTTTCAGAGGGCCCCAAGGTGTACACTTCCCTCAATTCAGGCAGAGAGGGAATAGAGAGAAGCTGCCACCTCTCCTTCCCCCACCAACTACTCCCTTTTGCACTCCAGGCTCTTTCCTCTTGGAGAGTCACAGGTCCACACCAGAAGTCACTCACACACACATATACTTCCATGCTTATACACACACTCACCAAGTCAAGCTTTGAACCTATTTTCATTTTGATATCACCAAGGGGGAAAACAACAGAGAATGTTAAACCACTCAATTTAAATCTAATTCCTTCTAATGATCTGATAGGAATCAATTCTAAGAGCTGGGAGTTAGGCGTAGAAGCTCCCCTGCCCTCCAGATGGCTTCAGGGAGCAGATGCTGTAGCTCAGCAGACCTTGCCCTGATTTCTTTTTAAGACCACAGCCTGGCGGTGTGGGGGCTGCTGAGCCCCATTACAGGAATTCACATGACATGACCTTGCTTAGCTACCCTCTCGCGGTCTGGGCAGGCTAAGAGACGGCTGGCTGGCTAGCTTCAGGAGCCTCCTGCCAGGCTGATGGAGCCTTCCCCAGGAATGGCCTCCCCCCCCCCCCCCCCCCCAGCTTGCAGCCTCACCCTCAGAAGCCCCCACTCCCCGGGTGGTCGCAGGCTCCATTCCTCACTCTCTCACTTCTGACCTTGGTCAGCAGAGAACATGCAGCTGCCCAAGAGCATGTCCTCTGAGGGACAGGATTAGCATGGGTAACGGAGTGATTAGTAGGAGAAGATTCTTTTTTTTAAATTTTTTATTGTTATGTTAATGACCATACATTACATCATTAGTTTTTGATGTAGTGTTCCATGATTCATTGTTTGTGCATAACACCCAGTGCTCCACGCAGAATGTGCCCTCTTTAATACCCATCACCAGGCTAACCCATCCCCCCAGCCCCCAGTAGGAGAAGATTCTTGTGCTTCTACCTGGTTGACGATAATGACACTGATTATGACAGTAACAGCTACCATTTATTGAATGCTCACTACTGGCCAGATAATTGGGCTAAGTGTTTTTCACATATCAACTCATTTAATACTCACGATGGTCTTTGAAATAGATGCTACTATCATCCCTAATTTATAAATGAACACACTGAGGTTTAGAGAGTTAAACAATTTGCTCAGGGATAACAATTAATTAAGTGGCAGAGCAGTGAGCCTGATTCCAAAACACGTGCTCTTTGCAGTAAGAGTGGGCAAGAAGCACAGGGCTGGGGTCTGGACTCTATAGACAGTAAGGCCAGACCAGCCCCGAGTGGCTCAGCTTTGCCAGGCTTCCCATAGGCCCAGCTGGGATGTGTTGGGCACAATCTGCTCTCTCCTCTAACTGTCCATCTCGAGATGATATTCTGATGGATTCTCTTGGCTGAAAGTGGTTGGTAAAGTGTGTGGGTGGGTAGGTGATGCTCTGTCTTGGGAGCAGAATCTGGGGGGGGGCAGGAAGACAGGTGTTTTGGCAGCATCCCTAGGAATAGGACTCTCTTCTGCTCATGAAGAATGATATCTGAACAAACAGAATCACCACCCCCTTCTTCCTCCCCTACCTAGCTTCAGTGACTCAGTCTTGCAGTTTTGGGAGAGACGGGTGGCCTCAGGATGCGGCTGGAACTGTCACTATCCCAGAAGTCTTAGGGATCTGGGTCACTGTCTACATTGACCGGGCATGTCACAACCCACAGGCTATGGTGTCACAGGATTCATTTCCAGGGGGCCCAGCACATGAGAAGGGAGGAAGACTCTCTTTACACATTTACTTCCTTGTTCGTGGGGTTAACCTGAACTGGAGTGAATGGGACAGGGTGGTGACCAGCCCGTGGGGGAACACTGCCTCTGCCTGCTCTGATTAGGGATACACAGGGTTATCATGGGGCTTGGGGTGAGCTTGACTGAGGTCAAAAGGGGGTCAGTGAGGCTTGTCTGAGGTTCACTCAGCTCTCACAGCAAACGAGGAAGTGCAGGGTTATGAAATTACACAGACCAGGGTAAGCAGGGTTTCCCAGGGGCCACTAACATAAAGGAACCCAGGAGGCTCGTGGGAAAAGGAAGAAGTGGGCAGCATGGCAGGGGTCACAACCTTTGTCTGGTCAATAAGCCTTAGGAGAAAAGAGAGTGTGGCATAGCCAAACTTTGGGCTCAAAGAGCTGGCCTGCTCCTCATGAGTGGCAGAGACCTTCCTTGGCTTTTACATTGTTGTGTCCTTGTCTGTGGGCCTCACTTGCCTAACCGGATTTGGTACTGCAGGCTCCACTGGCCAGAGGACACCTCTCCTAGCAATCCTGGAGAGCTGGCCTTGCTTCCTTTCCACTGTCCGCCTCAGCCCTGAAGTGTGGGTGAGACAGCTGGCTGAGGTGCTGCCCCACCCATGCTTCCCTGTACAATGCCCAGGGCTTGGGGGGCACTGCTCTGTCCCGCCTGAAGCCTGGATACCCCGATGGCTTTAGCAAGCCCACTGCCTCCTCCCGTAATGACAGCTCATTCTTTCCCATTATTCCCTGCCCAGGTTTCATCTGGAGTCTGGAATCATGGGCTCAGCTTTATCCCTGGAACCACCTCTGTCCTGGAAGCTGAGCCTGTGTCATCAGGGGTGGGGTGGGGTTCTCCAGCTATTCTGATGAAGCCAGTCCAAGGCTCTGCTGCTCTGAAGACTCTGAACCAAAGGTGGCCACTCTATCACTGCCTCCGATCACAAACGACAGCTTCCAGCTGACATCTGGCTTCCCTGGCCTGTTGCTGATTTCATCCCTGCACCCCACCCTGCTCCACCAGGCGCTTGAGACTGCTGTGGGCCAAATGACTGTGCTGGCCTGCGGCTGACCTGGCCTCTGGCTAGAATCACTTCCGTCCCTTCTTGAAGTCCTACGTCCCTTCCCACCTAAGTCTCCTCTGCCTTTAACACTGTTGGGTAAAAAAGAAGGAGAGCCCACCTCCAGGCCAGAGCGAGCTGTGCACACACACCCGGAGTTACTCAGACACACAGCAGCACAGCGGTGGTGTTATTAAAAGCATACATGTGCCGACACTGTCACACACTCACATTTACTCAGAACCCACAGACAGCAGGGAAGCTGGTGGCACAGTTCAACTTAAACTGACACACAAACCCAGCACATACAGACCCACGACAACAATCACCCTCAAAAGGACACATACACGCGCCGGAGGGCAACTGTCGGTGGGGTTTAGCCAGGGTAGGCACACAGGCTTGTGCGCATGCGCGCGCGGGCACACACACATATACACATGGTCTGGAATGAAGCAAGGGCTACAGGAACAACCAAGGGCAAACAAACAAGAGGAGAATTCCTTAATCACATCAGGATGTGCAGGAGGGAGGGAGGGAGCAAGGGAGGGAGGGAGAGTAGGCCGGGGGAGGGGGTGATTTTCCACACGGGGCCAGCAATGTCAGCTCTTCCTGTACGTGTGCTGGAGGCTGGAGTTCAGGCCTGTGCGGCGCTGAGCTCCACACATCTATAAACTTGATCCTCAGCCTGAACCCTGACACCCCCCCCCCACTCCCTTTCCTAAGCCTCCCGAGCTGCACATTATTAAACTCTTTCTTTCCCTCCCTTCTCCTCCAGTGCAACGTTAAAAAGAAGCATCTGGAACTTGTAGCAGAGTGAGATGGAGACACTGGGGTGGGACTGGCAGGAAGGGGCACCAGCAGAGTGCACTCTTGAGAAGTTGGCTGCTCACGTCCACATCCATACTTCTCTGAGTGGTTATAAATAACCGGGTAGAAGCGGCAGCCACGGGCAGAGCAGGGGTGGGGTGGGGGTGGGGGTGGGGCGCCTTCCCCTCTGCCACAGCGGGCTCTCCCCGCACAGTACCTCATCTTCCAGTTGTTTTCCCTCTTGGCTTCCCATTTCCTTTCCCATGGTGTCTGGGACGGGTGCCACTGACACATATTTTCCACCCTTGAATGCCAGCAGAGGCTCTTCTTGTCCACAAAGGGCTTCCAGAAAATACTTCAGCACTGTGACCCTTTTGCAGTCGGCTGCAATAACCTACAGGGCGAGAGGGAGAGACGAGAAACAGCATTTTCTGAAAGGGAAGATGAAGATGACAGGCATTGTTTGCTGGCAGAGGGGCACATGAGAAGCATGTCAAAGTTACCGGATAAGGCAGCAGCATGGACGAGTGGGACTTCGAGGGTGTAGGGGACTGTGAAGGAGGGGCTGGGTGGGGGTTTGAGGGCTAAGCTCCTCTAGAGGAAGAAAGTCACTGTCTCTATTTAGGTCATCCCTGGGGGAGCAGACAACCCCATGACCAGCGACAGGTGCCCTCTGGGCCTTTTGCCTTTCTTCTGCTGAGGGCCTGATATAAAAAAAGAGTAAATTAAATTCGTCTAAGTTCAGTACTTAATTGATAGAAGGAAGGGTGGAGCGTAGAACACTGGCTTTCCCAGAACACAGCTTCCTGATACCCTCACTGCCACTCTCCATTCCCCTCCCAGCTCCCCTCTCTCCAGGCTCCCAAGAGGAGCACTTCTAGCCTGAGTGTAAAATGAATGATGAGGGCTTTCTTGGCTGTTTCATTTCAGCTAGATCACTTTGGGCTTCCCCTGACAGGTTCCTGCCCCACCCAAGAGCTTCTCATGCTCAAGAGACTGGGGTCAGGCAGGAAACTGTTGTCAGGAGAAGGGAGGCAGGCAAAGCAGGTAGGGGGTGTTTCACCAAAGCTCTGCTCCTCCAGGGCTTCACGCCATCCTGCTCCCATGTGGCCACAACAGCACGTAAGCTAGCGCTGGCAGAGAAGCTGGGGCTGATTTAGCTGAAATGAAATTCAATATCTTGAGCAATCATCAAATCTGTAAGTGTCTCAGATGAAGTTTCCATAGTCACTCTGTCTGGGGTCCTTCTCCTGCTAGACCACACAGGTGTGTCCTTACTTGCAAACCCATCTGTGCTGCTCGAACCCTCTCATGACCTGCTGTTCATCTCTGGCCCCTGGGGCCCTTGCCTCCAAGGAAGAGGAGGAGCCCTGCTTGATCTGGAGCTTGGAGACTGGTGAAGACCATCACCCCTTCATCAGCACTGACTCTAGCCCCTGCAGAGTGCTCCCCATTCCAGAATGTGAAAGCGATCTCGCTGTCGGTATCACATTGTAAAGTACTAACTTGGAGACTGGCTTTGATTGTTTGCTCATTGTTTCACAGGTGCATATGTCCCTCACCTGGACAATAACCCCACTGGTAGCAAAGGATACATCTTGTACTTGCTTTCCTGTCAAGGGGTGCTAAGGACAAGTGGGGTGCGCAGGAGGCTCACAGGGATAACGGATAGGCATGGGGAGGCTTGGCTGGGCATCACAGGGGCCTGAGGCAGGCACGGTCCCAGTCTTCTAGGACACTGGGGAAATGAGCACTACTGTGCCAGCTGGCTAGCCAGGGCAAATGCAACACACACCAGTCAGCTGGGACTCCAACTCCGTGACTCTGTCCTCTGCTGTCTCTCTGCACCAAACCCACTCTTCTCTCTGCCTAGGAGTGGTCCCTGCTCACCCTCACCAATGGCCCTGGGAGCATTATAGGCCTGAATCTCAGGCTCAGGACCTTGACCACCTCCACCTGACCTAACAGGTGCTCAGCTACCCAGGGAAGGCTTAGGAAAGGACAGCCATCTTGAGTTTGGGGTGTCCAGTCCTGGGCTTGGGCCAGGGCAGGTAACCACAGGTTCCATTGCGTGTGTTCAAACATGTCATGAGGAAGGCTAGAAATACAGAAGCAGGGGCTAAAACGCATTAAAGAATAGAGCTGCAATGAGTAATGGCCTGGCAGGCAGCACGCACAGTGGCCTCCCTGCATCCCCAGCCTCTCACTTGCAGAGGAAACTTCTGCATTTCCACAAGACTGCCAGTTTCCTCTCTGTGGTCTAATTTTAACCACCTTGTCGTTACAGTGTGTGTCAGCCACCTGACCCCACTATGACCTCTGACCTTATGCCCCAGCTACTGCTTGCACGATGGAGAATTATGTAATGGGTCCAGGACTTTCCTTTTCAGTGTGAGGCTGTTACCACTGAATGGAGAGGAGGTGGGGGTAGAGGGTAAGAGGAAGACAGAGAAAAAGCTTGTCATGGTCCTTGGCATCACCTGGATGGTGAGAAGAATGCAGGAACTGCCGCCGAGTGTGCAGCAGAAATTTGCCCAGAATTGGAGAGTATGTCCATGGCTGTGTGTGCCCACTGACAGGCAGTGAGGAGAGTTCCTGCTGTTCTAGCATGCGCTGGGTGGCATGCTCAGAGGCTCAGGAAGAGATTGTGATTCCTGGCCAAGAGGGAGAAAGGGCACATGTGTGGACATGGGACTCCTGGAGATGGGGATTTCCAGGGCACAGCAGGACCCAGGGACGCAGACATCCTGAACCTGCCTGCAGCACATCCTTAGGGGATCAGTGGGGATTGTCATTCACATGGACACAAAAACAAAAAGGAGTGCCCCCCACCTTCGATTGTCACCCAAATGTTTAGAAGAACATGGTTTCCTTGGAGATCTTGTCTGGTATGGCCATTAGTTTCTTCCCAGGGCAAGGGCACTCCTGGCTGGTTCTCAAAGGGCTTTGATCCTGTGGGATCTCTGAGTTACCACTAAGAAGTGTGGAGAGAATTCCATGCGTTTGCAGAGAGAAAAGCCACCTAGCCTTTTGGAATTGTGAACTCTTTCCCCTGCAATCCAACTAGTAGGGAGGACAGCCAAGGTTGTACAGGGTCCTTAGGTTTCCAAAGGGCACTGCAAGTGAGAATGGGCCTCTAGTTATTTAGTGGATGGGGGAACTGAGGCACAAAAGTCTAGGGCTTGCCCAGGGGCCTAGCCTCTGTCTTCAGCCCGCTGGCCTATCTGCTAAAGCATTCTGCTTTAAGGCAGGAGGAATGAGCCCAGAAGGGTGAGGACTACAGTTCTCTTGGTCCCGGAGTCTACATGAGGCTCATGGCAATATTCTCCCAGATAAAGCCTCCAGCGTTTGAGTCGGGGAAAAAAGTGTAAATATGGTTAATAAGAGACATCATGATGGAAAAAGCCCTTCAAACCACCCACAAAGAGCCAACTCCAAGATGATCTTTGGCTGGCCAAGGAGGACTTCCTGGTAGGACAGGGGTTAAAACTGGGCTCCCTGCTTGGAGAGGAAGGAGTCCAGCTAAAGTCTATGACATAATCTCCACAATAGCTCTGTTCATGAGTACATTTTTCCATTCTATATCAATGAAAAACACAGAATGTAAGTGATCTGTATATTGCAGCTCTGGGCAAACTCTAGATTCTCTAGAGGAGAAAGAGCTGGGCAGGAGGGCTCCTTCCGGGCTGTTAACAGGCTGGGCTGGTCTAGAGCTAGAGGCAGGTATAAGGGCTGCTGGCCAGGGAATACCCCAGGGAACCTGGGACCCAGCACCTTCTCAGTAGTAGTCCTGGCCTTCTGGAGGGAGACTCACTGTGTAGGAGATTATCAGGAACTCCAAAGTTGATGGACAAAATGTCTCACACAAATCACTCTAATCAGCTTTGAGAAGAAAACTGGGGCTTTAGGTCAGGGAAGAACTAAAAGAAGGGCACCCAGAGAAAGCCCCTTTCCCTTCCCCTGAAGCCCATCTGAGGCAATGAGCCCCACCAGTGGGAACTGAAACCTCTAGCTTCAGGGCTCCAGTTATCACTGGATCAGGTCCACACGCAAAGAACCAAGCAGAAAGGAAAACTGAAAGTGAGATGTGGCAAGGCGATACAAGAGCCTGGCCTGTCCGAGGCTCAGTTCCTTAGAGACACAATGTGAGCATGCACAGGGTGAGTGGAGGTTGGAGCGACATGGAAGGTTAGGTCTTGTAGAAAGCAGAAAGAAACCTCTAGGTTAAGAGAGAAGAGGGAAGGCAGACTGAGCTACCAGTGTGGGGTACCTTGGGGGGTGGGGTGCGGTGGTAGATAAGCAAGGAATGGAGTTCTCTGGAAACTCTCTATTGCCACTTGGGAGGGGACAAGCCCAGCCTGGGCAGACATGCCCTGGAAGGAACAGAAAAAGAGATCTAAGCCATCTTAAGGAAGATGCGGGAGGGTGAGAGAGTAAAGGAACTGAGCACCAGGTACCAGGCTGCTGTACTCTGAATTGCAAGACTTAACACCTTACAGCTGCCATGGGGAGGGGAGGACACTCCTCCTTTCCCCGTGCCCATGGAGCCAAGGAATAGGAGGAGACGTCACAGAGCTGAACCAGGTCTCTGGATGCAAGTCTAGGGAATGAGGGGCTCATGCCATCTTGCCTGGGTTCCTGTTATCTCCAAACAGGCCTCTTGGAAGGCACGAGAGCACAACAGTGGCTGCTTAGATTTTGCAAAATTTCTTTTTCTGAACTTTTGGTTTGGGGGAATCAAAATTTAAACCCCTATTATCAGTCAGGTCTATTTTCTCCGGTCTTAAAGAAGTCCCGCTTGCTACTGCTCCTCTGCATAAAGAGAAAAATCACATGGGTTTTCCTCTACAAACTTAAGTTTACAGGTTGGTTTTTTTCTCTAAATGGAGCCAATTATTCTCACATTTGTTGAAACCTTCAATCAAAGTTTATAGCTTGTTAATTTTACGGAATGTCCTTAGAGCAAATAAGATGCAAACAGGAAAGTGAAGTCTTGCTAAGATTATTAAGAAAGCTTAAAATAGCCTACAAATCCACCACCAAGGCTGCTGAATAGAGGCTGCTTGGCTGGCTTCTGAGGTCAATTAGCAATGGGTTAATTATCATCTTTAATCAGCCAAGCCTACAAGATTGGCTACGAGAAGCTAACGTCAGACTAAAGTGTTTTCACAAACTGGGAACCTCTAGTTATTCACCACTCACCCTCACAGGAGCCTGCAGGGTGGGAAGGACAATTCCGTAGTGGCCAAGGGTGGGTCAGCCTAAGAGGTCTGCCAATGAAAGTTCAGACACAGGGAATCCTCTGGAGCTGGGAGGACAGAGGAAGTGGTTTATTCACATTCCTAGAGGGAGGGGCTTCCAGGCAGGGAGCAGACTCCAGAGGCAGGAGGCAAGCTGGCCATAAGGATGCACAAGGACTCTGAAGACACAGGAAGTAGCTTACAATGGGGAGACAGACACTGGCAGCCTACCTGGATCAGAAGAAATTGGTACTGAATTGTGAGAGAGGGTCACAGGTCAGAGGGGAAAGAAAGGAGACCTATGCAGGTGCTCAATGATAAAGGGGACAGAGGGAGAAGAGGCATGGGCCTTGTGCTGGACGCATAACCTGACAACCCTTGGGCATATCATCTTTCACGCTTTCCCTATCCCTGCTGCGGCAGGGCCCCATACCTATGCAAGGCAGCTAAACGTAGGCCCCTCCCTCAGTCACTTTTGATCCCAATGTCCAGACCCAGCACTCCTGAGTCTTACGGTTAGTCTGTGTTAGTTGAGAAGTCAGTGAATCACAAGATGAGATGCTAATGTCATAGATCAACCCACAGCAGCCACCCCAACCCACATGGCTGGTCCCAACAGCTGTTTTTTTTCCCTAGTGGAGGCAATGGGGGCCATTACCCATCAGCTGGCAATGCACAGACTGGTATGGCAGCCTGCTTGCCTCACCCACATCTACTGTGTGTGTGTGTGTGTGTGTGTGCACTTGTACCCCTGCACTGCCCGTACGTCTCATAGAGAAGGGTGGGTGGGAAGACTTGGGGGAGAGAGAAGAGGCTACCGTAATAGTTTTACTGTATATTCCAAAAAGTAGAGGTACTTGGCTACTGAAAGGGAGACTATGTTTACCCTGAAGGGAGAGTTGAGAGAACAAAACTGTGAAGCATACACTGGCAGTGAGAAGGTAACTACAACAGTAGGAACAATGGGTCCATTCTGGAAAGAGGCAAGTTGAAGCAATAAAGGGGGATGATAAAGAGTCTGGGCTTCAGGGGCATCTGGGTGGCTCAGTTGGTTGAGTGTCCAACTCTTGGTTTTGGCTCGGGTTATGATCTCAGGGTTGTGGGTTTGAGCCCCATGTTGGGCTCCCTGCTCATCAGGGAGTCTCTTTGACATTCTCTCTCTCCCTCTGTCCCTCCCCACCAGGCACACGCGCTCTCTCTCAAATAAATAAATCTTTAAAAAAAAATCTGGGCTTCATAGTCAGACTTGAGTTTAAGTCTTTTTTTTTTAATTTTTAAAAAAATTTTATTTATTCATTTTATTTTAGATAGAGCATGGTGCGACAGGGGGAGGGGCAGAGAGAGAGGGAGAGAGAGAATCCTCGAGCAGATTCTCCCCAGAGTGCAGAGCCCAATGTGGGGCTTGATCTCACGACCCTGAGATCATGACCTGAGCAGAGATGGAGAATCAGACGCTTAACCAACTGAGCCACTCAGGCACCCTTTGAATTTTAACAAAAAGTATAGACTTTTTTCTTAATTTTTATTTATTTATTTTTAAAGATTTACTTATTTATTTGAGAGAGAGAGCGTGCATGTGCACACAAGTGGGAGGGGCAGGGAGAGGGAATTTCAAGCAGATTCCACACTGAGCACTGAGTCCGCCACAGGGCTCGATCTCAAAACCCTGAGACCATGATCTGAGCGGAAACCAAGAGTCAGACGTTTAACCGACTGCACCACCTAGGCGCCCCAAGTTCAAGTCTTTTTTTTTTTTAAGATTTTATTTATTTGAGAGAGAGAAAGATAGAGAGGGCAAGCGAGGGAGAAGCAGACTCCCCGCTGAGCAGGGAGCCCGATGCGGAGGTTGATCCCAGGACCCTGAGATCATGACCTGAGCCGAAGGCAGATGCTTAACTGACTGAGCCACCCAGGCCCCCCCCCCACCCCCCTGAGCTCAAGTCTTAACTACAACTTCCTAGCTGTGTATCCTTAGACAAAGTTACTTAGCATCTCTGAGCCTCTGTTTGCCCAAGTTGTTCTAAGGTTTGAAAGCAATAATGCATATCAAATATTTAGCAAGGTGCCTGGGCCAGTGATAAATGAATGGCTGTTGTTTTTTCTTCCTTGCTGCCTCACTCTGCTCAGAGATGTGTGGAAGCCAGACTCGGAGGTAAGGAAGGAAGCATGGGGCTGGCACTTCCCTGGAATGCTCACCTGGCTGTTGAAGCTGCTGAAATATCTTATTCAGAACTAAGGTACTGGATCCAGGCTGCTGGGTAGGTCACCTGGTGGAGGCAAGGCCCAGCCTCTCTCTTGTTGTGCCTCTTCCTATTTTCCAAAAAGATTCCTAGACCTAACCATAGATACGAATCAATGGGACTCTAGAGGCCCCAAGGCCCCGGACTTTAGGACAAACCTGCCACTAATTCACACAACAGAAGTAAAATCCTGTACTGAATATCATGATTGCCTTGCCCATCTGGTCCCTTCATTTTGGGGTTGTGTGGTGGCTTTGTCTTTGTTAATGATACCCTCCTTAAATGAGACCCAGCTGGATCCTTGCTCCAGGTTCCTCAATACAAAGGAAATGATGAGAAAATCCCCAATGTGGCATTTTCTACCCACCTGAATTGCCTGAGCTTGGAATTCTGACCAAAGCCAGACAGGAGTCTGGATTCTCCTGAGCAAAGTACAGCTTGCTTTTCTTGAACGGTTCCCTCATGGAAAGAAAATTATCCTCTTCTAGAGCTCTGAGCTCCAGCTGAATGAACAAGGTATATTCTTGACATGAGCCCGTTGCAGACAGCAAACCATAGGCAGCAGTAGCTTGGGCAGCAGTCCAATCCGCTTCCCCTGCACAGTGCTCTGAGAGCAGCCACCCACACTGGCAGGAGTCAGAGGCGGACACTGGCACCGCCAACACAAGCCTTTCAGGTCTGGCTGGCTTCAGCTGCTCTGAAACCTGGAACACAGGCGCTGGGGCCCTCACTTACTGAACCAGCAGGGGAGGCTACAAGCTCAGCCCCTGGGGATGAAAGTCCTCATGTCTGTCTCAGCCTGCAAATATCCACATGCAGTCTGTTTCTACATTGCCAGTTAGTTCTGGGCCAGGAGCACTACATCTTGGGCTCTAGTCACTCTGAGCTACATTCTTATTTGCCTTCTAAACAGCCAGGATTGGGGGGCCACCCTTTAGTTTGTGTTCAAGCTCCTTCACCAAATTTGTTCCCAGTTTTATTTTATGTGTGTCAAGGAGAGTATCCTCTCTGAGACATCTGCAGCATTCAACACATTTAGTTGACAGTCAATTCAACAAGTATTTACTAAGTGCCTACTGTGTGCATTAGGCACTATTCCAGACTCTGAGTATTCAGTAGGAAACAAAGTCCTTGCTGGCTCCAGTGGGCGGTGGGTCACATTCAGATCAAGTATATGGAAGATGCCCCGTAGCAAGACAGAAACACATCACTCTGGCCCTGTTTACCTACAGCGCACGGGGGGCCGAATCCTCCTTCCTCTTCCCTCAAGGAGGAGGAAGAGGCAGCCCACGGAGAAGAAGAGCTCCCTGTAGAGACCTGGCACACTGCTCCTTTATCCTATTTAGGTGGATGGGTCCTCAGGAAGTCAGGATGCAGAATTAATTCCCTTGGGCTCAGCCTTGCTACGAGATGAAATCCCAACCTCTCTTAATGCTTTCCATGACCTGTCCAAGCCCTCAACCACCAACCCACCCCTCCCCATTGTATGTTACCACTCTGGCTTCTTGCTATTATTCCGCAATCCTCAACTCCAGGCCCCAGGCAACCTTATTTGATATTCCCCCACCTGCCATTTGCTCCCTTTGAGGGACTTTACAGGTTATTCCCCCAACCTACGGTGACTATGCCTTTATGCAATCAATTAACTCCCTCACCTTTAAGTTTCATGAAAAAGTCTTTCTTCTTAAGAAGTCTTAGCTAGGGACACCTGGGTGGCTCAGTCGTTAAGCATCTGCCTTCGGCTTAGGTCATGATCCCAGGGTCCTCGGATCAAGCCCTGTGTCAGGCTCCCTGCTCAGTGGGGAGTCTGCCTCTCCCTCTCCATCTGCCTCTCTCCCCTGCTCATGCTCTCCCAAAGAAACAAAATCTTAAAAAAAAAAGACGTCTTATCTAATGTGCCAGCCCACTGCCCACACATTTTTCCTGAGGCTCTACTATGTGATAGGGACTATATGCTAGACACCTTGGGCACATAAGACAGAGCAAGGCAGATGCAATCCTTGACTTCACAGAACTTTGAGCCCAGAGAGGGATTCCAGAGTAACGTACACTAATTCTCCCAAGCCCATGGGCATCCTTTCAGCACCTGCAGGCTCGGATTCCACTTCATTCACCTGACCTCATCAGCAGCCCTCAGCATGTGTATTACTTCCGTGCCACAAAGAGAGTTACTGGTCATCAGAGTCACGCTGGAACCTCCTCCGTATCATCTCCTAGGGACCCAAACCTGTTTTTGAGTATTTCAGGTGGAGAGAACTCAAGTCCCTGTGGAAGCTTTTAAAACCATCATTACCTATTGTTTGAGAACCGTGTAAGTAGTTGTATTATCACCTACTTAACGGGTTTGTTTCCTCTGTTGCCTTCCACTCTTGGCCATGCTGTCGGATAGGCCTGTTACTACCCTGACTCTAGAAGGGGGTTCCTTTCCTACTAGGGAAACTGTTCCAGTTTTGGACTTTTCTAATTGGTAGAAATGACCACCCCTTTTAAGCCCAACTCGCCCTCTGGTACTTCTAATTCTGTTCCCTGGGGCCACGTAAAAAAGCCCAAATTCGGCTTCTACCTGACTGGCCTCAAATTATTTGAAGTTAGCTGTGTTATATCTTCCTTAGGCTAAACAGTCGCACTTCCTTCAACTGTCCCTCACTTCAAATGTCTCAACACCCTGCTTATTCTTCCACTAAGACTTTCACTAAGACTAACATGTCTCTTAGATGAGTGCCCATGTGTGATCTGACAGCTGAGAACAGATGGAACATCTCTCCTCCTTGTTTCATTATAGATACCTCAGTTCTCTGAATTGAGGCCAAAACTGTACTGTTTTTATTGTTCACCACTTTGTAATAAGGACACATTGTGAGCTTCCCCCCCTCAGAGATTTACTTATATGAAAGAAAGAGACGGCAAGCAGGAGAGGGGCAGAGAGAGAGGGAGAGAAAATCTCAAGCAGACTACACACTAATCATGGAGCCTGATGTGGGGCTTGATCTCACGACCCTGAGATCAAGACCTGAGCTGAAACCAAGAGTAGGACACTTAACTGACTGAGCTACCCAGGTGCCCCCACATTGTGAACTTTTTAATCAACAAATCCCCAAATTGTTTTCACATAAATGGCTAAATAATATCTCCCTGCACTAAGTGCAAGCCCTCCACTATTCCCTTTTTAAATTTTATTTTATTAATTTTTTAAAAAGATTTTATTTATTTGACAGAGAGAGACAGAGAGCACAGGCAGGGGGAGCAGCAGGTAGTGGGAGAGGGAGAAGCAGGCTCCCCGCTGAGCAGAGAGGCTGAATCAGGGCTCCATCCCAGGACCCCGGGGATCATGACCAGCCGAAGGCAGATGCTTAACTGACTGAGCCACCCAGGCATCCTTTCTTCCTTTCTTTTTTTTTAAGATTTATTTATTTGAGAGAGGAGGGAGGGGCAGAGGGAGAGAGAGAATCTCAAGCAGATCCCCACCCCCCACCCCCTGAACACGAAGCCTGATGCAGGGCTCAGTCTCATGACCCCGAGATCATGACCTGAGCCAAAACCAAGAGTCGGACGCTCAACCAACTGAGCCACCCAGGGGCCCCTCCACTATTCTCCCTTAAAGAAAAAAAAAAGGTTTTATTTATTTACTTGAGAGCGAGAGAGAGCACAGAGGGAGAGGGAGAAGGAGACTCCCCGTTGAGCAGGGAGCCCAACTAGGGGCTCGATCCCAGGACCCTCGGATCATGACCTGAGCTGGGGGCAGATGCTTAACTGACTGAGCCACCCAGGTGCCCCTACTATTCCCTTTTATTTATTTTGTTTTAAAGATTTTATTTATTTGACACAGAGAGACACAGTGAGAGAGGAAACACAAGCAGGGAGAGTGGGAGAGGGAGAAGCAGGCTTCCTGCCGAGCAGGGAGCCCGATGTGGGGCTCGATCCCAGGATCCTGGGACCCTGACCTGAGCCGAAGGCAGATGCTTAATGGCTGAGCCACCCAGGTGCCCCCTTACTCTTCCCTTTTAAACAGTCCTTCACTGAGGCCTCCACGTACTACATAAAAAAACCTGTTTATTTATTATTGTACTGCATGCTGCTTGCTATGTGCAGCTGACTTTTTGGATAAGGTAAGATTTCACATTTATTCCTATCTGATTTCATCTTGTTATTTACTTCTTTCATTGTAGCTTATCAAGTTCTATTTGCATCCTAAATTTGTCACCTGAGAATGCATTCCCTCTCAAATTCATGACATCCATAAATTTGATGTTGATTTGTTTATGCTTCTCAGTATTTTTCTCCCATTAATCTGTACTGTTTTCTCTCCTAAGTAAGATTCTTGAGGGTAGGCACTGTTATTTGTATAAACACACACACACACACACCTAAGTATGTGTATATTTGAAGAAAAATCTATCTGCAGCATCTGACATGCACTGGGTCCATGGACGACACGGATGACATGATTGTGGAGGGGAGCCAGCCACACTGTACAGTATGTGAATCATGCTCCTTGTGTTGTGCAACAAAGACACTCTGGACAGACTCAAAGATGCTACCTTCTGCTTTGGGTGGTGCTCCCCATGGAGGTGTGGGCTCAGTAAGGGACAGGTGCTCTCTTTTGACAGGATGCCTACAGAGTTTTGGGTTTGAAATAAGATACCACAACAAGCCAAGCTCTGGGCACGTTTTGACTTGTCTTAACTGGAGGCTCTTGCCCCAGGGCAACGCATAGCACACCTCAGCAAGAGGTAAGACATGTTCTTCAAAGCACCAATGTCATGCTCTGAGAAAAAACTGCAGCCATATCTCGAGACTCCCCATGGCATATTAAAAATATGGCACACAGAAACTCTCTTGAGATTAGGGCTGAGGTAGAAAGGCCACATTAAGTCTTATTTTCAGGTTCTATATCTAGAGACCTGAATCTTATGTGTGGCCCATGCTTCACAGCTGGAGATAAGACACCTTGGCTAACTAAAGGTTTTTTTTTTTTTTTTTTTAAAGATTTTATTTATTTATTCATGAGAGACAGAGAGAGGCAGAGGGAGAAGCAGGCTCCCAAGGAGCAGGGAGCCCGATGCGGGACTCGATCCCAGGACCCTGGGATCATGACCTGAGCCGAAGGCAGACGCTTAACCATCTGAGCCACCCAGGCGCCCTTGGCTAACTAAAGTTAACTAAAGTCCATCCACAGTTTGAGATAAGGTATAAGTAAGGTAAATGTCTGGGACAGAGAAGAAATTCAAGAAATAATCGTTCCCTTTTCTAAGCCTCTAAACACTAAAAAGCATTTTTTAAAAAATTAGAGAGAGCACTAGAGAGAGACAGCAAGCATGAGTGGGGTCAGAGGAAGAGGGAGAAGCAGGCTCCATGCTGAGCAGGGAGCCCCATGTGGGGCTCAATCCCAGGACCCCAGGATCATAACCCGAGCTGAAGGCAGGCACTCAACTGACTGAGCCACCCAGGTGCCCCAACAGTAAAAAGCATTTTAAAAAACCACCTGCATTGGAATCACATACTGAGCTTGTTAAAAATGCAGACTCCTGGATTCACTTTGGACTAAATAAGTGTTGCTAGGGCTAGGGCCTTGGAATGTGCACTCTAAGCAAGTGTTCCAGGTACTTATGAACAATGAAGCTTGAGAATCAAGTCCTTTAAAGGCTGGAAGACTAGGTGAAGGTAGTCACAATTTTAGTCCATTCTTCATAATGCAACAAAAAAATCCCATGTTACGTTTTCCATGGCACTTTTAGGGTCTGGCTATCCTCAGTACCCTATGAAGCAGTTACTATTACATTTAGGTAATGATAATAGATAAGAGGAAACAAACTTGAGTAAATTTAGTGAGATCTGAAGCCAGATGCAAGGACTTCCTAGCCTAGTATTCATGCCACCTCACTGAGCCACTTCTTGGGAGAGCTTTCTGTCACAGGGCTTTAGGCATAACAACAGAACCTGCTGTGTGCTTCACTCCTCCTTACCAGCTAGAGCTAACACTTAGTGAATGGCTGCTACATGCCGGGCACTGTGCCAAATACTTGACATGCACCAACTCATCTCATCCCCACAGCTTTACGTAGTAGGTGCTGTCATTATCTCAATTTTACAGATGAGGAAATTAAGGCACAGAGAAGTAACTTGCTCAAGGTCATACAGCTAGTAAATGCAGCAGCTGGAATGTGCTTCTGCTCTTTTTTTTTAAATTAAGTTTTTAACTTTAATTCCATTATAGTTAACATACAGTGCTATATTAGTTTCAGGTGTACAATACAGTAATCCAACAATACTATATATTATTCAGTGCTCATCATGGTAAGTGTCCTCTTTAATCCCCATCACCTATTTCCCCCATCCCTCCATCCATGTGCCTCTGCTCTTAATCAGTGTTGCACTGCCCATAGCTCTCAATGAATCCAGAGCATTTACCTGTGCTTCAGGCACAGACTCCCACAGCCCCCACAAGGGGAAAGGTCTGATTTAGTACAGAAGTTCAAACCGGGCAGTCTCCTGTTGCTTAGGGCCTGAAGACTGACCTCCTTTGGGCGTGGTACTCTTTCCCGCAGGCGGCTGACGTGCCACAGGTCGGGGGAGAGCAGGGTCTAGGAGAGCATGCTTTCCTTAACTCATGTGATCTTGAGCAAGTTACTGAACCTTGTTTGTAAAATGCAGATGATTCTGAAGGTCTCTTTCCATCCTTAAAGGTTTCTATGATTCTGGGCAGTCATCTTGGAAAGGAGGAGAGGAAAGACAGTTCTGCCACTGACCTTGATACTGGAGTTCAGCTCTGTCACAGGGGACAGTGCCAAGAGCGGGGCTTGGCCTTTTGAGAAGGGCTAAAGATTCAGAATCTGAACTAAAGTGAGAGGCTAGAGACAATTCATGATGGAAAAAGGTGGTATCAGTTCTTCTCATCTGATAAGCCACTCAGGAGGACTTGGAGGGTTTTATGGAATCATTAGCACAGAGCTCCCCTCTGGCCACAGAGCAGAGGAAGAAACAGCAGACCAGTTTATAAAGCTCCAGAGCGGAAAATTTCTGTTGGTGTCCAAACTAAGTTTTTGGCTTTCTGTAAAGTTTGGAAAGACTTATACTGATGTTTTAATCACCTGTTTAGTGTTCTGAAGACTCCTGTCAGCGGCCTTACTGAGCGTGCTCCAGCAGGCAGTGGGGAGCTGCTGGCTCACACACCGTGATCTTTTTGTGAGCCATTTCTTTCCCATGGCCATCTCTGACAGCCTGGAGCTCCCTCCAGGCCACTTGGAGGGACGGAGCCAAAACTGTATGCCTGCCCCATAGGAGGCTGAGGGCAAGCTTTCTGGCTAACTTCTCACCAGATTCAAAGACAAGAAGGGCCCCTTAAAAAAAGCCAAGGGGCAAAGAGGTGAGGAGTGGTCTCTGGAGATCAGAATACAAACTCAGGGCAGGGCACATTCTAGAAACAAAAACTCATGAGTGTGCAAGAAGCGCATTAAGGAGGTTCAGGATAGCAGTATGTAGAACAAGTCAGCATTTTACTTCCTCTGCAGTTTTCACTGGTCACAGCTTCTCAGTGGCTGAAATATCCCATTTTACTGGGAAAGCTGTGGTGGAGATGAAGTGGTAACTGCTGGTTGCCAGGCATTATGTTATTTCATTTGACTATCATAGTAATCCTTTGAGACAGAAAGAGGAAGAGGAAACTGAAGCTCAAATTTGTCTAACTCCAAAGTCTGTGCTCATTATACTTTTTAGCCTCCAAGGAAGGCAATGCTACTTTTGGAGAAAGGGACTTACTTCAAGTTCTTTTCATACCCCTCCCCCACCCCCACTCAGCAGCAGCCCAAAGGCCCAACCCCAGGACAAAATACACAGTTCTGAGGAATTTGTATTCAGGTAAACACAAACCAAATGGATGCCTGGCTAAGTATGGGCAAGAACAAAGATACTGAATTTTTTTAAAAAAGATTTATTTATTTATTTGAGAGAGAGAGTGAGTGAGAGAGAGCACAAGCAGGGGGAGCAGCAGAGGCAGAGGGAGAAGCAGACTCCCCGCTACGCAGAGAGCCTGATGTGGGGCTTGACTCCAGGACCCTGGGATCATGAGCTGAAGGCAGATGCTTAACTGACTGCGCCACCCAGGCACCCCAACATACTGAAATTTAAAATTTCTCAGAGTATCTGTCCTAAAAGGAGTTCTAACATTCAGATTAATTTCATTTCTCTGGACACAGTATGGGCAAGACCTTAGCTGATCAGTTGATGAACTGAATGAATATGCGAAACTCGTCACTGCTGGATGCCAAGACCTATGTATGAGTGTCCCCAGAAAGTTCTCTGCAGTACAGTCTTGAACTCTGGATGTACTATAAAGAGGAAAGTTCACCAGGGAGCATGGGGATGAGAAAAAGGAAATCAAAGTTACCCCCGTCTTCCTGGCACCCTAAAGGCTCCCCAAATCCGTTAATCTGAGAAACTTTTACTGTGCGAGCAACAGGGTGTGTTGTTCATCTGGCAACTCTTGATCTTGGAGCAAGATACGAAGGCAGAGAAGGGAAAGAACAATTGTTCAGTTCTCGGTAGAAAGATCAGGCTTAGGGAGGAGATGCTGATTCCTGACTGAGGTCTCAGGGAGTACTTCCCTGTCACAGAATTTTGTCTTTCCTTGTCTCTTCTTTCCAGAGGAAGCTTCCTTAACTATCTGCTCTCTGTGGCTGAGAGGGAACTTCCCTTTGTCTAGCTAGACCACTCCACACATGCCATTGTTCTCTGCCCCATTACATGGCTTTTAGTAGAAGGGAAGGGGTCTCTCAAGGGAACTCTGCTTACTAAGGAAAAAGAGACTCCTAGAGTGGCAAATGGCACAGATTGCCCTTCCTCAGTGACCTCAGAGGAACCTACTTACAAAGGGTACAGTCAGAGAGGGGAGTGAGAAGGAAGGGAAAGAGAGGAAGACCATGATCAGAGAGACTGTAAGTCCCACAGGAATAACTGTGAGGACGAGGAAAAGGCCGTCTTGTCATGAGGGCAAAATTAACCAGACCCATCTGATTATGACAGAGGGAAGGAGAGTGCTGGGATAATGAATGGGGGCAGAAGCTTACAGACCACAGCATGCATGAGGGGATGTAGGAGAAAAGTGTTCCAAAGCTGATGACAAGGCAGACAGGAAACTTACATGTCCTTGCTGACAGGAAAGAAATAGTGAAATTCTGGGTCTCCTCTCATCTGCAGGATTTCTAATAGGCGTCTGAAGTTCACCCTCTTCCCAAGGATGTGCTGACAGCTGGGAATACTGCCCTCCAGGTCAGGCAGGGCAGGGGTCTAGACCTCTCCAGGAGTTCACAAAGAGATTCAGCAAGGACTCAAACCACGATCCAAAACACAAATGGGACTGCCATTTCCTGTTGGGTTTCCATGCTGTAAAAAAGTTGGGGAGAAATGCCAACTACAAAGTGCTCTGTCTTCTGTGGAAAATGGAGTATGCAATGTATCCGGCTCCAGGTTCTGACTTGTAAATCTAAGTGAGAACTAGTTGCTAGCTTCTAGAGGATTATACTGTTAAAGAGATACTTCACCACCCAACCTGCCAGCTTTTCTGCTCGCTGTCCACGGACTTCTAGGGAGCTGATGACAAAGCTGTCTTGGACCTCCATAGGGAGGGCAGCCTTGGGCTTTGGCAGCTCCTTCAGGACCTCAGTTCACTGTCCTGTGTTCTTAAACAGCTCTGATGGAACAAGCCATCTGTGAGGGTTATTTGGCTTGGAACTGGAAGAGGGTGAGGATGTGGAAAAAATAAACTGAGCAGCCAAAGGATGGGGCCAGAGAGAGAGAAAGGCAGGTGGCATGTTCGTGAGACTCTGTGCCAGGACTGAGAGCACGGTGGGATTGCAGAAAGGAATGGTGCCGGAAGGCGGCCAGCATGGGCAGCGCTGGAATGCCCAGGACAGCATTTTACTTCCAAAGTGTTTTTGCTGTTCTCTGAAGGGCTCCCAAACCCTCACTTGAGGGTTTCCATTATAGGAGAATCCTGGGATAACGTAACTGTTAAGAACACCTGCCTTGCCTTCGGAAAAACTACCTGAATCCTGCCTATTTCTCACCGGGCCTGAATCCTAGGCTTAGGAGGTAAATCTAACAGGTTTTCTGCATCCAAAGCCACAGGATAATGGTGACAGCTGGAAGGGCAGAAAATAGAGCCACTGTAGGGTTCGGAGGGGATCTTTACTCTGAATTAGAGAAAACAGCAACAGCAACCGCAAGGTGATCTGCAAGGGATATGGGAATCTGGTGTGGGACTGAATTGTGACTCATTATTCATGTGGAGTCTGCTTAACTGCCCCTCCACTCACTATGAAGAACATATAAATTGAGGGAGACTTTTATTTTTAAAATCTAGGCATTTTCACTTACGTTATCTCATTTAATCCTTAATGAGATATTATGAAGGGACGGACTACTGTCACCCCCATTTTACAGAGAGTAAACTCAAGCCCAGACAAAATAAATAACTTCTATGGAAATTTCTTACAACCAAAACAGAACATAATGAAGACTATGACTTTCATCTAATTCAGGGAGCTTTATTTTTCTACAGGTCATTCTGGCAAAAATCCTTAGAATTGATGGTATCTCATCTGATCCATTTCTGATCACCAAGCCTATGTAGTATATCTTCACGGGATTTGCAAAATAATCCAAAAAGCTGCTGTCAGAATACATTTCTGGTTCTTTATTAAATATTTCCAAGTCATTGGACTAAGAACAGGCTTGAAGATAGCAAGCCAGTAACTATGAATGCTGCTTACGCTATTTCTAAAGCACACATAGAAAGACATGCAGTCAGAGACTACAGCTGACCCTTGAACAGCTCGGGTCTGAACTGCACGGGTCCACTTGTACGCAGATTTTTTTCGATAAATACAGTACAGTGCTGTAAATGTATTTTCTCTTCCTTATGACTTCCTTAACATTTTTTCCCTTTAGCTTACTTTAAAAAGTACAGTATATAATACATATAACATACAAAATATGTATTAATCAACTGTTTATGTTACTGGTAAGGCTTCCGGTCAAAAGTGGCTATTTGTAGTTAAGTTTTGGGGGAGCCAAGAATTTTAGGCATATTTCCAACTGCGCAGGGGGATCGGCACCCTCAAGCCCCATGGTATTCAAGGGTCAACTGTACTTTGAAGTATAGTTTCAGTGCTTCATACTGGTAAGACAGACAAAATTTCTGTACCAGCCTATACTAGAGAAGCCCCCACACAGCCTGAACTTTTTTTTAAATTAAACTAAAGCCACTCTTGCTGCTGATAAAGTAGAAAAGAAGTTCAATAAAAGTATCTTCTAGGGGTGCGTGGGTGGCTCAGTCAGTTAGTGTTTGCCTTCGGCTCAGGTCATGATCCCAGCATCCTGGGATGAAGCCCCAAGTTGGGCTCCCTGCTCGGCAGGGAGTCTGTTTCTCTCTCTCCCTCTGCCCCTCCCCCTGCTTGTGCTTGTTCTTTCTCTCTGTCAAGTAAATAAAATCTTTAGAAAAAAAAAGAAAAAGAGGGGCGCCTGGGTGGCTCAGTCGTTAAGCATCTGCCTTCGGTTCAGGTCATGGTCCCAGGGTCCTGGGATCGAGCCCTGCATTGGGTTCCCTGCTCGGCGGGAAGCCTGCTCCTCCCTCTCCCACTCCCCCTGCTTATGTTCCCTCTCTCGCTGTGTCTCTCTGTGTCAAATAAATAAATAAAATCTTAAAAAAAAAAAAAGAGCATCTTCTAGGAGGCACTGAAGATATGGTGGCACCTCGGCTTCTAGTATCAGGCCAAACTGAAGTTGCTTAGTAATGTGTACTTTAAACACATGGCACATGGCAAATACAAACAAACAGTACAAAATGCTGAATTTTAAAAAACAAAATCTTCTGATTTCTAGACCCTCTGTTCCCCAGCCCTGTTGCCAATTTCCGGGGTGTGCTTCGGAGATATTTATGCATACACTGCCATATATGATTAACTGTGGGCTCTCCCTATACCTTTTATAAATATATTTATATCAATGATGATATAGTTTGCCATTTTTTTTTAACTTAACAGCATATCTTAGAGATCATCAACATCATTTGTGAAACAAATTTCGTATCAAATGCTAAAGATCAGGGGCACCTGGGTGGCTCAGTTGGTTAAGCAACTGCCTTCGGCTCAGGTCATGATCCTGGAGTCCTGGGATAGAGTCCCGCATCGGGGCTCCCTGCTCAGCGGGGAGTCTGCGTCTCCCTCTGACCCTCCCCCCTCTCATGCTCTCTCTATCTCATTCTCTCTCTCAAATAAATAAATAAAATCTTTAAAAAAAATGCTAAAGATCATCAACAATAAAGTTCTGGAACACATCCAGAAAACCGAATGAGTTTATTGCAACAGAGTTTTTCTGTTGGGAGGACTGAAAAACTTAGAAAAGGAAGCAAAACAAAGCAGACTGGAGAAAAATCCTGTTTGTTACTCAAATCCATCAGGCCTGGGAGTGGTCAGCAGCAAGAGACCCCTCCACCAGGCCTGGTCTCAAATGACACAAAGGTTGGGCGGATGAGGCTGCATTTACATATCATGAAAGAATAGGAGAGGCATATACATGTGCTCCAGTCTGCGTGCTGCCCAGAAAGGGCGCTATTTCTGAAGCACACACATAGGAAGACATGCAAACAATCACAAACTACAGTTGACTCTTAACTATACAGGTCCATGTATATGCAGATTTTTTTCAATAAATACGGTATACAGTACTATAAAATGCATTTTCTCTTAACATTTTCTTAACAGTATTTTCTCTAGCTTACTTTTACCACAGTAATCAACGTCAGGACGGTCTTCAACAAATGTGAAGGCCAGGAACACTAACATTTTTTACTGTGAAAATTAAAACGTGTTAATTCCATCTTTAAGTGTAACCCAGATGTTATGGCAAGAGGTACCTTGTACATCCGAAGGCTCAGGCACTGCTTGCAAGTACTAGTCTCGCTGTGAGGGACAATATGCAGCTACCACTGAACAGAAAGTAAGACAGTTGAGGTGTTTCAGGCTGATTTCACAGTCTGAGGTTTTACTGTGTAAAGGTACCCTCTACTAAGTTTTTTGCTCCCTAGACTATACTTCTAAAAATATTTTAAGGTATTCCACTGAATTCATTCAATAAATAACAGGCACCTGCTATGTGTGGCAGGCCTTATTCAAGGTGTAAGGAATAGAGGAGTGGATAAAACAATGTTCCTGCTGTCACGGAGCCTCATGTTCTTGTGAGACTCAGAAACAAATAAGCAAATAAACACAGGACAAGTAGTGAGAAGTCCTATGAAAACAATAAGTAGGGTAAGAGGGACAGAGAGTAACAGGGTGGCGAGGGTACTGCTATTTTATAAAAGATGAACAGGGAAAGGCTCCCAGAAAAAGTGCCATTACAGCAGACGTGAAGTGGTGAGCCACAAAGCAGAGACAGCCTTAGAAGGGCTTGCTAGACACACGGGGTAAAGAAAGGAGAACAGGCTCTTCTAGTCCGGCCGCATGAGAGAAGCCTTTGAGAATTTATGCAACTTGCACGCCCTCCATGCAGTTTCTGGATAATTTCCATCACAGATGAGAGTTTTATGTTGAATTTTAAGCTGACCACAAATATTTAACTTCCCTGGACCACAAATGCAGTATCTTCTCTGTGGTTTAGCTGGCACCAAGCACATATTTTTGACTCTCTATATGTCTGCCTGTTATTTAAATTTCTTATAGAAGTGCCAAGGTCTTTAGTTGTGATTTACCCTCTCCCACTCTGTATTAGTGGGTCTGAACCCTAATCAGGACTAATTCTTGGAGAAAGAAGATATCTTTACAATTGAAGTATAGGGTCTTCCTAAATTTCCTATTACCGCTTTCTTCTTCAAAAAATATCACTGGAGGGTCAGTTCTGATTCTTGTATTTGAATTACAATGTAAAAATTTAAAAACTTCTGTGCCTTTTTTTCACCATAGAGCATAAAACAAATAAAACTTAGTAAATCTACATACTTTTGCTACATTAAAAAGCAAAACAAATAAACAAAAAAAGCCAGGTGTAATGAGCCCCAAGCCTCTAGATGTGTGTTCTTATTTACATACCAATTCCTGAGAATTATAACCAGCACTAGAGTTACAGCAAATATAGGAAATAGTCCTTGCTCCCCAGCTGCGTCTTCATGAGCTGGCTTGGGCAAGGGCTCTCTCCACAAGTACACAAAATTCTGGCTTAGCCCTAATGCCAAGGCTGGTGTCTCCTACCCAGCTGGCAAAAGATCCACATGGAACTCTTATCAAATAAAGGCACACAGGCAGATCGTCTGAAACTCCTGAGTTTCAAAACAACCATTCCCACCCCATTCTGGATTTCTGACATTGCCTTCATCTTTCTCAGTGTAGCCTACTGAACCTTTGTGCTCCTCATATTCAGGCTAGGGGCGTGGGGGATATACCAAGCTGCAGAGCTGAGACCAACACAGAAAGACTTAGGGGACATCTTCATCAATCATTGGACTGCTTCTTCCTGAGTTTTACAGGAGAGGAGTACAGCTACTTGTTATGAAGTATTAAGACACATATAAATCCATGCAAGTATATTTTAAGAACAATGCTCATCTTAATAAAATGAACATGACTTTCAAAATATTCAACTTGGAAGGCCAGAAACTCATTAAAAAAAAAACAAAACTAGCCCTGGTTTCTAATTAGAATGGCTTTAAGTGCATGTTTCTAACTATATTGTCCATCCTTCCAGTTTTCCACTGAAATGCATATATCAGACCTAGGCAACCACATACCAGAAACTATGAGGAATTTTCTGCAAGACAAACTGCAGATGGGACTGGAATGAGGAAAAGCGTAACTGATGTTCAATCCTCTGCCTGTTTGGTAAGTACACAGATGAGACCTTAGCAGCAGGGCCCCCCTAATGCCCTGATCTTGGAGCAACTAGGACAAGCGCCACGGTGGGCCACAGGACTCTCAGAAGGGCACAACTGGATCCTGCCAGGGTATCAGAAGAAACTTAGCACTTGCTGGCTTATAATTGGTGTGGGTGGCCACATGAGGCAGAGAAAAGACAAAGCTGAGGTTGGCTTCTAAAAGAAGCAATGACCCAAAACAAAAACCTAAGTGGAGAAAACTGGTCTACTACAAAAAACAAGGATTTAGCTCTTTGCTGTAACTACCTCTAGCTCTGGTTTCCTTTCTCCTTTAGCAGAGTTTGACATCAGCAACTGCTTCTCTTTTCCTTTTATCTGCACCTGAAAATCTTTTATTTATTTTTTAAAGATTTTATTTTTTATTTGAGAGAGAGTGAGAGCTAGAGAGAGAGAGTGCGAGCACACACAGAGGGAGAGGGAGAGAGAAAAGCAGACTCCGCTGAGCAAGGAGCCCGATGAGGGACTCGATCCCAGGATCTCGGGATCACGACTTGAGCTGAAGGCAGGCGTTTAACCAACTGAGCCACCAAGGCACCCCAGCACCTGAAAATCTTTAAAAAGATTTAGTTATTTATTTGAGAGAGAGAGAAAGAGAAAGAGAGCATGAACAGGGGAGGGGGCAGAGGAAGAAGGAGAAAATATGGAGCAGACTCCCTGATGAGTGTGAAGCCCAATGAGGGGTTCGATCTTACGACCCTGAGATCATGACATAAGCCAGAATCAAGAGCTGGATGCTCAACTGACTGAGCCACCCAGGTGCCTGCTCTTGAACCTGAAAATCTTAACAGAGACCCATCAAAGTTTGCAATATGAACAAATAGAGACTGCCCCAATAAGTATGAAAAAAAAAATCACCAAACATATGAAAAGGTATAGTTGGGGGTGCCTGGCTGGCTCCACTGGTGGAGCATATGACTCTTAATCCTGGGGTTTGTGAGTTCAAGCCCCACGTTGGGTGTAGAGATTACTTAAAAAAAAAGGTATTACAAGTGAACAGAAGGATACAAATCTAAGGAGTAAGTAAGTACCTCTCTAGGAGAGTCACTGAAAATTTTGGAAACTTTTAAAATTAATACTAATTAAGATTTTTAAAAAAATATTTTATTTATTTATTTGACAGAGAGAGACACAGCAAGAGAGGGAACACAAGCAGGGGGAGTGGGAGAGGGAGAAGCAGTCTTCCTGCTGAGCAGGGAGCCCGATGCGGGCCTCGATCCCAGGACTCTGAGATCATGACCTGAACCGAACGAAGGCAGATGCTTAACGACTGAGCCATCCAGGCGCCCCAGTACTAATTAAGATTTAATAGTAATTGCACAAGGACAGATAAAAAGACCACTGGGACAGAACAGAAAGTGAGAAAAAGACCCAAATATATACCATCACCCAACTTATGATAAGACACCACTGCAGTTCAATGGGGAAAATGGAACTTCCAATAAATGGTGCTGGAGCAACTGGATATCTGGAAAAAAATTCACCTTGCCTCTACCTCATGCCTTAAAAATATGAGATGGACTACAGACCTAAATGTGAAAGGTAAAATAACTTCTAAAAGAAAATACAGAATATATTCATGATCTTGGAATAGGCAAACATTTCTTTTTTTTTTTTTGAAAGACAAGAGTGCACGCACTCTCTTTCAAAAGGGGATGCTTAACTGACAGACACCCAGGTGCCCCTTGAGTAGGCAAACATTGCTTAAATAGGACACAAAAAGCACTAACCATAAAAGAAAAAAAAATGACTTCACTGAAATTAAGAACTTGTTTTCATCAAAAGACACCAAGAGTAAAAATGTGAGCCACAGACTGAGAGAAGATATTTTCAATATATACATCCAACATAGATCTTAATATTCAGACTAAAAAAATAATTCTGCAAATCAATAAGAAAAAAGACAAACCACCCCAGGAAAAAAAAAGTCAGGAATAGGCACTCCATAGAAGAAGATATCCAAATGGCCTACAGCAGAAGAAAAGGTACTTAACATTATTATTCATGAGGAAAATGCAAATTAAAATTGCAATGAGATACTTCTTCACACCCACCAGAATGGGTAAAATGATAACCAAAATCAAAGTCAAGTGTTACGAAAAAATGCTCCACATTACTTGGCATCAGGGAAATACAAATCAAAACCACAATGAGATACTACCTCACACCAGTCAGAATGGCTAAAATTAACAAGACAGGAAACAATAAATGTTGGTGAGGATGCAGAGAAAGGGGAACCCTCTTACACTGTTGTTCGGAATGCAAGCTGGTACAGCCACTCTGGAAAACAGTATGGAGGTATCTCAAGAAGTTAAAAAATAGAGCTACCCTACAACCCAGCAATTGCACTATTAGGTATTTACCCCAAAGATACAAATGCAGTGATCTGAAGGGGCACTTGCACCCCAGTGTTTATAGCAGCAATGTCCACAATAGCCAAACAGTAGAAAGAGCCCAGATGTCCATCAACAGAGGAATGGATAAAGAAGATGTGGTACATACACACAATGGAATATTACTCAGCCATCAGAAAGGATGAAATCTTTTTTTTTTTTTTTAAAGATTTTATTCATTCATTCATGAGAGACACAGAGAGAGAGGCAGAGGGAGAAGCAGGCTCCCCACTAAGCAGGGAGCCTGACCTGGGGCTCAATCCCAGGACCCTGGGATCATGACCTGAGCCGAAGGCAGACACTTAACCATCTGAGCCACCCAGGCACCCAGAAAGGATGAAATCTTACTATTTACTTCACATGGATGGAACTGGAGGGTATTATGCTGAGCAAAATACGTCAATCGGAGAAAGACAATTATCATATGGTTTCACTCATATGTGGAATATAAGAAACAGCACAGAGGATCATAGGGGAAGGGAGGGAAAACTGAATGGGAAGTAATCAGAGAGGGAGAAAAACCATGAGAGACTCCTAACTACAGGAAACAAACTGAGGGTTGTGGAGGGGAGGTGGGTAGGGGGATGGGGTAATTGGCTGATGGGAACTAAGGAGGGCACATGATGTGATGAGCACTGGATGTTATATGCAACTGATGGATTGCTGAACACTACATCTGAAACTAATGATGTATATGTTGGCTAATTAAATTTAACAAAACCAAACCAAACCAAGTGTTGCCAAGATGCCAAAACTCTCATACACTGTAGATGGTCATGCAGATTGGTATAACCATGACGGAAATCTGTTTGGCAGTATCTATTGAAGTAACATACACCTACCTTATGACCTAACAATCCCATTCCTAGGTTTATATCAAGGAGAAATAAGAGCATAAGTCTACCAAAAGACCATAAAAATGTTCATGGTAGCTTTAGTCATAATAGCCAAGACTGGTAAAATAAACACATTTTCATCAATAGTAGAATAAACAAATTGTGGTGTATTCATACAAAAAAATACTACACAGCAATCATGAAGAATGAACTACTTACATGCAGCAACAGGGATGAATCTCATAGGCTGGGTTGAACAAAAGAAGCCAGACACACAGGGTATGTACTATATGAGTCCGTTTATATACAGTTCAAAAACAGGCAAAATGAACTGATAGTGAGGTGAGAATAATGGTTACCTGTGTGAGGGAGAGTATAAGTAAGGGGGGGCATAAAGGAAACTACTGGGATGCCAGAAATACTCTGTATCTTTTTTCCCCCAAAGATCTATTTATTTGAGAGAGAGGGAGAGAGAGAGTATTAGTGGGAGGGGCAGAGGGAGAGGCAGAGAGAGAACCTCAAGCCGACTCCATGCTGAGTGTGGAGCTTGATGTGGGGCTTGATCTCATCATCCTGAGATCATGACCTGAGCCAAAACCAAGAGTCGGATGCTTAACTGACTGTGCCACCCAGACGTCCCACAGAAATATTCTGTATCTTGATCTGGGTGGCAGTTAGCATGAATACAAGCATACATAAAAATGTACTGAGATTAAACTTAAGAGTAGTGTACATTACTTTATGAAAGTTAAAGCTCAGTAAAAAAGGTAAAAAAAACACACATACTAAATTGTATTTCAAATTAAATTAGGCAGTTAAATGAGAAAATGATTAGGAAAGACTACACGTAAGGCAGTCAGTAGCAGTTAAGAATAACAGAAAACCAAAAACAGTGAAACAGAACACTTGCTTGAGTTTCTTCTACAACACAATTAAAAACAGAGATGAAAATTAAGTAAAGAAATGTGGAGACAGATCCCTAATCTTTAGTTTTTAATTTTAAAAAAATATTTATTTATTTTAGAAGACAGAGAGAGCACATGAGTGGGAGGGGCAGAGGGAGAGTGAGAATCTCAAGCGGACTCTGCACTGAGTGCAGAGCCTGATGCAGGCTCTATCCCAGGACTCATGAGACCATGACCTGAGCTGAAACTAAGAGTCGATGCTCAACCGACTGAGCCACACAGGCACCCCAGATCCCTAATCTTTATTTTTTTTTAAAGATTTTATTTATTTATTTGAGAGAGAGAATGAGAGAGAGAGAGAGAGAGAGAGCACAAGAGGGGGGAGGGTCAGAGGAAGAAGCAGACTCCCTGCTAAGCAGGGAGTCTGATGTGGGACTCGATCCTGGGACTCCAGGATCATGACCTGAGCCGAAGGCAGTCGCTTAACCAACTGAGCCACCCAGGTGGACCCAGATCCCTAATCTTTAAAATTAGATACTTCAGAGGGGTGCCTGGGTGACTCAGCTGGTTAAGCAACTGCTTTTGGCTCAGGTCATGATCCTGGAGTCCCAGGATCGAGTCCCACATCGGGCTCCCTGCTCGGCGGGGAGTCTGCTTCTCCCTCTGCCCCTCCCCTTCTCATGTGCTCTCTCTCTCTCTCATTCTCTCTCTCAAATAAATAAATAAAATCTTTAAAAAAAAATAAAAGATACTTCAGAGAGATCAAGACAGACAGGAGAAGAGCAATGATTTCAAAAAATGGGAAACAAAAGGATTAAAAAAGAGAGAGAAACTCTCCTGAAAGATTTAAAGCCTGAACATTGACTGCATGTTAAAAAACTTAGTAAGAGGGGTGCCTGGGTGGCTCAGTCGTTAAGCGACTGCCTTTGGCTCAGGTCATGATCCCAGGGTCTTGGGATCAAGCCCTGCATTGGGCTCCCTGCTCCGCGGGAAGCCTGCTTCTCCCTCTCCCACTTCCCCTGCTTGTGTTTCCTCTCTTGCTGTGTGTCTCTCTCTGTCAAAATAAAATAAAACCTTAAAAAAAAATAAAAAAATAAAAAAAATAAAAAACTTAGTAAGAGACCAACACCTTCATTAGTGATGGCAAAAAAAGTGTTTTGTTTTTTGTTTTAAGGAATCTGAGGCTTCATTTGTGTTCAGTGGGAAAGAGTGCCATGATCAATTAGTAATGCCTGTCTTTGGCACAGAATGAAAGGACACCTATCAGACATTTGCGAGACGTATCTTGGTTCAGTCTTTAATTTCCAAGGATAATGAGGGAAAAAATAATCCTATACACATTAACCACCCCCCCCACCAAATCCAATTGGCTTCAGACTTTTCTGCCCGAACACTAGTTAGCCATGTGTGGAGAAGAGCAAAAGAAAAAACATTCTCAGATAAACTAAGACTTAGAAAGATAATAAAACATTTTTCTTTCGAAAAAAATACTACTTAAATATGTATCCCAGTAAAACAAGATATTAGTAAAAACTCAAGAACACTGTTTAAAAAGAAATCAAGAATATCTTCAACAAATAGCATTAAATGGCATTTAAAAAAGGGACTTGGGAAGGATTTGAGATTCTGCCCTGGATCGGCATCTTGGCCATGTGCTTGGTCACCCCAGCACAGCCAGTGTGCACACCCCAGGTTCACTAATGAGCAAGGAAAAAAGGGCTGCCCATTATCCATATCAGTGGAATTTGATGGGAAGAGATAGGTGCAGTCTCTGAAGTTAATCATTACTATGTGTCAAAGGGTTTGGAGACAATTATTGATTAAGGAAGCATTTTCTTGACTGATGAAAAATAACTCGGTTATGTTCATCTAATTCTTCTAGAAGGTTATGCAGTGTATTAATGTAGTGCATAATAAAAACAACAAAAAAGTAAAACAAGGGAGGAGGGGAAACTATTATACATTAAAAGGACCTTGATATCATATCAATCAAAAACAAAGTATGGAGCTTGCTTATCAGATCTTAATTCTAATGAAGCCATTGTGAAATGGCATTAAAAAAATTTAATTCTGGCATAGTTAACATACAGTGTTATATTAACTTCAGGTGTATAATATAGTGATTTAACAATTCTCTATATTTCTCAGTGCTCATCGTGATAAATGTACTCTTAATCTCCATCACCTATTTCACCCATGCCCTCACCCACCTTCCTTCTGGTAACCACCAGTTTGTTCTCTATAGTTAATAGTCTGGTTTTTTTTATTTGTCTCATTTTCTTTGCTTTTTCTGTTTTTTAAATTCCACATGGGTGAAATCATATGGTATTTGTCTTTCTCTGACTTATATCACTTACCCTCTAGATTGATCCATGTTGCTGTAAACGGTAAAATTTCATTCTTTTTTATGGCTGAGAAATATTCCATTGTATGTGTGTGTGTGTGTATGCATACACACACATACTACCTCTTCTTTATCTATCCATTCATCTATCAGTGGACACTGGGCTGCTTCCATAATTTGGCTACTGTAAATAATGCTGCCATAAACACAGGGGTGCACATATCTTTTTGAATTAGTGTTTTCATATTCTTTTTTTTTTTAAAGATTTTATTTATTTATTTGACAGCGAGAGACACAGTGAGAGCTGGAACACAAGCAGGGGGAGTGGGAGAGGGAGAAGCAGGCTTCCCGCAGAGGAAGGAGCCCGATGTGGGGCTCGATCCCAGGACCCTGGGATCATGACCTGAGCCGAAGGCAGACGCTTAACGACTGAGCCACCCAGGCGCCCCTAGTGTTTTCATATTCTTTGGGTAAATACCCAGGAGTAGAATTACTGGATCCTGTGGTAGTTCTATTTTTTAATTTTTTGAGGGGCTTCCATATTGTTTTCCAGAGTGGTTGCACCAGTTTGCATTCCTACCAACAGTGCATGAGGGTTCCTTTTTTTCCACATCTTCACCAAAACTTGCTGTTTCTTATGTTTTTGATTCTAGCCAGCAAAATGGCATTTTTGAGATAATCTGGAGAATTTGAAAATGGACTATATGATATTTACAAATTATTCACTTTGATATGTATAATAATGTTATGAGGTCATGTTAGGGAAAAAAGCTTTACAAGTTAGTGACATCTACTGAAGTATTTTCAATATGATGAATGGGGTTTGATTTAAAACCTCCAAGAATAAAAATCTGGCAGGGGGACAAGGAAAATGATTGAAAAAAAGATTGGCAAAATGTTGACACCTGCTCAAGCTACATGGTGATTCATTATACTATTCTCTTTACTTCTCTTGTATGTTTGAAAAGGCCTGGGTGGCTCAGTTGTTAAGCGTCTGCCTTCGGCTCAGGTCATGATCTCAGGGTCCTGGGATCGAGCCTCGCATCGGGCTCCCTCCTCGGCAGAAGCCTGCTTCTCCCTCTCCCACTCCCCCTGCTTGTGTTCCTTCTCTCGCTGTCTTTCTCTGTCAAATAAATAAAACCTTTACCAGAAAAAAAAAAATTCAACAACAAAAAAAACCGAAGAGCAAAAGTAGATACATTGTTTTTTTTTTGTTTGTTTTAATTTTTATTGTTATGTTAATCACCATATATTACATCATTTGTTTTGGTTTTTTTAATTTTTTATTGTTAAGATACATTGTTTTAAAAAACAAATGGCAAAAAGCAAAAAGTAAAAGATAGTTCATTCTGTATTAGCAATGGTAACAGGATTCTAAAAACACTACCAATGTTAAAAATTATTCTTTAAAGAGATGATACACAATGTACACACAGTATAAAAACATTTAATGATAATAGGGTTGAGAGTATAAAGTGGTTAATCTGGACACCACAGCACAGGTTTGAATTACAGATGTGTGACCTTAGGTAAAGTGCCTAATCTGAGTCTCAGTTTCTTTATCTGTAAAACGGTGATATAGCAGTGCTTACCCCAGGTAAGACTATTATGAAGATTAAATACTGGCACAATGTAAGTCTAAATAAATAGCTGCTATTATCTAAAACTCTCACTGACACCTATAAAAACTAGGAAATGGAGGAGTGGTGAGAGAAGTGGGATACAGGAAGTCCTACATTTATGCATGGGGAGGTGTGACAGAACCCGCAAGTTGTTTTCCATGATCTGTTCTCCTACTCTTCCTCTGTAAAAGAACTCTTGATTTTTAGCTATGCATATGACTGCCTAGAATAAAAGTATTTCCCAGTTTACCTTGCAGCTAGGTTTGGCCATGTGACTCAGTTCTGGCCAAAAGAATTAGAAGTGTGTATGAACTCTCAGGTACTTAAAGGGAGAGGCATCTTTAAATTTTTTTTTTTTTTTAGAATTCCATTCCTTCTTTTTTAAGATTTTATTTATTAGAGAGAGAGCGAGCGAGTGCGAGCACGAGCAGGGAAAGCAGAAGGCAGAGGGAGAGGGAGAAGCAGGCTCTCCAATGAGCAGGGAGCCCAATGTGGGGCTCAATCCCAGGACTCTAGGATCATGACCCAAGCCGAAGGCAGAAGCTTAACCGACTGAACCACCTTGGCAGTCTTGCATGCCTTCTTTTAACTGTTTCTACTTCCCACAGGCTCGTATGCAGATGAAAAGGCATCATATTCCAACAGCCATCTCAGACTCTATGGGTCTTTGGAAATGAAAACAATGTACAGCAGAGCAACAAAATGGAAAGAGCCTTGGTCCGTGACACCCACGAAGTGCCAAACCAGAAAACCTCTGAGCTTCTTTCACTTGAAAGAAAAATCTACTTCTATCTTATTTAAGTTACTGTTATTACTGTTACTGTATTTTGGTTTTTTTTTTTTTTAAATTTTATTTATTTGACAGAGAGAGACACAGCGAGAGAGGGAATACAAACAGTGGGAGTGGGAGAGGGAGAAGCAGGCTTCCCACCAAGCAGGGAGCCCGATGCAGGGCTCGATCCCAGGACCTGGAATCATGACCTGAGCCGAAGGCAGACGCTTAACGACTGAGCCACCCAGGCGCCCCTACTGTTACTGTATTTTGGAATTTTCTGTTTCTTGCAGCTGAACGTAATCCTAACTAAAACGAGAGACTATTATATCCTGTTTAATTCTTCCTGAGAAGTGGAGAAAAATAATTTAAAGTATTTTTTAAATTAAAGATAAAGAAGTGGAATTAAAATGCAATGAATATAGAGGTGGTGGTTGCACAACCCACTCTAAATGTTCTAAATGTCAGGGAATTTCATTTAATGGCTAATTTTATATGTTATATGAATTTCATCTCAATAATTTTCATTTAAATGGCTAATTTTATATGTTATATGAATTTCATCTCAATAATTTTTTAATGCAATGTTGTAATATGGTTTAGAAGAGACATACCTAAAGCAATGAGATTTAGAAAAAAGGGGGTGAGGGGAAGATAAGAAAAAAAATCTATTAGGCAAAGATAAATACCAAAACAAAACAAAAAAACCAAAGTAGGATACAAGGCAAGAACGAACTGAAATGAAAATACAGAAACAAAATCCTTTAAAATACAAGGAGAAACTTGCAAAAGCGCAATTGTAGTAGTAGACTAATACCACCATTCATTTTTTAACATATTGAGCGGGTAAAAATAATACAATTAGAATAGTGTAATTAAAAATGATAATCCAATAGCTATATACTGAATTCTGTATGCTACAAAAATACATTCTTCTCAAAATCCATAAAAGCTCAAAGAAAAAAAAGTATTATGAATTGGGTCACAGAAATTTAAAAAAATATCCTGAAGTAGAAACAACAAAGTTTAAGAAATCCAACTTAAAAAAACCCACATAATTCCCTCAAAGAACTTTAGAATCAAAGAGAAAATCAAAATGATAATCAGAGCCTATGTAGGAAACGATCAGAATAGTATACATCTCAATGGATTAAAGTGTGGCCAAAGTACTAGTAATGGCATATTCAAAGCTATAAAACTTTTAAGTAAACTAATAAAAAACAGATAAACATAGAAGATTCAACAAAAGTAGAACAGACCACGTCTAAGACAAATAAAAGAAAATATAGAAATAGGGGAAGAATGAAGGGGAGTAAGTCGGAGGGGGAGACGAACCATGAGAGATGATGGACTCTGAAAAACAAACTGAGGTCTCTAGAGGGGAGGGGGTGGGGGGATGGGTTAGCCTGGTGATGGTATTAAAGAGGGCACGTTCTGCGTGGAGCACTGGGTGTTATGCACAAACAATGAATCATGGAACACTACATCAAAAACTAACGATGTAATGTATGGTGATTAACATAACAATAAAAAATAAAAAATATAGAAATAAAAATGACAAAATAACAAATATAAAAGCTAGTTTTTGAAAACTAAGAAATGCAAATTGCTAACGAATTTAAGAAAAAAATCGGAGAACATAAATCAAATTAGCAATGGAAAGTGGATATAACAATACAGTCTTAATTTTTTGTTAGTAAGGAGATTAAAAATTGTGATGTTAGAGAAAAGGATGATTTTCTGGATAAGGTTAACAAAATCAATACAAAAGTGATGGAAATGTTCCATAATCACAATTGTGGTGGTGTTTACACTAGTGTATTTTTGTCAAACTCATCCAATTGAACATTTAAAACTACTGAATTACTCATTCTACGTGTTTGTTGTGTCTCGATAATTCTGCCTAAAAATTTGACACAAGAGCTAAAAAACCAGAAAAGGCTAATAAGCAAAGAAGGGAAAAAGGAGGGAGGTGTCCAAGTTTTTCTTTCTAAAACTACTAGAAGCAGAGTTCCTTCAAATCATCCATGTGTTCGGTTAATAATACTTATTAGTGGTGTGGGAAGGGGTCTATTCTCCGGGAACTTTTCTAAGCACTAGAGATTAATACAGTAAATAAAAATAAAGTTTCTACATTCTGGTAGGAGACAATAAATAAGCAAAGCAAAAGCAAAAACCTGTTGTCAGGTGATGGTAAGGGCTAAGAAATAAAGTCCAGTAGGGGACAGAGAGTGCCTGAGGTAGAGTATTCATTTCTATAGATCATGGGTAAAGAACTTTCTGATAAGGCTGACTCCTGAATAGAGATCTATATGACACAAAAAGTAAACTATGCAGTGAATGCAGCAGAAGTGCAAAGGCCCAGAGCATGACTGTCTGGCATGACTCAAGAATGAGTAGGCCGGTTTGGCCAGTGAGGAGTAAGCAACGAGGAAAGTGGTAGGGATGAGGTCAGAAAGAAGTAGGCCCCAGTCAGGGCTTGATATTTCTTTCTGAGTGAGAGGAACCCTCTGGAGGAGCTTGGAACAGTGATGGTAAATAATCCAATTTACATCTTAAAAGATCACTCTGGTTGCTGTTTTGTGACTGGATGGAAGGGGCAAAGGTCAGAATAAGCCTACTGTAATAGACTAAGCAAGAGAAAGTAACATTTTAGACCAAGGTAGTGCTACTGTAAATGGATTCTGTATGGAGTTTTTTTTAAAGATTTATTTATTAAAGAGAGAGAGAGAGAGAGAGAGAGAGAGAGACAGTATGAGCGGGAGGGGCAGAGGGAGAGGGAGAGAAAATCTCAAGCTGACTCCACACTGATCATGCAGGGCTAGATCCCATGACCCTGAGATCACGACCACCCAGGCAGACGCTTAACGACTGAGCCACCCAGGCGCCCCTCTATATGCATTTTAAAGATAGAGTGATAGGGGGCACCTGGGTGGCTCAGTCATTAAGCGTCTGCCTTTGGCTCAGGTCGTGGTCCCAGGGTCCTGGGATCGAGTCCCGTGTCAGGTTCCCAGCTGGGTGGGGAGTCTACTTCTCCCTCTGCCCCTCCCCCCGACTCATGCTCTCTGTTTCTCTCTCAAAAATAAATAAATAAAAATCTTAAAAAAAAAAGATAGAGTGACAGGACTGCTGAGAGTCTGAAGGCAGAATCTGAGAGAAAGAGTCAAGAATGATTCTCGGGCGCCTGGGTGGCTCAGTCGTTAAGCGTCTGCCTTCGGCTCAGGTCATGATCCCAGGGTCCTGGGATCGAGTCCCACATCAGGCTCCCTGCTCAGTGGGAAGCCTGCTTCTCCCTCTCCCACTCCCCCTGCTTGTGTTCCTGCTCTCGCTGTCTTTCTCTGTCAAATAAATAAATAAAATCTTTAAAAATAAAAAAAAGAATAATTCTCAAAGGGGCACCTGGGTATGGAGCCTATTTAAAAAAAAAAGTTCTCATCACAAGAAAAAAAAATATGTGACTACATGTAGGGATGGATGCCAATTGGACATTATGGTGACCACTTTGCATATATTACTGAATAATCACGTTGCACACCTGAAACTATTATGTTATTTGTTAACTGTATCTCAATAAAAAAAGTACCATGAGAATTTGGGGGAAGGGGAGTTAATGGGACTTAAAATATTCTAAAGTTTGTATGAAGTGTTATGTAGGTGGGAAAAGCCAGAGGAATATTGCACCATATATAAAAAGGGGTGTGTGTAAATTCACATCAGTAGTATTAAAACGTATGACAAAAGCTACAGTAACTCAAACAGTAAAGTTGTGTTTCAAGGATATACAAACATAAAACAGCCGAGAACAAATGCTAGTGTGCCTGTCTACCTATCTACACATATAGATTCTAGTATAGCATATATTTATAGCTAGTATATGATAAAGCTTAACTTTTAAATAAAGATAGAATAAATGATCTGATAAATGATGCTAAGACCATTTGTAAACTACTTTGAAAAATTAAGTTAGATCTCTACCTCACATCATTCAGCACAATAAATTCCAGATAAAAGTTTAAATAATAATAATTTTTCAAAAGGTAAAATAATACAGAACATATGATTAGTCATCTAATTGGAGGTTAGGAAGACTTCTGTAAGCATAAAAACAAATTTCATAAAGGGAAAATGGAAAGATTTGACTACAAAAAATTGTAAATCATTTGTATTTGAGAAATTTCCAATGGAAATTGGATAATGGAAGATAAGTGACAAGCTGTATAAAAATATTTTCAATATAAATGATTGAAAAAAAGTTACAACCCTTGCTAGAAAGGCCTTAAAAAAAAAGTGAAAAAAAATTCCAATAAATAATGGGCAAAGAATATGACAAGGTAACTCCCTAACAAAGATAAATAAATGTCAATGTTCAAAAGTACCTGAGGGATTCCTCTTTTAAACATTTTCAAAATCAGTTTATGAGTTATAGTGGTAATTCTCATTATGTCAAAGACACATTTACCGGGCACCTGGGTGGCTCAGTTGGTTAAGCATCTGCCTTTGGCTCCAGTCATAAATTCTGGAGTCCCAGGTTCGAGTCTCGCATCAGGCTCCCTGCTCAGTGGAGAGTCTGCTTCTCCCTCTGCCCTTCACCCCATCTCTCTCGCTCTTTCTCTCTCAAATAAATAAAATCTTAAAAAAAAAAAGACCCATTTTATTTATTTATTTATTTAAAGATTTTTATTTATTTGAGAGAGAGAGAATGAGAGATAGCACGAGAGGGAAGAGGGTCAGAGGGAGAAGCAGACTCCCCGCCAAGCAGGGAGCCCGATGCGGGACTCGATCCCAGGACTCCAGGATCATGACCCGAGGCAGTCGCTTAACCAACTGAGCCACCCAGGCGCGCAGACCCATTTTATTTTTGACCCAATAAAAGAATAACTCAACTTGTTCATTTTATTTATTGTCCACTGTAAAATATATTTACTATTCTTGACTCCCAAGTGTTCTGATTATTAAAAAAACAACAACAACAAACTAGACTTAAAGTCTAAAAATTTGTCATCCTTAAGGATATTCAGAAGAATGTGTCATGGGGTCCAGAAAGCAGAGGTCCCAAACAAAACCCTAAGTGATAGAAATAACACTAACATACATGTATACAAATTTCTGTTAGCCAGTACAGGAATTCTGCTTCCAATATGGCCAAGTAAGTTCCTACCGGATCACATTTCCTGCAGATAACAATGATAAACTTGGGGCAAATTATTTTTTTAATTTATTTATTTGACAGACAGAGAACACAAGTAGGCAAAGCGGCAGGCAGAGAGAAAGGGAGAAGCAGGCTCTCCGCTGAGCAGGGAGCCCGATGCAGGGCTCGATCCCAGGACCCCGGGATCACGACCCGAGCCCAAGGCAGCCGCTTAACCAACTGAGCCACCCAGGTGCCCCCTCAGGGCAAAATTATAAAAACATATACCTAAGGCCCTAGAGAGGTAAACAAAAACAGGCAAGATTCAAAAGGGGTACCAATACTCAGAAGAAGGAGCTGGGACAGTTAACTTTACCTCCTCCTCCCAACTTACAGGTTTACGGAAGGCATCCCATACAGGACCACTCAAACTCTGTGGGAAAATCCAGTCTTTAATAGCGTAAAGAAATAGAGGGCAAGCGGCGCCTGAATGGCTCAGTGGTTAAGCGTCTGCCATCCGCTCATGTCATGATCCCAGAGTCCTGGGATGGAGCCCCATACTGGGCTCCCTCTCCCACTCCCCCTGCTTGTGTTCCCTGTCAAATAAATAAATAAAATCTTTTTAAAAAAATAATAATAAAATGTAGAACACTCAACTAAATTTGAATTTCAAATAATAATTATTTAAAAAAAAAGAAAGAAAGAAAGAGAGGGCAAAGTTTGCGACAATCATAGCTGCTAGAAAGTAAGTGAGGAAATCATAGGAGGGAGTCAGAGAGGAGGTCCCATATTCTGTATACACACAATGCTTAAATTTCTGGCTGACTTTTGAATGGTGCATGCACAGATTAAATGTAAGATAAAGGAATTAATGTAAGTCAAGAAACCAGACAAATGGAATGGATGTGTGACTTGCAGTTTGAGTCCAACCAACTGAACTACCAGCTAAAATAAAGCATCAACCTTCTCTGGAGGAATGAAACAGAATCCACACGACATTTACAGTTCCGGGATAAAATCTAAAATTACTCATATATATATATATGTATATATATAAATATATATAAATAAGAATATATAAAGAAACAGGAAAATGTGATCTATTCTCAAGAGAAAATATAGTAAATGGAGACCAACTTCAAAATGACACAAATGTTAGAATTAATAGCAAGACTGGCAAAGAAGTTATCATAATTGTGTTCAAGGAAATAAAGGAAAATGACTGAAATAAGAGAAAAGATAGAAAATCTCTGCAAAGAAACAGAAACTATGAGAAAGAACCAAATGGAAATTCTAGAAATGAAAAAAAAAAACACACCAATATCTGAAATAAGAAAGTCACTGGATGGACTTAAAGAAAATGGAGATGAGAAAGACGTGAGTAAATTTAGTCAGAACAATGGAAATAAGCCAATCTGAAGAACAGATAGAAAAAAAATTAATTAAGCCTTTGAGATCTGGGAGACAATAGCTAAAGGCCTAACATATGTGTAACTGAATCCCAGAAGCAAAAGAGAGAGCTTGGAGCAGAAAAGAAAATATTATTATTCAGTTATAATGTCTACGTTCCCCCAATTTGGTAAAAGACAATTTATAGATTCAAGAATATAGCAAACCCCAAGCAGGATAAATACAAAGAAAATTATTCTTAGACATTAAATAGTCAAACTACTGAAAATGCTAAAAGCAGCCAGAGATAAATGACACACTGGATACAAAGAACAACAATTTGAATGAGGGCTAAAGTCTTACCAGAAACTATATATGTCATAAGACAATGGATGGACATATCTGAAGTATTGAAAAATTTCTTTTTTGGTTTTTCTGTTTTTTTTTTTTAACGATTTTATTTATTTATTTATTTATTTATTTGAGAGAGAGAGCATGAGCAGGGGGAGGGGCAGAGGGATAAGGAGACTCCCTGCTGTGCAGGGAGCCCAACGTAGGGCTCTATCCTAGAACCCTGAGATCATGACCTGATCAGAAGTCAGAGGCTCAACTGACTGAGCCACCCAGGTGCCCCAGGTACTGAAAAATTTCTACATCCAGACATCTTTAAAGAAATAAGTGAAATTGGGGCGCCTGAGTGGCTCAGTCGTTAGGCGTCTGCCTTCGGCTCAGGTCATGATCCCAGGGTCCTGGGATTGAGCCCCGCATCAGGCTCCCGCTCCACGGGAAGCCTGCTTCTCCCTCTCCCACTCCCTCTGCTTGTGTTCCCTCTCTCACTATATCTCTCTCTGTCAAATAAATAAATTAAAGAGTTTTCTAATATTAAATTAGTAGGAATAAAGTTTGCATGTCTTTGAAGCAAAAACAACAAAACAACCCCTTAACATTGTCATGTGGGGTTTATAATGTATATAATATGTTACATAGGTATGTATGTTATGGTATATACTATATAGCAACCATAATAATAAAATACAGAGCTACTGGTAACTGGATTGTATGGGTACAAGGCTTTTATATGTTACATGAACAAGTACGATAGTAACTCTAATTAGACTGAAAAGTTAAGGATGTCTGCTATAATCTACAGAGCCAAAACTAAAAAAATTATAAACAGATCTAACTAAAAGCCAATGAGTAAGTTAAAATGGAATTCTTTTTTTTTAAAGATTTTATTTTTTTGAGAGAGCAAGTGAGCACACAAGCAGGGGGAGGGGCAGATGGAGAAGTGGACTCCCTGCTGAGGAAGGAGCCCGATTCGGGACTCAATCCAGGACTCTGGGATCATGACCTGACCCGAAGGCAGATGCTTAACCAACTGAGCCACCCAGGTGCCCCTAAAATGGAATTCAGGAAGAAGAAGTCAAGAAAGGAAGTACAAAAGGTACAAAAAGGAGGGATAAACAAAACAAATAACAAAACTTAAGTCTAAACTCAACCACAAGAACAATTACATCAAATGTTAAAAAGCTAAATTACCCCAATTAAAAAGAAGAGATTGTCAGTATGGATTAAAAAGTAAGACCCAATTATATGTTGTCAATAAAAGACACATTTTATATATAAAGGCACAGACTGGTTAAAAGCACATGGATGGGAAAACATATACCACGCAAATAATAAACATAAGAAGGCTGGAGGGGCTATATTAATATCAGAAAAAATAGATTTCAAAGCAAAGTATTACCAGAGATAAAAGAAGGACATTTCACAATGAATTCATCAGGGAGATAAAACTATCATAATTGTGTATGTGCCTAATAACAGAGCACCAAAATAAAGGAAGCAAAAATTAATAGAATTAAAGAAAAAAAAATCCACAATCATACTTGGAGATGTTAACACTCCTCTTTCAAAAACTCATCCAGCACCGAGACAAAATATTAGTAAAGACAGAGAGGCTCCAGGGGTGCCTGGGTGGCTCAATCAGTTAGGCGTCCGCCTTTGGCTCAGGTCATGATCTTGGGGTCCTGGGATCAAGTCCCGTGTTGGGCTCCCTGCTCAGCAGGGAGTCTGCTTTTCCCTCTACTCCTCTCCCCTGCTTGGGCACCTGTGCTTGCTCTCTTTCTTGCTCTCAAATAAAGAAAATCTAAAAAAAAAATGACACAGTGGATCTGAATACTATCAACCACCCTGATCTAATTGATATTTATAAATCACTACACCTTGTAACTACCCAATACATTCTTTTCATATACATACAGTATGTTCTTCAAGACAGAAATGTATTGCTCCATAAACCAAGTCTCAATAGATTTATAAGGACTGAATAATGCTCTCTGATCACAATGGAATTAAATTAGGAATTGATAACAATGAGATATCCAGGAAACCCCCAAATATTTGGAAATGAAATAACACACTTCTAAATCACCTATACATCACTACAGATCCTAGAGATACCAAATTAACAGCAAGGAATTATGAACCATTTTATACCAACAAGTTTGACAACTTAGATGAAATGGACAAATTCCTTGAAACCTACAACTTATCCAAACTGATACAAGATAAAACAGAAAATATGAGTAATTACATACATTTAAAAAAAAATTTTTTTAAGATTTTTTATTTATTTATTTGACAGAGAGAGACACAGCAAGAGACAGCACAAGCAGGGGGAGTGGGAGAGGGAGAAGCAGGCTTCCCGCTGAGCAGGGAGCCTGATGCGGGGCTCGATCCCAGGACCCTGGGATCATGACCTGAGCCGAAGGCAGACGCTTAACGACTGAGCCACCCAGGCGCCCCAGTAATTACATACATTAAATAAATGAAATTCATTATCAAAAAGCTTCCTACAGGAACTCTAGGCCAAGGAGGTTTTACCAGTAAATTCTATCAAACATTTAAGGAAGAATTAACACCAATATTACATAAACTCTTCCAGAAAATGGAGGAGCAGGAAGTTACACTTCTAAGACATTTAATGAGGTCAGCATAACTCTAATGCCAAAACCTGACAAGATAGGACAACGGCAAAATTATAAATATCTCTCATGAACACTAACACAAAGATCCTTACCAAAATACCGGCAAATCCAATATAGAGAATAAGGTTTATTCAAGTAAGGCAAGGTTGTTTAAACATTTAAAAATCCATCAGTGGGATGCCTGGGTACCTCAGTTGGTTAAGTGTCTGCCTTCGGCTTGGGTTATGATCCCAGGGTCCTGGGACTGAGTCCCATATCGGGGTCCTTGCTCAGTGGGGAGCCTACTTCTCTCTCTGCCTGATGCTCCCCCTCTGACAAATAAATAAATAAAATCTTTAAAAAAAAAAAGGATGACTTCTATTAAAAAAATAATTAAAAAAATCCAATCCATCAGTGACTCTTAAAACTTAATAATGGGAAAACAATCAACCCAATGAAATGGGCAAAAGATCTGAGAAAACACCTCACTGAACTAGACACACAGATGGCAAACAAGCACATGAAAAGATGCTCAATATCATAAGCCATTAAGGAACTGCAAATTGAAACAAACACAAGATACTACTACATGGCTATCAGAATGGCTAAAATCCAAAACTTAGACAACACGAAATGCTAGTAAGGATGTGGAGCAACAGGAACTTTCAGTCACTGCTGGTAGGATGCAAAATGGTGTATAGCTACTCTGGAGGCAGTCTGGCAGTTTCTTACAAAGCTAAACATGGTTTTGCCACATATGATCTAGCAATTTCTAGATTTGGGTAAAATTAGGTATTTACCCAAAGGAGCTCAAAACATATTCACACAAAATTCTGCACACAAAAAGAGCAGTTTTATTCATAATTTGGAGTGGCTTTATTTATAATTTTCAAAACCTGGTTGCAATCAAGATGTCCTTCAATAGGTGAATGGATAAAAAAACTGTGGTACATCCATACAATGGAATATTATTCAGGAATAAAAAGAAATGAGCTGGGGTGCCTGGGTGGCTCAGATGGTTAAGCATCTGCCTTTGGCTCAGGTCATGATCTCCAGGTCCTGAGATCAAGCCCCACATTGGGCTCCCTGCTCAGCGGGGAGTCTGCTTCTCCCTCTGCCTCTCCCCTCTGCTTGTGCTCTCTCTCTCTGTCTCTCAAATGAATAAATAAAATCTTAAAAAAAAAAAAAAAGAAATGAGCTATCAAGCCACAAAAATAACCTTAAATGTATATTGCTCAGTGAAAGAAGCCAATCTGAAGAGACTACATACTATATGATTCCAACTATATGGCATTCTCAAAAAGGCAAAATTACAGAGATAGTAGTAAGATCAGTGGTTACCAGGGGCTATATATGATGGAGGGATGAATAGGTGGAGCACAGGATATTTAGGGCAGTGAAACTATTCTGTATTGATACTGTAATGGTAGATACATGTCATTATACATTTGTCAAAATCCAGAGAACTGAAAAAACACAAAGAATGAATGCTGATGTAAACTATGGACTTCAGTTAATAATAATGTACAATATCCACTCATCAGTCATAACAGATGTGCCACACTAATGCAAGATGTTAATAATAAGAGAAACTGTGGGGGAGGTGGAGGTGGCAGGAGAGAGAGTGTATGTGACTTGGGTATTTTCCCTCTCTTAAAGTAAAAGCCATAAAAGAAAGACATGATAAACTAGACTTTATTAAAATGAAAAATTTCTGTTCACTAAGACAATGTTAAGAAAATGAATAGGCAAGCCATGGACTGAGTGAAAATGTTCACAAAACCTATATCTGACAAAGTACTTGTATCCAGAATACATAAAGATATCTTACAACTCAGTAACAATAAAACAATTCAATTAAAGAAAATGGGCGAAATATATGAACAGACCCTTCACAGAGATATACAAATGGCCAGTAAGGGGATGAAAAAACAGGCAACTTCTATATTGGTCATCAGGGAAATGCAAATTAAAGCCAAAACAATATATTGTCAACTCCCGAGCCCCTGCAACGACCATGAGGATGCAGAGCAACAGGACCTCTTACACATTGTTGGGAGTGTAATATGGTGCAATCACCTTTGGAAAAAGGTCTAGGAGTCTCCAATAAAAAAAAAAAAAAACATACATCGACCCTATGACTCAGCAACTCCAATCCTAGGCATTTACCCAAGAGAAAACACTTGTCCACAAGAAGATTTGTGTAGAACTATTCATAGCAACTTCATTCATAATAGCCCCAAAGTGGAAAGAGGCTAGATGTCCATCAATCCATCAGTCAGAGAACAGCTCACCTGTCTCATATTCATAAAATGTAACACTACTCAGCAATAGAAACAAATAAAACTACTGATAAATGTAAAAACATGGAAGAATCTCAAAAACTGTATATCAAATCAAAGAGGCCTTTCTAAAAAGAGTATATGCCATATGATTCCATTTACATGAAGTTCTAAAAACGGCAAATCTAAGCTTTGGTGGAAAACATTAGAATAGAGGCTGCCTCTGGGGATTTAGGTGGATATAAGGGATCAGAATAAGAAGACACTATATTTTGATAGGTTTTGGGTTACATGCATTTGCCAGAACAAAGCAAAGGTGCACTTAGTATTTGTCCATTTCATTTTATGTAAATATTAACTCAAAAAAAGAGAGCCATAAACAAATACTGAACTCTAGCTAATGATACATACCATGCTGAAGGCTTTAGAGAAAATGTATTGATGACATAAATCAAAAAGAAACTGATGAAAAGGGGCACCAGGTTGGTTTGGTCAGCAGAGCATGCAACTCTTGATCTCAGGACTGTGAGTTTGAGTCCCATGTTGGGTACAGAGATTACTTAAAAAAAATTGGAAAAAAAAAAGAAATTGATGATGAAAGGAGAGAGAGATGTATAGATACATGATACAGCCAGTATAGTAAAATGAGAGTGACAGAATCTAGATGCTAGGGATAAGTGAGTTCACTGGAAAATTCTTTCAACTTTGTAGTATAATAAAAGGTTGGAAATCAGTTATACCACTAAAAAAATAAAAAGACAATGTACCTTTGGATGCAATGGATATGGTTATTCGGATTAAAGAAAATCTCTTTATCCCTGTTGCCTTCCCTAAACGGTTGCCTCACTAGCTACTAGAAAACATGTTAAGCGTTAGAATGCTGGTTTTGCCACCTAAAAGAAGTCTTCAGCAGCTTGTGTCATAACACTGGCTCTCATGTAAACCCCCAAATTCTAAAGGCCAGAAATGTTCAAAATGCAGAGGCAGTTTCAATACCCTGGAGGCAGGACTGGGAACTGAGAGATAAATTTGGCTCTAGCACTGGGTAGAGAGGAGGCAATGGCTAAGCTAAGCTAGAAGTGGCTGGTCACTTAGAGTCTCTGTAGCTCCAGCAGTTAGTTCTGTGTCTGGATGTCAGCCCCACATACTGGCTTAAAAACCTCAAGAAACTAGAAGATCTCACCAGTGGGATCAGCCAGAGCAGCTGAAACACGTCCCTGTAAACAATAAATGTTTATCTGGGCAGATAACCTGGCAGATAGCCGTGTCCTGATCTTAGGCAACTTGAAACCTCACAACAGGAGGCTGAACACAGAGGGGCCTCTTGCCATTGCCACACGGGTAGGGAGGCAGGGATAGAAGGTGGTCCTGGCTCCTACTCCAAGAGAGGCAGCAGGAAGCCACTCTGCAAATGCCAGCTTCTTTTCTACTGAGCCATGGCCAGATTCCTTTAAACACAGAGGGTGGGGACAGAGAAGTCAAGTCAACCAACAGTAAACAATGCCACCGCATAAAGCTGGCTGTTACACCACAGCCCTGAAGGTATGAGGAGCTCTGGCGTATTTGGCAGATGCCACAGGAACCACACTGGCTGAGGGCTTCCCCAGGCCTGGGTGGGAGTCTCATCACTGACTCCGGCCACACACACAGGCTCAGTCGCCACCTTGGTCAGTGGCAAACAGCTGCTGAGATGGAGAGGCAGATCCAGGAGTACTGTGCTCTGCACAGCACAACCTGCCACTTTCAGACAAGATTCATTAAGAGCCATATGGCTGAAACCCCACAAAGCTACCAGGTGAAAGGGAAAGAGGCAGCTGGAAGGAAGGAATGGAAGTATGTTGATGGGACAGAGATTCCTTTAACTGACAACTGTCTCTGCAAACAATTTTACTACTAGTTCTGAAAACCCCACTCCCTAACAGAGAGATTAAATCTTGGCATTGGTTATTCCTCCCGTCTATATGCTTCTGCCCACACTCCTCTTGGGAAGGGAGAGGACAGGGAGTGGAACACACAGTTCGCCTAAAGGGAAGTTCAGCTCTCGTTCAGCAGACTATGGCTGAGTTCTCTTCCAGGGAAGAGAATGGAGATAGTTTAACAAAGGTTCTTTGCTCTGAAATAGTAGCAAAGTTAAGTCCAGCAGAACAATAAGGGTGTGGATCTGGGATGGAACTTAAAGAAGGAGCGTAGGAGTGTGCATGTGCGTGTGCGTGTGTGTGTTCATCTGGTTTTTTTTGGGGGGGGGAGGGTGCCAATCCATTCTTTTGACTTCATTCGCACTTATAGCTGCTTTATAATCATTTCCTGAAAACACAGTAGGAAGAGAATGGTATTTGCTCACCCCACCCTCCATCTAACACTGGCCCAGCAATCCAACTATGTGCTTTAAACTGAGACAAGGCCAGCTTTTTGCCTTTGGCAGCGCTGAAGGCCAGACATTACCAGCACTCCTGTGAACAGCTCAAGGCTCCACCCAAATAAGACTGCACACACTGAAATCCAAGAGGAATATCATTCCAGCATAACAATCCAGCAGAGAGAAGAGAGCTGAGGAGGCTGGGTGGGACAGTTGGGACACTTCTAAGTTCTGATACCAGAACACCCAAGTGGTTAGTATAGCCATTTTGGTAGGGTGGTGACAGGTCAATTCCAGTGTGGGAAAACCCACATGCTGTAATAAAGAACTTATCTCTGTACAAGGAGAGGGGTGAGAACGAGGGTGGGGTGTAGACTATATGGCAATAAGGTGGAGAAATCATTTTTAGAGAATTGGGTAGCTGTTGAACTAGTCTCTAATTCTGAATACACACGGATGTTCCAGCCTCTTTTCAGGAGAAGCTGATGCAGAGTGATTATGGGAAAATCAGGACATACAAGCTCCATTTTTGGTCTAAGAGTTGATTGGAGGACTCCTCTGCAGGAGAGTCATAACAGAATGTTTATACAAACCACCACAAACCTACTGTTCCTGACTGTCTAAGGCCAAAGGCATATTCTTCCTAGAGAACTGTGTCTGACAGCCTTTTGGTTTTAAGACTCCCAACTTTATTTATTGAGTTTTCTTGTTTACTCCAAGAAGATTTGTAGAACTCCCTAGGGAGCCTTTAGAGAGATGCTAGGGAACATGGAGGCAGGGAAACTGTTGTGAAGAATACTAAGGACCCACCTTTTTTGTATCTTATCATTACTTCTTACCTGGCAGGAAAAAAAATGGAGAGGGTAAGGCGTTTCCTAGTTTGACAACCTAAGTGTCTATCGTTTAAAAATGGAATTGGATGTACAGCAATGCCTAAAGGCATTTTTGTTGTTGTTCCCATAAGAACAAAGCGATGAATAAAGTATAAGTGCCTTAATACAGTCATCTTTATTTAGAAAGGGAATTTCTTTCTTTTTTTTTTTTTTTTTAGAAAGGGAATTTCTTTTAAAATATGGGTACCATGGTCTCTGCTTATACGGAAATAGGAAAAGGCAGAAAAAATTCCATTTCTACCAGAGGCAGAGTTTGTTTTTCTGCTAATTTGAAAGCACTAGGTTCTCTTTGCTTCCAGAGGAAGGCAGGCATTTCCAAAAGGAAAACAGAGAAGGAGACAGAGGTCACCTGGAGGAACCTAAACTATCCTGTATGCAGGTCTCTCTAACCATGCTTTCCATATGGTGCAGTTACCCTAAGACCAATGATGATTCAGGTGCTACGAAGTCTCTGTAGATATTACTGTAGTTCAATGTTTTAGAAAGAAAAATAAATCTGAGGATGATTCTCTAGAGCTATGCTATCTGATATGGTAGCCATTAGCCACATGTGGCTGTATAAACTTAAATTTCAATTACCTAAAATTAAATGTAATTAAAAGTTCAGTTTCAATAAATAGAAAGGCATCCCATATTCATGGAGTGGAAAACTTAATATTGTTAGGGTGACAATACTACCCAAGTGATCTACAGATTTAATGCAATCCCTATCAAAATCCCAATGGCATTTTTTGCAGAAACAGGGAAAAGAGATACTAAAATTCATACAGAATTTCAAGGGACTCCAAATAACCAAAACAATTCTGAAAAAGAATAAAAATTAGAGGACTCACATTTCTCAATTTCAAAACTTACTATAAAACTACAGTAATCAAAACAGTGTGGTACTGTCATAAGGACATACAGACTAGTAGAACATAATAGAGAACCGAGAAATAAACTTTCACTTATATGGTCAATTGATTTTTGACAAAGGTGTCAAGACCATTCAATGGGGAAAGGATAGCTGTCAACAAATGGTGCTGGTGAAGCTGGATATTCCTATGCAAAAGAATGAAGTTGGACCCTTACCTTAACAGCATATTAAAAGTGAACTCAAAATGGATCAAAGACCTGAATGTAACAGCTAAAACCAGAATATTCTTAAAAGAAAGTACAGGGGGAAATCTTCATGACACTTCGGATGCCTGGGTGGCTCAGTCGGTTAAGCGTCTGCCTTCGGTTCAGGTCATGATCCCAGGGTCCTGGGATCAAGCCCTGCATCAGGCTCCCTGCTCAGTGGGAAGCCTGCTTCTCCCTCTGCCTCTCTCTCCCCCTGCTTGTGCTTGCTCTCTTTCTCTGACAAATAAATAAACAATCTTTAAAAAAAAAATCTTCATGACACTAGATTTGGCAATGATTTCCTGGCTCTGACACCAAAAACATGGACAACAAAATAAAAAATAAAATAAATAAAATAAAATGGATTTATCCTCTTCAGGCAAGGGAAACAAAAGTAAAAATAAACTACTGGGACTACACCAAAATAAAAAGCTTTTGCACAGTGAAGAAAACTATCAGCAAAATGAAAAGGCAACCTACTGAATGACAGAAGATATTTGCAAATGATATACCCAAAAAGAGGTTAATATCCAAAACATACAAAGAATGTACACAACTGAACACTAAAAAACCACAAATAATCTGATTAAAAAGTGAACAGAGGACCTGAATAGACATTTTCCAAAGAAGACATACAGATAGCAAACAGACACATGAAAAGATGCTCAACATCACTAATCATTAGGAAAATGCAGATCAAAAACACAATGATATATCACCGTATACCTGTCAGAATGGCAAGTATCAAAAAGATAAGAAATAACAGGGCGCCTGGGTGGCTCGGTCATTAGGCATCTGCCTTCGGCTCGGGTCATGATCCCGGGGTCCTGGGATCGAGCCCTGCATCGGGCTCCCTGCTCCGCTGGAGGCCTGCTTCTCCCTCTCCCACTCCCCCTGCTTGTGTTCCCTCTCTCGCTGTGTCTCTGTCAAATAAATAAATAAAATCTTAAAAAAAAAAAAAAAGATAGGAAATAACAAGTGTTTGCAGGGATATGGAGAAAAAGGAACCCTCATGCATTGTTGGCAGGAATGTAAATTGGTGAAGCCACTGTGGAAAACAGTGTGGGGGTTCCTCAAAAAATTAAAATAGAAATATCATATGATCCAGTAATTCTGCTACTGGGCATTTACCCAAAGAAAACAAAAATACTAATTTGAAAAGACATATGCAGCCCTATGTTTATTTCAGCATTATTTACAATAGCCAAGATATGGAAGCAATCTAAGTGTCCATCGACAAATGAATGGATAAAGAACATATGGTATACATTTACAGTGGAATATTGCTCAGCCATTAAAAAGAATGAGATCTTGCCATGTGGAGACAATATGGATGGACCAAGGGTATTATGCCAAGTGAAATAAGCCAGACAGAGAAAGACAAATACCATATGATTTCACTTATATGTGGAAGCTAAAAAACAAAGCAAACAAAAAAATAAATTAAAAAAGCAGAAACAGACTCACAAATACAGAGAACAAACTGGTGGTTGCCAGAGGGAAGGGGTTGGGGGATGGGCTAAAAAGGGATGAAAGGAAATGGAAGGTACAGGCTTCTTTCCAGTTATGGAATAAATAAGTCACGGGGATGAAAGGTACAATATGGGGAATATAGTCAATGGTACTGTAATGGTGTTGTATGGTGACAGATGATAGCTAAACTTGTGATGAGCACAGCATATAGAGCTGTTGAATCACTATAAGTACACCTGAAACTAATGTAATGTGTGTCAATGATACTTCAATAAAAAAGAAAAAGATTTTAATTTTTAAAAAATAATAAAAAATGAAAATGGACCTACAAAATAAAAAACATTTGCATATCAAAGGACACTAACAATAGAGTGAAAAGACAACCCACTGAATGGGAGAAAAATATTTGCAAACCATGTGTCTGCTGAGGGATTGATGCCCAAAATATATAAAGAATTCCTATAACTAAACAACAAAAAACCAAATAACCTGATTCAAAAATAGGCAAATGACTAGAAAAGACTTTTCTCCAAATAGGCAAATGGCATAAGCATGCAAAAAGATGTTCAACATCATTAGTCATTAGGGAAATGCAAACCCAAACCACAATGAAATACTACTTCACACCCATTAGGATGGCCATTATGAAGAAAACCAGAAAATACTCTTTTGGGGAGGATGTAGAGAAATTGGAAGCCCTGTGCATTGCTGGTGGAAATGTAAAATGATGCAGCTGCTGTGGAAAATAGTTTGGTGGTTCCTCAAAAATTTAAACACAGAATTACCATATGATTCAGCAATTCTACTCTTAGGTATACACCCCCAAAAACTGAAAGTAGGGACTCAAATAGATACTGGACACATCACTATGTACACCATAATATTCATTACAGGACTATTCGCAGTAGCCAAAACATAAAAGCAACCAAAGTGTCCATCAACAGATGAAGAAAGAAAATGTGGTGTATACATATTTGATTATTATTCAGTCACAAAAGGGAGCTAAATTCTGACACATGGATGAGCCTTGAAAACATGCAAGACACAAAGGGATGAATATGGTATGATTCCACTTGTATGAGGTACTTTCAACAGGCAAACTCACAGAGACAGAAAGTAGACTAGGTGTTACCAGAGGCTGGGGAGGGGGAGAATGGGGTTTTTGTTTAATGGATATAGAGTTTCTGTTTGGAATGATAAAAAAGTTCTGGAAATGGATAGTGGTGATGACTGTACAACACTGTAAATGTACTTAATGTCACTAAATTGTACATTTAAAAATGGTTAAAATGGTAAATTGTACGTTATGTATAGTTTACCACAATTAAAAAAATGTTTTAAGTCATTTCCTCAGGTTACACCAGCCACATTTCAAGGGCTCAATAGCTACATGTGGCTGGTGGCTCCCATACTGCACAATGCAGAGTAGAGTATTTCTGTCACTGCAGAAAGTCCTACTGAGCAGTGCTGCTCTAGAACGACAAGGAATACTACCTGATCCTGTTTTTAGTAGCACTGCCCTATGTGCTGCCTCTAGCTGCCTTATCCGTCACCACTGTCCCGCCTACTCAACCCAATAGCCTAACTACTGTAAACTCCCTTAATATTATAAATTTGAAAGTTTACAATATTATTTCACAAGTGCCATCTCATTTAATATTCAAAACAATTGACGGGGGCTGGTAGTATTCCTTTTTCTTAGGTGTAAAAACTAAGGTCCACAGTTTTATTAATGGGGTTGGGATGCAAACTCTTGATTTTGAACTTTGTGTTCTTTCCACCTCTGTATCATACTGCCTCTCAGAAGGATTTGTCATTTTCATCACACTGATGTCACCAGAAAGTGTTCACTCAGCTGCATATGATAATATCCTGGAGGCTGTGCAGAGGTGGTCATCATCTCTTAGGAGTGTCCAACCTCAAACATGTATCCCCAAAGGCTTCCTTTTCCAACTTCCCCATTTTAATCAACAGTAGCTCAAAATTTTTAGTCATTTAATCTCAAAATTTTGTAAGAATATTCAATTCTCTCCTCCTTTAACCTAGTTATATTTAAACAAATAACCAAGTCATACTGTCATGGTGCCCTCACGTTCTACCTTTTCCCTTTTGTTACTAGGGATGGTAGTCTGAACTAGACTGTCATTTGTATAATCTTAGACATTATACTACTAACTGGCCTCTTGCTTGTACTTTCCCTCCCCTCCTAAACGTTGTCACCAGATTAGTCCTCTGTACCTCCAAATCTGTCATGCTATTCCCTTCCCCAACATTTTATTTTTAGATAAAAACATTTTTTAAGTGTAAAGTATTTTTTAGTACTTTTAAAACTGATTTCCCATAAATCCTCACTAAGGTAAGGTTTTCCTTTTAGTGCCGCACACTCATATTTGTTTCAGGTTTCCTCTGTTGTATTCCCTTAGCACAATGAATGGTATAAAACATGTAGCTGTCGCTCAAATAATAAAAGAATAAATGGCAGGCAGGCATAATAAAAGCACTAAGAAAATAAATGAAAAATAACATATCTTCCATGAAAAAAGTACAGTCAAGAATATGTTCTTTTTGTGGATGGGAGAATAAGTTTAAGAACATACTGAGCTATTTTAGGAAGGAAACGATAGTTCTACATTAGAAATTTATTAATGTATATCCCTATTTTTAAAAGTGTTTTCTTTTTGAATTTGAGAGAGAGAGTGCAAGTGGCAGGGGGAGGAGCAGAGAGAGAGGGACAAACAGACTCTGTGTTGAGCGTGGAGCCTGATGTGGGGCTCGATCCCGCAAGCCCCTGAGATCATGGCCTGAGCAAAATCAAGAGTCAAACGCTCAACTGACCAAGTCACCCAGGTGCCCCCCCTTCCCATATTAATAGGTCAAAAAAGGAAGATCACATGATTATCACCAGATGAAGAAAAAGTATTTAATAAAATTTAACCCTCATTCATTTATGATTAAAAATAACTTCAGCAGACCAGGAATAGAAGGGAATATCCTTAACTTGATAAAAGATTATTTATCAGAATCTATGGTGGGTGCCCGGGTGGTTCAGTCAGTTAAGCACCTGCCTTTGGCTCAGGTCATGATCCCAGGGTCCTGGGACTGAGCCCCGCATTGGGCTCCCTGCTCGGCGGGAAGCCTGCTTCTCCCTCTCCCTCAGCCCCTCCCCGTTTGTGCTCTCTCTGTCTCTCTCTCTCAAATAAATAAATAAAATCTTAAAAAAAAAAAAAAACTCGATGGCAATATAGCAGCTTTAGAAGCTTAGAAGCATTGCTATTAAGGTCAGAAACAAAGTAAAGATTTCTCTTATTATGGCAACTATTTCCAGAACAAATAATAGTAGAGTTGGTAGAAGCTCAACAGAAAAAATAGCACTCATATTTATACCATTAATAGTCAACTGGAAAATATAACAAAAGCTGTGCAACTATTTTTTAAAAAAAATTATTTCAGAGAGTACATGAGCGTGTGGGGGGAGGGGTGGAGGGAGATCGAGAATCTCAAGCAGACTTTGTGCTCAGCGCAGAGCCGGACTTGGGGCTTGATCCCATGACTCTGAGATCATGACTTGAGCCAAAATCAAGAGTCGGATGCTCCATCGACTGAGCCACCCAGGTGCCCCACAGGTGTAAGTGTTTTTATGGAAAAGATTATAAAATATCCTGAAAGGGTGTAAAAGAAGACCTGAATTAAATTAATAGTATATCATGTTCATGGATAGAAAGATTTAATATTGTAAATATGGCAATTTTCCCCAAATTAATCTTTGAATGCAGTACAATTACAAACAAAATCCCTACAGAGGTTCTGCTGGAATTTGAAAAGTTGATCTCATCTGGAAGAAGGACTAGAAGAGTCAAGATATTTCTATAAAACAAGAAAAAGGTGGAGACTTGCCCTCCTAGTTTTAAAGACTTATAAACCATAATGGTGGTACTGATTGGACCAATGGATTAATGAAACAGAACAGAGAACCATGAAACTGACCCACATATAGGGAAACCTGATTTACAAAAATAAATTCCAGACAGATCAAAGATATAAATGTATAAAGTAAAATAAAACTTTAAGAAAAAAATGTAGGTCCATATTCCTTGTGACCTCAGGATAGATAAGGCCTCTTTCTCCAACACCTCCCCCCATAGAATTGCAATTCCTCTTGTTGACAGTTTAACCTAACAACAAAGTGGTTTTTAAAAAAAAAAAGACCAAATGACAAATCTTATATAGAGATGAAAGTAACTTTACCCCACCAAATTATAAGCTTTGGCCTATTATTAGGGCAATTGATTTTTCTATACAATAAAACTTAAAGCACATTTGCTATGAAATGTATTCCAGTGGACTTATTTTAAATTTTTAAATTTTGGAATATTTCAAACATACAAAAAAGCAGAGACTAGTACAAGTAAATCTGATTACCACCACCGTTTCAACACAGGCCAATATTATATGCACATCTAGCAAGAATTTCTTAAATAAGATATAAAGCATAAAGGAACTAATTGATAAATTTGTCAGAAAAAGAATTTCTATACAAATGAAAACATTATAAATGAATTTAAAAGATAAACTATAGATTAGAAGATTTGTAATGTACATAGCTGACAAAGGATTCACATCAAACCTGCAAATAAATAAGAAGCAATCAGAAGAAATAAGGAGAGAAAAATGGGCAGAGAATATGAACATGGAATTCAAAGAGGAAATTCAAATGTCTAATTAATAAATGAAGAAATGTTTAACCCCTTTACTAATAAGAAAAATGAAAAATAAAACAAGATAGGATTTAAAACCCATCGATTTGGCAAAAATAAAAAGTTTAGAAATGTCTAGTATAGGTGAGAATGTAGAAAAGTAGGAACTCATATACTTTTATACTATTTTATACTATTTATACTAGTGTATATAGTTTAGTATAGTTTATACTATTATACTAGTGTAAAATGGTATGATCACCTTGGAAAGCAATTTGGCAACAGCTAGCAGACGTGATGGTGAGGATACCTTACAATGCAGCAATTCTGCTCCTAGATATAGTTCTTAGAAAAAAGCCTATATTAGTACAAAGAAAGTACAGTATTGCTGGTAGTGGTAAAAAAAACTGTGCATCTGTAAGACAGAGATCAATTTCATATAATGGACTACTATACATCAATTAGAATTAAAGAAGCACAACTACACACATCATGGATAAATCTAGAAGCTGTAATATTGAGTAAGAAAAGCAAAGGAGATGACCAATCACAGTATGTCACGTGTATAAAGTCTAAACATGCAAAAATACTATATTGTATTTTATATATATATATATATATATATATATATATATATATATATATATAACAAAGATACACAAATATAATGAATTCAGGATAGTGGTTACTTTTAGGGAAGGAGAAAAAGAAATGGGATCCAAGAGGGAGATATAGAAAGAGTTTCAACCATATCTATAATGAATTATTTCTTTTATTTTTTAAATTTTTTAAATTTTTAAATTTTTTAAAGATTTTATTTATTTATTTGACAGAGAGAGACACAGTGAGAGAGGGAACATGGCAGGGGGAGTGGGAGAGGGAGAAGCAGGCTTCCCGCTGAGCAGGGAGCCCAATGTGGGGCTCGATCCCAGGACCCTGGGACCATGACCCAAGCCAAAGGCAGACGCTTAACGACTGAGCCACCCAGGTGCCCTATTTTTATTTTTAAAAGATTTTATTTATTCATTCATCTGAGAGAGAGCAGGGGGAGGAGCAGAGGGAGAGGGACAAGCAGACTCCATGTCGGGGCTCAATCTCATGACTCCGAGATCATGACCTGAGCCCGAAATCAAGGGTTGGATGGATGCTCAACAAACTGAGCCACCCAGGCACCCCTGTATTATTTCTTTTAAAAATAAGTGGAATTAGGGCACCTGGGTGGCTCAGTCATTAAGTGTCTGCCTTCGGCTCAGGTCATGATCCCAGGGTCCTGGGATCGAGTCCCACATCGGGCTCCCTCCTCCGCGGGAAGCCTGCTTCTCCCTCTCCCACTCCCCCTGCTTGTGTTCCCTCTCTTGCTGTGTCTCTGTCAAAGAAATAAATAAAATCTTTGAAAAAAAAAAAAGAGTGGAATGTACCCAGGTATTTGTTAACTATTCTATTTTTCTTTATGTAACGATTTCTTAAAAAAACAAAACACCCTCAAATAACTGAGCAGAGATCAGGATCACTTACCAAGATAGTTCTATGTCGCATAATGGTGGAGGTCAGCCTCTGCTTACGACCACCATTCACCGTCAGTTCTTCTACTTTAAGGGTGCTAAGAGAACTATAGCTCCAAGTTGTAGGTGCTAGAACAGGTTATGTGATGGATTCTACCCACTTCCACAGCCAGCCTTTTATCACATTATGCCATTTTATTTCCTTCTTGGTATTTAACATAAGCTGAACTTATTTAGCTTATTTCCGGGTTTTTAAAATATTTATTTATTTGAGAGAGTGAGCAAGCAAGCAAGCAAGCAAGCAAGCAGGGGAAAGGGCAGAGGCAGAGGAAGAGAGAATCCCAAGCAGACTCCCTGCTGAGCATGGAGCCAGACTCCGGGCTTGATCTCACGACCCTGAGGATCATGACCCAGCAGAAATCAAGAGTCAGACGCTCAACCAACTGAGCCGCCCAGGTGCCCCTATTTAGCTTATTTCTTTACTTGATTACTCTTTGTCTCCCTTTAACTAGAGCGTAAGGTCCATAAGGTAAGAGATAGTATCTGTATCATTTACCACAGAATTCCTCATATGTTAATAGTGCCTGGCAAACAGTAAGTGCTCAATAAATATCTAATGTTAAATGAATATTAGGAGTCAAGCCTATCAGCGTAAATTAAGGGGAAATGTCTAACTCTTGCAGAAAGCCCAGGTTACATACTGCTATGAGTTCAAGCACCAGTCTCAGTGAGGCGTCATGTGGAAGAAAGCAGCCACAGCTACAACCAGAACACTGAAGCAGGGAGAGCGCTGGAGCAGGGAGAGCGCTGGAGCAGGGAGAGCGGGAATGAAGAGCAAGTACAGAATCATATTTGGAGACAAAATTTCTATTAACAAGATAGAGAAACTTCAAGACTCTGGATTCTCTACAGACAATTAATTACCCAGCACAACCATCTCATACAAGTTCCAACATGAGTTCAGGGATATGAACTTTCTAAAAACCTAAATAAAGCATGTCACTTAATCCCTTTTTCCAGGTTCAGGATTAGGAGAACAGAAGAAAGAGAACAGGGAATGGAAAAACAAGAAGACACATCAAATGTATTGCTTTTAACACAGTTCCTGACTAATCCTGAGGAGGAGAATGGCATGCCTGTAGGGGGTATCTGGAAAGGCCCCCCCCCGCCCCGCCCCCCGCCCCGGAGGCTGTGGTGAAGGCTACCATCCACCTTTAGGTAATTACGGCACTTTCTTAAGAGGCCCTGTAGAGTAACAGTGGTTCAAATGGGCTCTGGGATTAGGCTTCTTAGGCCTGAATTCTGACTCTGCCATTTACTACCTTTGTAACCTTGGGCAAGTCAATCAATGGTTCTACACCTCAGTTTCGTAAATATAAAACGGAGGCTAATAATGGTACCTACTGAATAGGACTGTGAGGATTAAATGTTTTCATACATGTAAAGCTCTTAGAATAATACCTAAGACACAGCAAGCCCTCAATAAATGGTAGCTTTTATTTTATTACTTATCTGGAAGAGAGGGACATTAATGCTTAATTCTTTGAAAAAACTGCTTGCCCTGGAGACTTGGATGACTAAATCATTAGCCAATGAAACAGAGACAACATGAAACAGTGGGAAAGCAGTAGACCAAAACTCAAAATGCCTGTTGGGGCAGAGACTGCCAGTTACTTCCCAGTACCCAGTTCCCTCCTCTTCAGTAAAAGAACTTTGATTTTTAGCTAGGTACATTTCTGTCTGACTAGGTGACTACTATATTTCCAACCTTCTCTGCAGCTAAGGCAGCCATGCGACTGACACGTCAGCAGAAGTTTTATGTAAAACCTCAAAGAAATCTTTTTAAAAGTGTGAGGGGGATCCTTTCTGTCCTCCTCCTCCATTATGCTGTGCAGCCGACCTGGGATGGGGTCACATCCTGTGATATTGGAGTAGTGAGCTGGAAGAGGCCTCACTTGGTGGGGCCCTCACACTAGCGTTGGACTGTCCATTTCCGGACCGTGATGTGAGAGAATAAAGCTGTATGTATGAAGGACTTAGTAGATGGGGTTCACATTCACTCGAACTTAATGATATATCTGGGTTCTGACCTATTATTATTACACAACTGCAGATAAACTAGTCTTTTTAAGTGTAAAAAAATGAGAGTTGTGGGAATCAAGTGAAATAACACATCATAACAGCACTATGTAAAATGATGATGTGGGCGCCTGGGTGGCTCAGTTGGTTAAGCCACTGCCTTTGGCTCAGGTCATGATCCTGGTGTCCCGGGATCAAGTCCCGCATAGGGCTCACTGCTCAGCAGGAAGTCTGCTTCTCCCTTTGACCCTCCCGCCTCTCATGTTCTCTCTCTCCCAAATAAATAAAATCTTAAAAAAAAAAAGATTTAAAATGATGATGTAACTGTTATCAATGGAAACAAGAGACACTCAGAAAGGAAACGCAGGTGTGATAATGATCGATGAGAAACACAAAGATACAGATTTAGAAAAGGATTAGAAAAAGTCTAGGAATAGACACTGTACTATGAGAGGTTCTTGCAGAAGATCACGAAAGCTGATCACTCAGGAGAGATAATAAATATCCTGTATCCTGAATCCTGTAAAATACATTACTAAATTATCTTGATAGGAATCTCATTATGTCCCATTCTTTGGAGCCCACTATCTCTGATCCTGATTCATTCCTAATTAGATGAATTTTGCCCTTCAAATCCCAATGTCTCCCTTTCTATATTCTTCCTGTGACTACCCCCTTTTTTTTTTAATTTTTATTTTTTGACAGAGAGACACAGTGAGAGAGGGAACACAAGCACAGGGGAGTGGGAGAGGGAGAAGCAGGCTCCCCACTGAGCAAGGAGCCTGATGCGGGGCTCGATCCCAGGACCCTGAGATCATGACCTGAGCTGAAGGCAGACGTTTAATGACTGAGCCACCCAGGCGCCCCAGCCCCTAATCTTAATAATCAAGTCATACTTCTTGACTTTACCACAAAGCAGAGCTAACAAAACTTCTAGCAACGATAAAAATTTTTTCTACCTACTCTTGACAATATGGTAGCCATTACTCCCATGTCGCTATTAACCACTTGAAATGTGGCTAGTGTGACAGAAGAATTGAATTTTGAATTTTGAATTTTACTTAATTTTAAATAACTTAAATTTAAATAGACTCACATGGCTATTGGCTACTACTTCTGGACAGTGCAGCCTATAGAGTGAGCTCTAGGAAAGAGGAGGAAACTGTCATTTCCTCATTCCTGTTTGATCTCATTTCTTCACAATACCTATGCAAAAATGCTTTCTCGTAGCCTATTCCTGATTGCCTTACATCCTTGGAGAGTCCCCATATTTCCCTATTTGGGATTTGAGTAAATTACTGCCTTCTTTTCAGAGGAATAAGCAGGTTTGTTCAAAACACACACACACACACACACACACACACACAAACACAGAGTTCTGAGACAAACATCCTTCAGGTAAAGCTTTACTGAACACACCAGAATGACTGGATTCAGTGAATCCACCAAAAAATGCACAAAAGATGATTACTTCCCTGAAAAGGACAGACTCTTCTTTTGCTTTTTGGTCTAAAGACATCAGAAGTTTGGGCAACTGAGTGGCTCAGTTGGTTAAGCGTCTGCCTTCGGCTCAGGTCATGATCCCAGAGTCTGAGATCAAGCCCCACATTGGACTCCCTGCTCAGCGGGAAGCCTGCTTCTCCTTCTCCCACTCCCCCTGCTTGTGCTTTCTCTCTCTCTCTCTCAAATGAGTAAAATCTTTAAAAAAAAAAAAAGACATCAGAAGTTCAATTATCCTTCTTGATAAGCTCTTATATATTCAATATAAGACTAGTATGTTCTAATTAAATAAAACAGGTTGAGAAACAGGCAAGTTCTGCTCCTAGGAGAAGATTAAACTAAAAGAAATGGCCTGAAGCAATGTTACCAACCACGGAAGGCTTGGTATAGTAAATAAAGCTGTCAAAATAAGAAATCTGTCCGGGTGCCTCGGTGGCTCAGTTTGTTATCTGCCTTCTGCTCATGTCATGATCCCAGGGTCCTGGGATTGAGCAACATATCACTGGGCACTGTGCTCAGTGGGGAGCCTGCTTCTCCCTCTCCCTCTTCCCCCCACCCTGCTTGTGCGCTCTCTCTCTCAAATAAATAAAATCTTTAAAAAAAAAAAGCAATCTGTCAAGTTGAGGAATTAGTATCTTCGTGATGGGGGATGGGAAGTTGGTTAAAATAATACTGCAGGTAATTTAACTTCTCATGAAGGACTGATACCTCTCAACAACGCTAACTCAGTCTCATGAAGTAAAACTCAACAATTTACTGGCCTGCTCCATCTGCCTGGACAACTCTAGGCATTTATAAGATCGACATATTTCAGTTCAGGACTGGGAAAATTCTCTTAGGTGTCTACTATTAGTCTGACAGGAAAGACAGAAAAGAAGCTCCAGAAGAGGGCCCCAGAGGTGGTGATAATACAGACAAATGTCTTTCTAGCTTCAAAAACACATACTAGAACAAATACCCTGACCCTGATGACCCCTCCAGGCTGCTACTCAGGTGCTCATGTTTTAGATGTGAGCAAAAGTGTAATTCCTTCAGAAACTCCTTGATGTGAATCCAAGAAATGATGTGACAGCACTTGCTGCAGATTTCCCTTGGAGGCATACCACTCTGACCTTTTTCAAATGCAAACTGGCTTACTCATTATAGCTGTCAGGTTTCTTGGGGAAGAGTTTAAAGGAAAGGCAACACTATGCTCTGATCTGAAGAGTATGGCTGACCCTGACTAAGTGAGAAGGAGGGACAAAGGACACCTGGAGGATGACCCCTGTGAGAAAGCTCCGTGGGACAGGCCAGGACAGAACTCGATGGGAAATGGAAATCTCTGGCTCTGTAGATTCTTGCTTGAGTCGGACCACCTTGACTTTTGGCAGCCCCTCCCTCTCCTATGTTGACTCAGACATTCACTGATCTTAGTGTAGAATCCAAAAGTCCCCCAGACCTCTAAGTCAGCTCTCCCTTATCTTTAGGGCAGCAGTGCCTATAAACCATGTCATCCAGCTATGCCCCACTGGCTCTTCTGCAGCACCAGGCTACCCACATAGGGAAGTCTATGAGAGAGCAGTTTCAAGGAGCTCACAATTTAAAGTTCAGTGTGTAGTCTTAAAAAGGCAGATGCAGGCAGAAAGCGGTGACAGATGCTTTCAGAAGAACTGTGTCCACACTTAGAAAAATGCCCCCGATCTTTCTAGGAGTTGTTGTTACACCACAACATGAAAATATAGTTATTTAGTAGGGGGTGGAGGGGGAAAAAAACCCTGGAATTTCATAAATGAGAGAAAAAAATATGGAGTAAAGGCAGGTAGTAGTTGGGATTAATGAAAATGATACAGTGGACTTTAGACTCTCAAACATAAAGGCCAGGGAAAGGAGGCCTGGAAATTGAAACATGCCTAGATTAAGGAGCCTGTCCCCATCTACAGGAAGTTTATCCCTAACATCTAAATAGTCATGTTTTAAAATCAACAAGTTTGCTGGTTTTCAGCTGCCACTGACCGGAACCCCCAGTGGCTCTGGCCCACAGTGTAGACAGACTGTGCCCAGCCGGACTAGATGAAGACATGTAGCCGGAAGTCAGCCAGCCAGCCCGACCCCTCCCAGCTTTGGGAGGAGTTTGAGCAAAATGCTACCCAGCTAAAGGAGTAGTAGGCAAGACCGTTTAACCCTAGCAGCACAGGGCCATACCAAGGGTCCTGCCTCTCAATCAGCAGATTCAGAGAGTTGGTGGTCTAGGACCCCAGGGAACTCCAAGAATGAAAACAGAAACCCACCAGCAAGTTCACCAGGACCTTTGGTCCTCCACTGCAGTTGCATATTCATGTTCACAGTCGCGTATTTTAAAAATCTGATACAATTATCTCCTAGAAATTACTGTATGTAGCCTCTTGGGATCTAAAGCAATTAAGTGAAGATAAATTTCTTTCATGGAGCAAGCTGTCAAAGGATGAAGCAATTTCATTCCCCATTTGAAGTGGAAGCTTTGGGTCATGCATGGTTTATTTGAAACAATGCCATCACCTAAAGCTGCTGATCTTATCTCTAACTCCGTTCTCCATTTCAAACTGCTGGAGTTATGTAGCGTGGCACTGCCTGAAGTTATGACATCTGGCTCAAGGCCAGCAACAGAACATGCCAGCTCCTCTTCTAGGTTTTAAGCGTAAGAGGACAAAAATCATATTAAAAGAAGAGAACTATATAGGTGAAGTCTGTTAAACCCAAGGCATCAGTTGTGACTACAGAGGCACCCTAGTGAAGGGGAAGTGGTACAAGAGCAGGCAGGCACGCCCCCCAAAGGGGAGAAGAGTGAAATACATGCTGAGAGGAACCAGATCTTTCTCCCTTCTGGGAGACCAAAACCAAACCAAGGGTGGGGCCTATTTCATGAAACAGCCTGATAGATGGAAAGCATACCAGGCTGAGAATGAGAAGCTCCAGGTTCTAATTTCAGCACTTATATAAGACTGTGCATGAGATTGAGGGGAAAGTTCTCATTAACTCTTTTTCTTTTGAATTGCAGCTGGTACTTTATTTAAAAAATTTTCTTCATAACCATGTTTTATTTATTTTACAACATACCAGTCAATGTGCTATCTAGGTAATAGTATTCAAAGTTTTTTTTAAGCCACCTAAATGGTCTTCAGGTGATATCTCTGCACGTCAGGCCATGTCCAAGCACTGCTTTCAACAGGGAACAACCTTGAAAAACTAGAATTGGCTTTCAAGTGTTAGCGCGCTGGAATCAGCAGAAGAAGGGCTCCACACTCAGAGTTTCTGATTCATGGGTCTGGAGTAGGGCCTAAAACTTTACATACCTAACATGTTCTCAGGTGAATCTCTTGCTGCTAGTCCTAGTACCACAATTTGAGAACCAGTGGTATAGAGGAATCTAGTCAGGAGAATAATTGAGAATTGGAGTGTCTCATACAGTAGCCATTAGCCACATGTGGATATTTCAATTTAATTAAAATTAAAATTTCTAAATAAATCTTTAAAAATTTCTGTTTCTCAGCTGCACTAGTCACATTTCAAGTACTCAAGAGTCACATGTGTGTTGGGCGCCTGGGTGGCTCAGTTGGTTAGGCAACTGCCTTCAGCTCAGGTCATGATCCTGGAGTCCCTGGATCGAGTCCCGCATCAGGCTCCCTGCTCAGCAGGGAGTCTGTTTCTCCCTCTGACCCTCCCCCCTCTCACGCTCTCTTTCTCTCTCTCTCAAATAAATAAATAAAATCTTAAAAAAAAAAAAGTCACGTGTCTAGTGGTTACCATATAGGAGAGTGTAGAAACAGATCATTTCCATTACCACAGAAAGTTCTATGTGATAGCGCTGGTCAAGAATCTATTTGATTTTGGGGCACCTGGCTGGCTCAGTCAGTGGAGCATGCGGTTCTTGATCTCGGGGTCATGAGTTCGAGTCCCACTTTGGGTGTAGAGATTACTTATAAAAAATAACCTTAAAAAAAAGAATCCATTTGATTTTGCTGGTATTTGGCCTAGAGAAAAGAAAACTTAAGGAGAATTTCACATATACTGAGATGGTGTCAGGTATTAAAAACACAGACTCTGCAATTCTAAGAGAATCTCTCTAAAACCAGTAAGTGGAAACCATAAAAAGGTAGACTATGTTCAGTTTGGGAAAGAACTTTTTAATAGTGGCTATCTCATGATATATTAAACTCTGGGAAGTACCTGAAGCAGAGGCTATGAGGACACAGGAGATTACTTCTTAATTAGATAGAACACTGACCATGATGTTGTCTAAGGGGCTGCCTAATTTCATGACTCTTTTGTAATTAACTCGATCCAATTTGATAGTAACCATCATGGCAAACCATCCCTTTTTGCATCTGGGATAGTTTTCTAAAGCATTTATTTCAGATAGAAAGAACTTCCTTTTTTTTTTCTTTTTTTAAGATTTTATTTATTTATTTGACAGAGAGAGACACAGCGAGAGAGGGAACACAAGCAGGGGGAGTGGGAGAGGGAGAAGCAGGCTTCCCTGCTGAGCAGGGAGCCCGATGCGGGGCTCGATCCCAGGACCCTGAGATCATGACCTGAGCCGAAGACAGACGCTTAACGACTGAGCCACCCAGGTGCCCCAGAACTTCCTTTTTTTAAGGGCATTTTGGTTGATAAACTTTCCCAGTTCATATTGTTTAAAAATGTCTTTGTAACACCAAAGTACAGCTAACAAAAGAAAAAAATAAAGATTTCATCAAAATTAAAAATTTCAGGGGCACCTGGTGGCTCAGTTGGTTAAACATCTGACTCCAGCTTGGGTCATGATCTCAGGGTCCTAGGATCGAGCCCCTCGTGGCGCTCCCAGCTCAGCGGGGAGTTTGTTTCTCCCTCTCCCTCTGCCCCTGCTCATTCTCTTTCTCTCTCCTTCAAATAAATAGAATCTTAAAAAAAATTAAAAATTTCAATATAGTGAAAAAACAATCAGCCCACAGAAAGGGAAAAAATATCTGCAAATCATGTATCTGATAATGGACTCTATCCAGCATATATAAAGAACTCCTACAACTCAACAATAAAAGACAATACTTTTAAAAATGGGCAAACTTTTTGAATACACATTTCCCTACTTTTATAATATCTTTACAAAGTACTTTCACAGACCTGAACATCTCTTGTACCCTTTTTGAGGTCGATAAGGCAGTTATAGGTTTCCTAGTTTTATTGAAAAAGAGACAGGAACCCAGAGGTGAGGGGGAAAAAAAGAAAAAGAGAAGCCCAGAGAGTCTATATGAATTGTCCAAGGCCACACAACCAGTCTATAGCAGAGTCAGGATCAGAGCTCACATGTGACACTTTCTTTTATTCTACCTTGCCTTCCTTTGCCTCAAAGGGAAAAAGTTCATGCTCGGGTACCCCAAGGCCAATCAAGTGAGAAAGTAGAAACTGTATTTTTAAAATGTATACAATAAGCACATAACAAAGACACTCGACATCATTAGTCATTAAGGAAATACACATCAAAACCACAAAGGGGTATCACTTCACACTCATTAGGATGGCTATTATCAAAAAAAACAGAAAATAACAAGTGTTGGTGAAGATGCAGAAACACTGGAATTCTTGTGCACTGCTGGTGGGAATGTAAATGGTGCAGCCATGTGGAAAGCAGTATGGTAATTCCTCAAAAAACTAAACACAGAAGTACCATATGATCTAGCAATGCCGCTTCTGTGTAGACATCCAAAAGATGTGAAAGGAAAGACTTGAACAGATACTTGTACGCTGCCCATGTTCATAGCAGCACTACTCACAATTGCCAAAAGGTGGAAGCGACCCAACCGTCCATCCCATGGCTGAAGAGATAAACAAAATGTGGTGTATATAGACAACATAATATTATTCAGTCTTAAAAAGGAAGGAAATTTTGACAGACACCACAAAAGAATGAACCTTGAAGATGTTATGCTAAGTAAAATAAGCCAGTCACAAAAAGACAGATATTGAATGATTTCACTTATATGAGGTTTATCATCAAATTCAGAGAAAGATGGTTGCCAGAGGCTGGGAGAGGGAGGAAATGGGGAGTTAGTGTTTAATGCGCACAGTTTCAGTTGGGGGAAAATGAAAAAGTCCTGGAGATGGATGGTCGTGATGGCTGCAAAACAATGTGAATGTATTTAATGCCACAGAACTATACACTTAAAAATGGTAAATTTTATATTACGTATACTTTAAAAACTACAACTTAAAAAAATGGAATGAGCCTGTTTTTTTTTTTTAAAGATTTTATTTATTTATTTGAGAGAGAGAGAATGAGAGATAGAGAGCACGAGAGGGAAGAGGGTCAGAGGGAGAAGCAGACTCCCTGCCGAGCAGGGAGCCCGATGCGGGACTCGATCCCGGGACTCCAGGATCATGACCTGAGCCGAAGGCAGTTGCTTAACCAACTGAGCCACCCAGGCACCCGGAATGAGCCTGTTTTAAATAAAACTTTAATTAGAGGAAAACCCCCCTCCTTGCTCCTCCCCCTCTCTGAAATCTGGTATAGCCATTTTCCATCTTCTGGCACACTGACAACATAAGGAAGAACAGATTAAAGCTATCGGTGGACCAAAAGCTGCACTCTGACCCTGGTACATTTTGGAGCAAAAAGCAACCTACGCAGGCCTGTAGTTACTCTTTGACTTCATGGTCTGATTCTCAAGGCCAAAAACTATCTTGGACTCCATGTGAGATTCTGAGTTAAAGGAAGGAACACCAAAGCCTCTGTTTAGTCATCTGCTTATGGGTTGGGCCCTCCAGGAAACAGAGTTGACTCTTAGTCTAGAAGGCTAAAACTTACCTTATATCAAAATGTAAGCCAGGGGCAAAACACAAATTCCAACATTAAGTTCCATGTCCACAGGACTTCAATGTTCTCACAGGGAGGACCCTGCTCATGTTTTGTAATCCTGAAAGGCAGAACTGCCTGCTCTTTAACATTCAGTTAAACCTGAAGGCTAGAGGGAATGTAGACTGAATTCTGGGAAAAAGGTGTTCTTGTTGGGGGCCAACTGCATCCATTCTCTTGAGCATCAAGGGCCTAGTATCAATGCATTGGACAGATGATGTTATGTTTTCTACTGTGTTCATCATGATCCTCCAAAAGAACACAGCTACATCCCCACCTAGTCAGGAGTAGCTAATCTCTCAGAAGCTAATCTCTTGACTCCTGGATGCTATGGAAGTGCTCAGACCCAACTCTGATATTCTTTATATGCTGTTTCCCAGAGTTAGACAGAAGGCGAATCACTGTAGATCTCTGCCTATATGAAATGTTAAGTCTAAAGTAATAAGACAGGTTAAAAAAAAAAATCACAAATGAGTATCAGAGTAATTAGGGTATGTGGTAGTTACACCTCATACCAAGGCGGTGAAATACTCTTCCCCCCAGCTCCCAAGCCCAGATCTCACTTGAATATGGAGGACTTTTTTTTTAATATCCATAAGCCAGCTGTGACACTTCCTTCCACCTCTACCTGTACAGCTGTTTCCTACAGAGTGCTGCTGCCGCAAGTGAGATGCGTGAGGCTTCTGTAGATACTGGGGAACAAGATGGAACAAAAATGCTTCACACCTGGCTCCCAAATTACAGGAACGCTGGACTGGGGCCAACATAAGCTGGCACAGCACCAGCTGAAATGGACATCAATTAAGGAACCTGTCATCTTTCAAGACTGCAGGGTCTTTTTTCACTCTGCGATCCACACTGCTCCACAAACCAGCCGGGGCACCACTGGTAGAGTTTTCCAGATGGGATCATTTCCCTTAGATTCCACACTTGCAGATTTATTGCAGAACTTGTTTTTAACCCCTCCCTTTGTTGTTAAAGCCTGAACTATTATTCCACATTACAATTTTATCTTTAATTAAATTTATTTGTCCTTAGTAAAGTGAGAAATTTGTACCTACATGAGCAGAAACAGTTTTAAGCCTGCCTAAAAGATGTTTTGTTTACAAAAAGGCATTCAAATAACTGAGATTAGTGAACGGTCAGAAATTCTTCTCTGTATACATCACTCCTACTGGGGTCAAAAGCCAGAAAGCCTCGACCAGACTACATTATCCTGGAGAAATGGACAGACCTCTGGGACTAAAGCAGGCCTCCTCTGACCATCGCATGCAGTGTTAGTGATCCATGTCATGTGCATAAAGAAACTCTGCTCGTGTGTAGTCAGTGGCAAATGTTATTTAAGAAAAATACCTTAAGAGTGTCATCAATTAAAAAGGGACAAGAGTCTGGGAACAAGCCCAGCTGATCAGGAGGATCACAGAAGTGTAGCTCACCATCTTTGCCAACATGCTCGGCGTGTCGCTCTTCCTGCTTGCTGTTCTCTGATCACTACGTGGCTGTCAACAATCCCAAGAAATAGGAATGAAAGTGGCGCTTTCTCTGCCCCAGGGTTCCAGGACAGAGTCTGAGGCAAGATGGAGGGTGGGAGGGGCTTTTACACTTCATCGCTCCGCCCATCACAACATGCAAAAGCAGCTACACCTGGATCTTTCCAAACAACTTTTATTTCCTCAAAGTCTTCCTTAACCTTATAGAACAAGAAGGTGCCACTAAGTAAGGGCCAGTATAGAGGCTTTCTTTTCTACTTCCTCTCCCCAGTATAAAAATATAGATCTATTTTCTTAAAAAGTGACAAGATTCCACATAATACCTTTTCTTGACTTTTGTCCAATGGGGCAGGACCTATTTTCTCCACTGTACCTAAGTGGGCTGCCTTGCGGAAAAAACTCCATGCAACATGAAAGAGTACCATGATAAATAAATATCTCATCCACATTTAATACATGTTCTGAGAACTGAATTCCATTGCCTAAGGGGGCTGCCTGTTGCTGCCAATTTGCTTCTCATGGCAGAACCCTGTGTGGCAGAGCCCTGACTAGGCTCTGCCGATGCTTGTTTGGAAAAGAGTCCAGCTGGAGATGAAAGAAGCTCTTCAAAGGGGGTGACTCCTTGGAGGCTATCACTTTAGGGCTTGGGAATGATTACTTATCAAAAACGCCTTCAGTCTGGAATATATTCTGGGCAAGAAGCTGGCTTGCCCTCTCGGGTGTTCCACTGGGGTCTGCAGAGCTGGAGAGGCCACAGTAGATTTGGAGTGATGGCAGAAACTGAAGAACCCAGTTGAAGGTAAGAGCCCCAAATCCATATCGTAGGTGGGGACAGGAGAGAGAGAAGGAATTTAAAAAAGCTTCAGACATCTGTCTGCACAATTCAATCTTGGCCCACCCTTCTCCCCCACTCCCCCTTTAATTTTAAATAAACAGCTTCAAAAGGGGTGGTCCTCACATTTTTCTGCTGACTAAGGTCTCGATTTCCTTACTTTCCTCTACCAAGACAGCCTGAAACCTCTAGCTCTCAGCATCTAATCAGTCAAAACCTAGTCTCTGAAGTAAAAGGACTTGCAAGCTAGATCAAGAGAAAATATTTGTGACACATATATAGCTGACAAAGGACTTGCAACCAGGTTATATAAAGACCTCTCAAAACTCAGTAAGAAAATAAACAATAATACGCAAACAATAAATCATGGAACACTACATCAAAAACTAATGATGTGGGCACCTGGGTGGCTCAGTTGGTTAAGCAACTGCCTTTGGCTCAGGTCATGATCCCGGAGTCCCAGGATCGAGTCCCGCATCGGGCTCCCTGCTCAGCAGGGAGTCTGCTTCTCCCTCTGACCCTCCCCCTCTCATGCTCTATCTCATTCTCTCTCTCAAAAAAATAAATAAAATCTTTAAAAAAAAAAACTAACGAGGTAGTGTATGGTGGTTAACATAACATAAAAAAACCAAACAATACAATTTAAAAATAGGCAGAAGATTTGAAGTCACTTTACCAAAGATATACAAATGGCAAACACATGAAGAGAAGCTCAACATCATTAGCCATTAGTGAAATGCAAATTAAATCTGCAATGAGGTACCTGTTAGAATGACTTAAAGCAACAACGACAACAACAAAACGTGGAATCAAGTGCTGGCAAGGATGTGGACAAACTGGAATTCTCATACACTGCTGGTGGGAATGCAAAATGGTTATAGCCACTTTGGAAAAGTTTGGCAGTTTCTAACAAAATTAAGCATACAGTTATCAAATGACCCATACACCTATCAAATGACCCATACATTCATATCTAGGTATTTACCCAAGAGAAATGAAATCATAAGTTCACATAAAAACCTATACATGAATATTTGTAGTAGTTCTATCCATAATCACCCAAACTGCAAACAACCTAAATATTCAACTGGTGAATGGATAAGCAAATCGTGGTCTATCCTACAATGGAACACTACTATGCGACAAAAAAGCATGGATTAGTGATCTAGGCAACAAGGATGAAAAATGCATTATGTTATAATGAAGCCTCAAAAAGCTAACTGCTGTATGGTTTAATTTATATGACATTCTGGAAAAGGCAACGTCATCCCTATGGCAGAAAAAAGACCGAGGTGACTAGGGGTGGAGAGAGGGGTTGGTTGCATGAGGGAGTTTTTTTTGGATGATGGAAATGCTCTGTATCTAAATTGTGGTGATGGTTACATGTTTGTCAGAACTGTATAACAAAGAGTGGATTTTAATGTGTGCAAGCAAACAAACAAACAAGTTTGGGTCTCTCGGGAAGGGAATGAACTAGAGAAACATCGCTGCACTCCGTGCTCGGGGATACCTGGGAATGCATATGGCTAGAGTGTGACAGGGCTGACACAGAGCCTCTTTTCACCCTGAAATTGTAGGCAATATTAAAACAGACCCAGATTTCTGTTGAAGTAAAAGGAACTTTATACTCTTTGTCCCCCAAACTTTTCATTGTTGCAGAGACAATGCAATCTTCTTTTTACAGATAGATATCAACTCCTGGCCTGGTTTTCCTCCTCCCCTTTCCTTTCCTGTTTCATTTGGGCAGAGATCTCTGTTTCTACAACGGGCAAAGTATATGCAAGTTTAAAAATCAAGAGGGAAATCAGAGATTTAGGCTAACTGCAGACCCCTTGGTCTAAACGGGTTAATGTGCAGAGCACCTACTAAAAGTAAATCCTGAAACCTTTTTTTTAAAATAATAAACACCTTCCAAACTCTAATTAAAAGTATTCTCCAGAAATCTGTTATGCTCTCAGTGAGTGAAGTCAAAAAACATAAAGTATACCTGTAAAAATAGAATTTCTTTTAAGGTCATCATTATTTAATAGTGAAATGATGGGGATGGGCACCTCCGAAGGGGCAATATTTTGAAAGAAAAATGATACCTCTTATAATGTGGTCACAGGTCCATAGGGAGTGAGGGGGTCGAGTGGCTAAAGATGTGTGTTCCATCAGTACCTGGAGAGCTGTGAAAACAGTCAGCTTGGAAAAGAGAGCATATTCCCACTCTCATTTTAGTAGCTTATCTTCACACCTCTGCTTCACAGCTTACTCCTTCTAGTACTTCTTGGGTGCCTCAAGCGAGAAGAAGGAAATGGTACTTGGAAACTAACTAAACCAGAAACTTAGCTCCTACCTTCGAAGAGCCCAAGCATGTAGGGATACGCACACATACAAATGCAGAGAAAGAGCTTTTTCATTTAAATGGAGGAAGCTGCCATGTCTACCTCTATAAGCAAAAATATTAATCATCCACCGTCTGGTTTTAATCCACACGCTCCTGATCCTGCATCTGAATGTATTGTTATCAGGGGAAGGAGCATTTCTGCTCAATCTTATTCACCAGCCAAAAACCTGAAAATGTGAAAACCACATTGGTGAAGTGCCTTCTTGGGGACCCAGAAAACTCTGAGCTGCTGCTTTTTTATTGTTTTCTTTCTTTTAAAAATGATGAACAAATGTGAATTTCAGAGGGTCTGGAGGGGGAAAAAAAAGAAACAGCTCAAGTTACAGGTCCCTCATATCTTGAGTGACAATGTCCTCAGGGAAATTAGCACTTTCTCTTCTCTATTTCCCAAAGGGGATCCAGCCACACAACCTGATTGATATCAGCCCATCAGAGACAAGCTTGGGCATCCAGGTGCATCCCTTATGAGCATTTACAAATGAAATGGCAAGCCCAAACAGTAAGCCTTTGCCTCTGGTCTCTGTTCTTCTGGTTTGTGCTTTGCTAGCAGTAAGAGCAGGGACTGATACACCATCTGAATGAGTCTAAGCATGCTTCTCCCACTGTCCGTGCTGGAGACCCTTTCCTCTCCTCAGGTTCCCTAAAAAGGGTCTCCAAGCTAGTATGTGGGCTTGAGTGCCTTCAAAGCCATTAGTCACCACCCTTGCAGCCTCACTCCAAACTGCGAACGGGGCCACCCGTGACACAAAAACTCTGGCAAGATTAGAGGATAGCAAGAGCAGAAGAAACCACAATACGCCTGAGACTCCCAGGAGAACAATGACTAGTGCTGGTGGGGAACAGACTGACAGACAGAGCAGACAGACTCTAACCAGGCCTCACTCTGTTTTCGATGCAACACAAATGTTTTCCATTAGAAGTTCCCTGCCCCACAAACACTCATACATGTGGCTATGAAATCCACATACTTAACTTCTGCTTTTCTGGCACTCTGACCCAACTACCTCTCCTGTTCCTCTGGAACAGAGCAAAGTTGAGAGAAAAGAGATTCTAGTACCCCAGCACAAAGGTAAGGGGAAGAGAGTCAGAATCAGATGCATGCTTACTAAGTACTACCCAACATGAGTATGACTGAGCAAGCTAAAGGGGAGGGAGAAAACAAGGACGTCTCTTTTGCCAAGAGAGAAACAAGTACTAAAGTTTGGCTCTACTTTCTAGTAAAGTCTGCAGCTGATCTTCATCAGGAGGTGTCAGTCGCCATTAAAAGCAAAACAGGCAAAAACCTCAGAAAACTCATTACAAAGTCTGCAAAATTCCAGTACTCAGAAAACAGAATATAGGCTGATCAGTAACCCATGTTTCAAACACTCTGAACGAGCCGAGTATCACAGCTGTGAGAAGCCGAACCAGAAATCTTTACAGCGTCAGCAACCATCCTCCCACCGTCTGTGGGACCCGGCCCAAGCTCATTTCTAATCACAGAGGTAGGGACATATGGCTGTGTGGCTAATTAATCTCCACCCTTAAAAAAAAGGAAGAAGAAAACTATAAACAAGTAAGAATTCAAAAGAACAATTAAAAAAAAAGAATGAACATTGAAAAGAAAGGAAAAAGTGAATTTTTAAAATGGCATGTAAGAAATAAAAGGAAATCCCCTATTCAGGCAGCTCTGGAGTTCCCTAATTGCACAAGAGCAAAGGACACCCCCCAATGTGGATGCCTTATTAAGCAATTGCTCAACCTACACGCATTGTGCAATTCTAACCCTCCAAAGCTTCTTGCTGCACATGTGCAAACCACGTTTTCCACTGCACTCTAGAATTAGGAACAGTTTCTCATTTTTCTCTTCTTCACTTTAGGGGGGCTGTGTGCATGAGGGAAAAAAATCTACTGCTAGATAAGCATTCGCTACAAATGAGGTTTTACATTATTTCATCTGGTTATTTCTGAGTTTACTCGTAGTTAAGAAACATTTGGATTTACTCTTAGGCAGCTAAAGATTCATTTTTCCTGTCACTGACAATAATGATATCACAAAAAATTGTCCACGAAAACATCGAACCTTCAAAAGCCTTTGTTCCAAATGGTTGCTATTCTGGAATATCTGGAGTACTTAAAAGTAGCAGTCCCTACTTTGCAGCCAAAATTCCAGTGGAAGCCTGGGTAAATCACAGTGTGTCTTATTAATCACAAACCTTTCTTTTTAGAGAAATCTAGTTAAACAATCAACAAGAATGATTAATAGGTGTATACAAAGATGAAGAAAGCATGACAAGAAAACCCAAAGGTCATGCAGGAAAAGACAGACAGATTTGACTTCATAAAAATTTTAAGTTGTACACTGTAAAAAATATAAAGATTATAATACTAGCTACAAACCAGGAGACAACATTTGCAACATATAAAATAAAACTATTGGGGCGCCTGGGTGGCTCAGTCGGTTGAATGGCTGCCTTCGGCTCAGGTCATGATCCCAGGGTCCTGGAATCAAGCCCTGCATTGGGCTCCATGCTTGGCGGGAAGCCTGCTTCTCCCTCTCCCACTCCCCCTACTTGTGTTCCCTCTCTCGCTGTCTCCCTCTCCCACTCCCCCTATTTGTGTTCCCTCTCTCGCTGTCTCTCTCTCTCTCTCTCATGTCAAATAAATAAATAAAATCTTAAAAAAATAAAACTACAGTGTTTACAAACTCCTACATATCAATAATATGTAACAATATAAAAATGAGCAGGGCCATAAACATGCAAGTCAGAATGGAAGAGATATAAACAGACAGTAAATATACAGAAAGATCCTTTATTCCACTAGTAAGCAAATTCAAGTTAAAGTGAGATGCATTTTTTAACCCAGAAAATTAGCAGAAATTAAAAATATTGGTATAATATATAGTATTTGTAAAAGTATGAAGAAACAGACACTTGTATACTGTCATGGGAGTGTAAACTGGTATAATCATCTCAGAGAGCAATTGGCAGTATTTGTAAAAACAGTAAAATTTGTGTATCTTTTGATAAAGGAATTCCACTTGTAGCTATCTATTCTAAAAGAACAAGTCTTATAAATATACAAGGATTTAAGTACAAGAAAGTTCATTTTAGTACCGTAATAACAAAAATGGACATAACTAAACAGCACCTTAAAGACAGAGAGTGGGAATGTATATTGGTGCAGCCAATACAGAAACCACTATGGAGGTTCCTCAAAAAATTAAAAATAGAACTACCATACAATCCAGCAATTCCACTTCTGGGTGTTCATCTGAAGAAAATGAAAATATCAATCTGAAGAGATATAAGCACCCTATATGTTCACTGCAGCATTATTTACAACAGCTAAAATATGGAAGCAACCTAAGTGTCCATCAGTAGATAAATGGATAAAGAAGATGTGATGTATGTATACAATGGATTATCATCCAGCCATGTATAATGAAATCTTGCCATAGCAAAATGAGAGAAAGACAAATTACTGTATGATTTTACTTATATATAGAATCTAAAACAAAACAAATGAAAAACAAAACAGAAACAAACTCACAGATACAGGAAACAAACTGTTGGTTACCAGAGTGATGAGGGGTTGGGGGGAAGGTGGGTGAAACAAGGTAAAGGGGATTAAGAGGTACAAGCTTCCAGTTATTAAATAAATAAGTCACAGGGATGAAAATTATAGCATAGGGAATATAGTCAATAGTGTTGTAATAACTTTGTATGGTGAGAGATAACTACACTTGTCATGGGGATTTCACAATGTATAAAAATACCAAATCACTATGATGTACACCTGAAACTAAGAGGACACTGTGTGTCAATTATACCTCAATAAAAAAAGATGGATAAATTATATCTATAACAATGGAATATGATGCAGCTTGAAAAAGACTGGCGTAGATTTATACATACTGATTCAGAAATAGTTGCAAGGTGTGTGTGTATGTGTATATATATATATATATATATATATATATATATAAAGCTAAAAAAGAGTAATGTATACACAACATGCATTTTTATTAGAAAAGTTAATATTTGGTATATGTATGTCTGCAAGAATGGTTACCAGACTGTTATTAGCAGTTTTTGCCTGTTTTGCTTTTAATGGCGACTGACACCTCCTGATGAAGATCAGCTGCAGACTTTACTAAAGTAAAAGCAAATTTGGGAGGAGGGGCTGGTAGTCTTATATTCTACAGTTCTATATGATTTTAATATTTCAGATAGTAGATTACTTCTGTAATTAACAAATAAAGACAGCTCTGTTTCTCAGCATGATGGAGTAGGTGGTACTGGACTAGTCCTCCCATTATAAACAGCTATAAAATATCTGAGGTAACTGCTTGTAGGCAGTGGACAATAGGCAGTGCAAGACTGTGATCCCTAAAATACCAAACTCATTGAGAAATAGTTCAGATTTGTGGTTACCAGAGGTGGGGGTAGGGAGAGGGCAAACTAGAGGAAGGTGGTCAAAAGGTGCCAAGTTCCCGTTATAAGACAAGTACTAGGGATGTAATATACAACACGATGACTACAGTTAACACCGCTGTATGATATATCACAAGAAAATTTTTTTCTTTGCTTTTTATTGCATCTGTATGAGATGATGGGTATTAACTAAACTCACTGTGGCAATAATTTTAAAATATATGTAAATCAAACCATTATTTTATTAAACACATACAATGATGTATGTCAATTATTTCTCAATACAATTGGGGAAAAACATTAGAAATATTTTATGATTAAAGTTTGTTCCCCTTTCATGAGAGGAAAAAAAGACTGCTCTCTGAGAGAAGAGAAATTCATAAAATGAACCCATGATCACTCAGTCCTCTGCTTGGGGATAATTTTCCAACCATGACACTGAAAGCTGAGTCCCAAGGAAATTATGGTGCTCCTGATGAGCGGAAGAGGCAGAGGCAGAATTTGAGGTAGCTGAAGGGGATGGAATCAGCAAGTAGGGAAATGGACAGGAAGAAGTTGTACAAAGAAAGGGCATAAAGTACATGTGAGAATCTTCAGTGAATAAGGGGATAAAGGCTGGAGTGTACATATGCAGCCAAGACCACCAGAGGCTGACCAAAAGGCAGCTGCTACAGGGCTAGGGGGAACAGAATGAGATAGTAAAGATGCAGCAGTGGTGCGGAAAGAGCACTGACTCAGGATGGGGGAGCTGGGAGTTCCAACACTGCTAGAGTGAAGGTTTTAGCACCTTGTTAACACCCCTTGGCAACCATCTGAGACTCCAGAGGAGCCACACCCTAGAGTGAGAGCTAATCTAAACTGCATTCATAGATCCTAAAAACCCAGCCTAAAACAAAGTCTGCAGGGAAGACAGAGCTTGGAGGTTGACATGTTACTGGGGCTTGGGAAATATCCTAGGTTTCTATGTAGCTGCCCTCATAATACGTAAAAACCAAGCCTACAGAAGTTCAAGATGATCAAGCAGAAATTTAACTGCCAGTTTAAAAAAAAAACACAGAGGAAGGTAACAAGATCCAGAATCTAACAAACGATCCAGTGTCCACTGACTGTAAACAAAAATCATTAGACACAAGAAACAGGAAAATGCAATCTACATTCAAGAGAAATCAAATGTTAGATGGCCCACATGTCGGGACTGGCAGGCAAAGATTTTAAAAGCAGCTATTATAAATATGTCCAAAATATTAATAAGAAGGATGTTCAAAGAATTAAAGGGAAATATAGCCTTAATGAGTAAACAAATAGGGAATATCAGCAGAGGAAAATAAATTATAAAAAAAGAATCAAGTAGAAATCCTTTTTTTTTTTTTTAATTTAAAGATTTTATCCATTTACTTGACAGAGAGAGACACAGCGAGAGAGGGAACACAAGCAGGGGGAGTGGGAGAGGGAGAAGCAGGCTCCCCGCGGAGCAGGGAGCCCGATGCGGGGCTCGATCCCAGGACCCTGGGACCATGACCCGAGCCCAACGACTGAGCCACCCAGGCGACCCTAGAAATTCTTTTTTAAAAAGATTTTATTTATTTTAGAGAGATTATTTTAAAGATATTATTTATTTATTTTAGAGAGAGCGATGGAGAGAGCATGCGTGGGAAGGGGCAGAGGGGGTAGAGAGAGGGAGAGAATCTCAAACAGACTCCGCTGAGTGCAGAGCCCTACGCAGGCCTCAATCCCACAACCCTGAGATCACAACCCGAGCTGAAACCAAGAGTCCAAGACTCAACTGACTGAGCCACCGAGGTGCCCGCCAAGTAGAAATTCTTAAACTGAAAAGCAAAAGAGCAAAATAAAAAATTCACTGGATAAACATTATATTGAAAATGGCAAAGAAAGAGCCCCTGAACGTAAAGACAGATTAATAGAAACTAAGTTATCTGGGGGCACCTGGGTGGCTCAGTCGGTTGAGTGTCTGATTCTTGGTTTTGGCTCAGAAGGTGATCCTATGGGTCCTGGGATGGAGCCCTGAGCCGGCTCCATGCTCACCAGGGAGTCTGCTTAGGATTCTCTCCCTCTCCTTCTTCCCCTCTTCCCACTCATGTATTCTCTCTTTCTCCCTCTCTCTAAAATAAGTAAGTCTTAAAAAAAAAAATAGAAACTAAGTAATCTGAAGACTAGAGAGAAAAAAATAATAAAGATAAACAGAGCCTCACTTATGTGTGGGACTATTTAAAAATGTCTAACATATACATAATTGGAATTCCAGAAAGAGAAGAAAGGGTAAGTAGGGTAGGAAAAAAAGAATCATCTCTGGAAGATATCCCAAATTTGATGAAAAACACCAACTTACAGATCCAAAAGGGTCAGTGAACATCAAGCAGAATTAATGTAAAAAGAATTACACCTATGCACATCCCAATCAAACTTCTGAAAACCACAGATAAAAACAAAATATTCAAAGCAGACTCCCCCCAAAAGATACATTATATACAGAGAGGCATATGAATGCTGATTTCTCCTGAGAAAACAGTGGGTGCCAGACAATAAGAGAAACACATTTTGAAGATGCTGAAAGAAAAAAACTTCAATCCAGAATTCTATATCTAGTTTTTTAAAAAAAATCTTTTAAAATCAAAGATAAGGGGGGGGTGTGGAGAAAGAGACATTTTTAGATAAACAAAAGCTACAGGAATTTGTCACCAGCCACCTGCTGTGTCCTTTGGGCTCAAGAGAAATGATGATCACCTGGAAACTTAGATCTACTGAAAACAATGAAAAGCATGGAAAGCACCAGTAAATAAGTAGATAAATATAAAAGTTTATATTTTCTTGTTTATAATTTACTTAAAAGATAACTATTTAAGTAGAAATAATAACAGGGTACGGTAGAGTTTATACCATATGAAAAGCCAAAGAGAAGACAAATGCACTAAATAAGAGGGAATGGGTAAGTGGAATTCTACTATTTTAAGACGATCACATTTGTAAAGCAGGAGACAGGAAGCAAAGGTGTGAAGTGTAAAAAGGTTAAAATACACTCTGAAAAGGTAAGGATGCAAATCATTAGCCCTAGAACAACTGGGAAAAAAAATTTTTAAGGGTATTGTTAAGAAGGAAAAACAAAGATTTCTTAAAACAGAAAAAGCACTAATCATCAAGGAAAATTTAAAAGACCCAAATTTCATCAAAATTAAAAACATTTGCTTTTCAAGATTCTGTCTTAAAAGAAATTTAAAAAGCTAGCCATACACTGTGAGAAAATATTCACAGGATACATATCTGGCAAGGATTTGTGTCCAGATTATATAAAGAACTTTCACCAACTCTATAAGAAAACATCAATATCCCAAATTTTGAAAATGGGCTGCGAGGGATTTGGACATTTCCCAAATGAAGACCTATAAATTGCTAATAAACACAAGAAAAGATGCTCATCATTAATTACACAAATGCCAATAAAGCTAAAATGAGACCACTTCACACTTTACTAGAATGGCTAAAATTCTAAAGACTAGAAATACCACATGTTGGCAAGGATGTGTAACAACTAGAATTCTCAAGCATTGCTAGTGGGAATATAACACGGTGCAATCACTTTGGAAAATAGTTTGGTAGTTTCTTTAAAGTTAGCAATATACTTATCATATGACTGAGCAATTCTACTTTCAGCTATTTACCCCCAGAGAAATGAAAACATATGTCCTTAAAAAGACTTGTACATTAATGTTCACAACATCTTTATTCAAAACAGCCAAAGAATAAAAACCCAAATGTCAAAACCCAAAGTGAATGGATAAACAGACTGTTATATATCCATATAATGGAATACTGCTCATCAATAAAAGGAATGAACCATGGAAAAACACAACATGCATCAATCTCACAGATACCATGCTGAGTGAAAGAACATACTGTATGATTCCACTTATATGAAATTCTAAAACAGGTAATACTAATCTATAAGTAAGAATAATTAGGGGCGCCTGGGTGGCTCAGTTGCTTCAGCATCTGCCTTCGGCTCAGGTCATAATCCTGGGGTTGAGCCCTACGTTGAGCTCCCTGCTCAGCAGGGAGTATGCTTCTCCCTCGCTCTCTCCACACACCCCTCCCCACACACCCCTCCCCCGGCCCCACTGGTGCGCTTTCTCGAATAAATCTTTTTTTTTTTTTTTTTAAGATTTTATTTATTTATTTGTCAGAGAGACAGAGAGAGAGCACAAGCAGGGGGAACGGCAGGCAGAGGGAGAAGCAGGCTCCCTACTGAGCAGGGAGCCCCATGAGGGATTCAACCCCAGGACCCTGGGACCATGACCTGGGCCAAAGGCACACGCTTAACCAACTTAGCCACTCAGACGTCCCTAAATAAATAAAATCTTAAAAAAAAAAAAAAGAATTAGATTGGTAGTTGCCTAGGATGGGGAGCGGGACTGGGGAGATTAACTGCAAAGGGGAACCTGGAACATTTTGGGGGATGGTAACATTATATATCTTGATTGCGTGGTCATTACTCAGGTATATATATACCACCAATACATTCAAATGTAAGATTTTATTGTATGTAAATTATATACCAACAAGTTGATTAATAAAAGTAAAGGTATTAACTTTATTTATTTATTTATTTATTTATTTATTTTTTTTTTAAAGATTTTTATTTATTCATGAGAGAGAGAGAGAGAGAGAGAGTGAGAGAGGCAGAGGGAGAAGCAGGCTCCCAAGGAGCAGGGAGCCCGATGTGGGACTCGATCCCAGGACGCTGGGATCATGACCTGAGCCGAAGGCAGACGCTTAACCATCTGAGCCACCCAGGCGCCCCAAAGGTATTAACTTTAAAATAGATTATTTTCAGATATCTAAAATTATAAAGTAAAAACATAATATTCTGTTACATATATGAGAATTACACTAAAGAAAATAAAGGGTGGGACAGGAAGTACGGAGGCAGACATTTCTGTCAATAGTTAAGTCCTCTCTCTAGGTAACATACTTCTTCCTCTTACCCATTTCAACTTTATTTTTTTTTAAGATTTTATTTATTTGAGAGAGAGAGAGAGAGAGAGAGCGAGAGCATGAGGGGGGAATGGTCAGAGGGAGAAGCAGACTCCCTGCTGAGCAGGGAGCCCTATGCAGGGCTTGATCCCAGGACTCCAGGATCATGACCTGAGCCAAAGGCAGTCGCTTAACTGACTGAGCCACCCAGGCACCCCTCAACTTTATTTTTTATTATGGTCCATATTTATTTAGTCTTGAGCCAAAGATGGTTTGTATGTATATCTGCAGACAGGCAGGCAAACTTCCATCACTCACCTTCAGGTTTTTATGTATCAGTTACCCCCATCAACCAATTCCATGAGTGCTTGTTCATCTCTAAGCAATCCTGCCTGCAAAGTCTGGAGCCCAAGGCATTGTCCTGATTTTTTGGTCCTTATAACGTTGCACTACTCTTAAGATTTTTTTGCTCTTGGGCACACCTCCAAAATGATGTAGATCATCCTGTGCCTAAATTCAGTCCTCTTAGAGCACTCTCAAGGGTTTCCCAGAAATAAGTTCGCTCTCCAAAGACTCATATTGTAGACACTCAGCTATCTTTGGGCATTCGAAGATGTGAAGAACATTCAACTGAGAGAGAAAGCAGCAGATAAATTCAATCTGAGCATCCATTCCCCTCATATGAACTTTTACTTCTTTGTTCATTCTCAAGAACCATTATGGGAGATCAGATAATCTCCCTAAACCAGGTCAAGAATTCCCAAGCTCGGGACACCTGGGTGGCTCAGTCAGTTCAGCGTGTGCCTTCGGCTCAGGTCATGACCCCAGGGTCCTGGGATCGAGTCCCGCATTGGGCTCCCTGCTCAGCGTGGAGCCTGCTTCTCCCTCTGCCTGCTCTGCCTGCCGTTCCTCCTGCTTGTGCTCTCTCTCTGATAAAATAAATAAATAAAATCTTTAAAAAAAAGAAAAAGAATTCCCAAGCTCCTGGTGATAAATCAAGCTCCCAGTGAAAGTAAAAGAACTGTCAAAGTTAAGAAGAGAACTGGAGGTATACCAAGAAATATTTGTTCAACCCCTCTACTACTGTACTTATATTTAATTAAGAGTGTGTGCTTTAAACTTGGATTGCTTGGATTTGATTCCTTCATTCTTACCTGTGTCATCCTGGGCAAGTTCTTTCATAAAGTTCAAATTCCCACGGGGCTTCTGTGACATTTAAATGAGATAATGTAAACATTAAAACAGTACCTAGCACATGATAAACACTCACTGAAAGTCAGATGTTTTGCTCAGGGCCCTCTTGGGAAAAGAGATCCAGATATGTGACTCTTCATATATACTCTGGAAAAACATATTTTTTAGCATTCTGAATATAACTTTTTTCTGAAGAGCTTAGAAACCTGTCTGGCAAACATGGAGGCAAAGTATATCAACTCTTTGGTAATATGCCCTCCATTCCAAAGTTAAAGACAGAATGAGGAAGATTATTTATACCAGAAATCTTTATTATTTTTACCTGAGCCAAAATCTTTGCCTGATGACTACAACCCTGGCAGCCACCAAATTCCTAAAACCATTGGTTCTCAAAGTATGGAACCCGAACCATCAGCATCACCTGGGAACTTGTTAGAAATGCAATTTATTTCTGTCTCTCCCTCCCGAATAATCAGAAACCACTGGGTGATGGGCCCAGCAATCGGGTTTTTTTAACAATGCCTCCAGGTGATTCTGATGAATGCTAAAGTATGAGAATTATTATCCTAGAACAAAAAGAACACCTAGTCATTGACCTATGCATTGCATGAGCATAAAGATAATGGAATTCCACAAGGCCCCTTTGGGGAATTAGGTTTATAAATCAGGCAGTAACTGATAAATCTGAAAGTACTGGAGTAAACAGAAGTAGTAATCAGTAATTCTATAAATTTATAAACAATTAGTAAAGAGGTAAGAGGGAGCACAAAAAAGGTGAGGGAGGGCAACAGTGAGGTAGGCAGAGAGATATACACAATACAAACGGTCAGCGCCAAAGGGCCACTGGTGAAATGAATCATCAAACAAAGCGGCCCATCAAGGTATTTACTGCACTTCAAGCGAGAAGGGGAAAATTTTTTTATAACATTTGCTAGACAGAAACCAGAGGCCTTCTCAAAACACTACATAATTTTTACTAAGTTTATATCCGTACCAAGAGCTTCTTCCACTAAACAGGCAAAACAGAAAAGGAAAAGATACAGTTCACAGTTCATTTCTAAATATCTGTGCTGGACATGGTTTTTCTTTAGGTATCTATGGACTGATAGGGAAGTATGAGGAGGAGAAACTGACTCAAAGGGTGAAAACAAACAAAAGATCTTATCTAGCATGGTGACAAAGGGACATCCATGTTCTTATTACCTAAAACATAGAATGTTGCACCCCTCCCAAGTTTTCAAAAGTTCTCATCTCATTTAATATAAAAATAAAGCACCGCTTGTACAAAGGCAACCAAAGAAAATTCAAAAGTTATTCATACGTAGCCATCACAGGGGCACCTGGGTGGCTCAGTTGGTTAAGCACCTGACTCTCAATTTTGGCTCAGGTCATGATCTCAGGGTCCTGGGATCAAGCACTGCATCAGGCTCCATGCTCAGAGGGGAGTCTGCTTGAGATTTTCTCTCCCTCTGCCCCTCCCCCTGCTCACGCACGCACTCTCTCTCTAAAATAAATAAATCTTTAAAAAAAAAATCCATCACAAATCATTAAGAAAAAAATGGATGAGCATTCTAACAGTAAAATGGGCAACGAATACAAGGCAGTTTATAAGAAATGTAATACCAATAAGCACAAAAGCTTTTTTAAGATTTTATTTATTTGACAGAGAGAGAGAGCAAGAGAGGGAACACAAGCAGGGGGAGTGGGAGAGGGAGAAGCAGGCTTCCTGCCGATCAGGGAGCTGGATGTGGGGCTCGATCCCAGGATGAGCTGAAGGCAGATGCCTAACCAAATGAGCCACCCAGGTGCCCCTCCAATCATCTTTTTGATACTTTCTTTTTCTTGTCTTACTGTACTGGCTAGGACCCCCAACAAAAACTGAATGCAACTGGTAATTACCATCCTTGTGTTTTCTATTTCTTGACCTGCTTGGTGGTTATACAGTTCCTCATTTTGTGACAGGTCTTTTTGTTTAATGCATTTCCATATGTACATGTCATAACTAAAAAAGTTAAAAAAGAAAAAGCAAGCAGCAAGAGAAGTAAACAATAAAGAGCCTGGCAAAATTCTCCAGTTTGGAAGGGTGTATTAGTTAACTATTGGTGCTGTAACAAATTACTACAAATTTAATGGCTTAAAATAATTCAATTTATTACCTTACAGTTCTAAAGATCAGAAATCCTAAAATCAAGGTGTTCACAGAGTGTTGTCAGTTTTGTCAGCTGACAAGGTGTTGACAGTGTTCTTGGAGCCTCTGTGGGAGGCTCTGTGCTTCCTTGTCTTTTTTAGTATCTAGAGGCCACCTGCATTCTTTGGCTCATGGTCCTTCCCCTTATCTTCAAGGCCAGCGCGTACTATCTCCAAATCTCTCTCACTGGGACCTCTAGTTCCATCATCACATCTTTTTCTCATTCTTGACACTCCTGCCTTCTTAAAAGGACCCTTGTGATTACATTAATCACACCTGGGCAATCTAGGATCATCTTCCCATCTCAAGATCCTTCCTTAACTTAATCACATCTGCAAAGGCACTTTTGCCTTGCAAGGTAACATTCAACAGGTCTCAGGAATTAAGATGTGGACCATCTTTAAGGGGCCGTTATTCTGTCTACCACAAATTGTGAGGACATAGGGCAGATGCAGAACACCACTTGGAAGCTTTTTCATTGCTACAAATCAGTAGCACTCACAGTCAGCATTTCAGGGGTAAAATACCATACTAAATGGGAAGTGGCCAGGGGAACCTGGGTGGCAGGCACAGTTGGTTAAGTGTCCGACTCTTGGTTTCAGCTCAGGTCATGATCTCAGGGTTGTGAGATAGAGCCCCATGTTGGGCTCTGAGCTCAGTGCACAGTCTCCTGGGGATTCTCTCTCTCTCTCTCGCCCTCCTCTTGTGCTCTCTCTCTCAAAATAAATAAATAAATCTTTAAATAAAGAGAAATGGCCAGAGAGTAGAATTTCCTCTTGACATGGTAGGCCACAGCTCCAGTGAGGAGGTCGGAAATTGTCGTATCATTTATATGAAATAGAGATCAGACACAGGAAACTAGCTCTGGTGTAGTAGCTCCACTATATACAGAGTAGCAAATGTAGAAAATAAATTCATTTATTAAGATTGCATATCACCTGGCCTCCTCCCCACTCCCTTCAGGGTTGTGACTTGATAATACAAACTTATACCAGCTGTAGACTTGAGAAGGAGATTTTTAAATAGTATTTGTAGACAAAGGAGGAATCCCATGAGAATCTACATAACCTATTTTGGAGCAGATATCAGACCTGAGGAAACCTTTCTTTTTTTTTTTTTTAATATTTTTATTTATTTATTTGACAGAGAGAGACACAGCGAGAGAGGGAACACAAGCAGGGGGAGTGGGAGAGGGAGAAGCAGGCTTCCTGCTGAGCAGGGAGCCCGATGCGGGGCTCGATCCCAGGACCCTGGGACCATGACCTGAGTCGAAGGCAGATGCTTAACAACTGAGCCACCCAGGCGCCCCTGAGGAAACCTTTCTTTGTTCAAAGAAATGTAACTGGCCAGAATCAGATTGTAGAAATCCAAGTTGGGGCCTATGAAAAAGATCTGCAACATAAAAAAGGGAGAACACAGCACACAAAGAGATAGAGAAACAAAGCATATTTGCAGGGAGTGTGGGGAATGTCAGATGAAGAAGATAGTCTTAAAACTGAATTTTTAAAATCACAGACACTGTGAGGTAATGATAAAAGAAAAAGGACAAAACAAAGACAGATAAAACGGACCTGGATAAAAGGTGGGCAAAAATATAAAGGTTCCAGGATAACAGAGGGAAGTAATGTAAGGAAACACACAACACAATAGCAGACTTAAAAACTGAATTAGAAGCAGTAAAAGGTAAGATAAGCATTCTAAAAATCTCAATCAATTCCAGAGAAGAGAAACTTGAGAAGCTCTCTGACAATGCTGAGGCAAAGCAAAAAGAGATTAAAATGATGACAGAAAAAGAGATGTAGAAGACAGTGAAGAATAGAACAAACAGAACATTAACAATCAAGGACATAAGAGATGAAAACTTTTCTGGTCCAACATCTAAACAAATCCTCATACAATTTGAAATTCAGGATTACAAAAAGTTGTAAGTTACCTACTGTGGACCAAAAAAAGAGTTTGCCTTCAAAGGAAGAAGTCAGACTTTTCTCCAAGTTTTCCTAACCGTTAATGCAATGGGATAATGCCTATAGTTTTAAGGGGAAAAAAATGTTGACCTAAGCTAAGTTGCCATTCATGTGCAAGGGCAAAATAAGAACAATTTCAAAATGCAAGTGTTCAAAAGTAGTCACGAAGAATGTCCTTGGTGGATCATTCAATGAAAAGAGCAAAGTAAGGAAAAGAATGCATACCACACTATCATTTTGATCATTTAGGTATATACATGTATAAACATGTTTCGTTCAGTATAGAAGTAGTCTAAAAAGGTAAATATCAAATTGTTAACAGCAGTTACTCCTGGCGGGTGGTTTTTGACTGTATATTCTTGTGAATTATTTGATTCTTTCGCATGAGTACGTATATTACTACTATATTTTATAAAAGTCACTTTAATTTTTTTTTTTAAATTTTATTTATTTTTTGACAGAGAGAGACACAGTGAGAGAGAGAACACAAGCAGGGGGAGTGGGAGAGGGAGAGGCAGGCTACCCACGGAGCAAGGAGCCCGATGCGGGGCTTGATCCCAGGACCCTGGGATCATGACCTGAGCCGAAGGCAGACGCTTAATGATTGAGCCACCCAGGCGCCCCTAAAACTCACTTTAATTTTTAAAAGACATCCAGGTCATCTTTGATGAAAATATTCTTCAGTGTTGGATTTGAATAACAGATGAATCAAAGGACATAATAAAAATGGGAAAGCCGGGACGCCTGGGTAGTTCAATGGGTTAAGCATCTGCCTTCGGCTCAGGTCATGGTCCCAGGGTCCTGGGATTGAGTCCTGCATCGGGCTCCCTGCTCAGTGGGGAGTCTGCTTCTCTCTCTGTCTTTTGCTCCCCCTGCTTGTGCTCTCTGACAAATAAAAATCTTAAAAAAAAAAAAAAAAGAATGGGAAAGCCATAGAGTATGATGGTGAGCACTGAAAACACTTAATATAAAATTAATTCTAAATGATTATTGTAAATTTAGAAACAACATGCAAGTGTGTGAAAAAGAAAATATTTGTAAGCAGTCCTAATTTTATATCTTAAATATGAGTCAATAGTTTTGGCTTTTTTTCTATTCTTGATGTTGATATTTTGAGAATAGAGGATCAACGTATGTTTTTTAATAAATTAGTTACTGGTAGGACTTAAAATATTTTCCATACCACCAAAGAACAAAAGCAGTATTTCCCCCAAAACTACATGTATGTGTGTACATATATATACATAGGCATGTATGCACGTGCCCATGTATACATATATATATATATATATATATAGTATGTTTATCTTATATACTATATATATAAGTATATAAAAAACATAAAACAAGAACAAAGCATATCCTGTATGGTCTAATTTTATGAAAAGAAAAGAATAAGTATACACATATAAGCATGGGGGGAAAAGACTGGAAGGACGTAAACTATGCTATTAACACTGGTTAATTTTACGTGGTAGTTTGCAGGTGATTTCTATTTTTTGTGATTTTCTGTATTTTCCATTTAAAACATTTTGGGGTAATTATGTATAAAACAAACAACACTCCAAAAATGTCATTTAACAAATAAATAAGCAGACAAGCCAGGAGTTCCAAAAGTTGGACAATTTAAGCCCCATCTTTAACCTCAACAACTATTTAAGAATGGCAAAGTTTCCTAGGATCCCACATCCAGACAGAAAGCAAAGATGCCTATAGGAATGAATGGGACACAATGTCAGACTTAAAACACTGACTTATATAATGTGACTTACAATAGCAGCCCCACCATTGTATTGAAAAGTTCTTCACTTAGTTCTTGGTCAGACAATATGGAAAGGAAGACAAAGAAAACTATAAAAAAAAATCTACCCGGGGATGCTAGAATAAGCACTGCTTACATCTATTTATGACATAAATGCATTAGTACCATTAAATAACTAGAGCTTTAGGAAAGTTCTTTAGAGCCTAAGGAAAGACTACATATAGATCCTTGGTTAGTATCACCTATAGCTATACAGTCAGATGCACAGATTTTGAAGACAATAATTAAGTTTTTTTTTTACATTGACTAAGGCACAACATGAACTGAACATCTTTCTCCTAAAACAGTTTCCTTTTCATCATTTCTCCTGTGTATGGGTTGTTGGGGTTTCAACGAGAAAATGCATGTAAAGAGTTTAGCGCAGTGCCTGGGACATGATTAGTGACTGCAAGAGCTTAACTCCATTATTATTACAGTTCAATTACTTTTTCTTTTTTTTTTTTTTTTAAAGATTTTATTTATTTATTTGAGAGAGAGAGAATGAGAGAGCATGAGAGGGAAGAGGGTCAGAGGGAGAAGCAGACTCCCTGCTGAGCAGGGAGCCCGATGTGGGACTCGATCCCAGGACTACAGGATCATGACCTGAGCCGAAGGCAGTCGCTTAACCAACTGAGCCACCCAGGCGCCCCAATTACTTTTTCAATCACTTATGCACTATAATGCGGCAAAGAAGACACGGAATTTTATTTGTTTTGCTTCCTTTCAGGATGGCTCTATTTTAACCACAAATTATTATAGAAAATTTCATACATATACAAAAGTAGAATACTATAATGAACTTAACCCACCCATTATTCAGATGTAATAAAGATCAATATTTGGCCTTTTTTTGCATTCATACTTCTATTCACAAATTATTTTTGAAGCAAATCCTAGACATCAAATCATTAGAACATGAGGGGTTTAAAAATTTATTTTTTAATTTTTCTTAAGTAAACCCTATGCCTAACACGAGGCTCGAACTCATGACCTTGAGATCAAGAGTTGCATGCCTGGGGCACCTGAGTGGCTCAGTTGGTTAAGCGTCTGACTCTTGATTTCAGCTCAGGTCATGATCTCAGGGTCATGAGTTCGATTCCTGTGTTGATCACTGAGTCAGGCTCCATGTTCAGCAGGGAGTCTGCTTGAAATTCTCTCTCTTCCTCTCCCTCTGCCACTCCTCCCCTCCCTCTCTGGAAGGAAGGAAAGAAGGAAGGAAGGAAGGAAAGAATTAAAGAATGAATGAATGAATCAATGCTATACCGACTGAGCCAGCCAGGAGTCCCAGAACATGAGGTTTTAAAGTACTACAGAAAAGGAAGGGTTCTAATCCTATACTTCCTGACTAGCTACATGACCTTGGGTAAGTAAATCACTTAACCTTCTGAACTTAGATTTCCAGCAGCCACACAATGAACCTAACTAAGATCACTTTCTTTGCCCTGGTTGGCTCTAATTGGTTTCAACATCTGTGATGTTTCTCTCAGAATGTAACCAGCTCCACTCTATTGCTTTTACCCTCATCTGTACTCTTTATTTTTCTTCTGGATAATTCCAATAGCAATCTGTTTTCTTACCTCTTGTTCATCACATACCCAGGTTTTTGTTTTGTTTTTTTTAAGCTGAATACTAGTCCTGCAAGATGTTCAATAAATCAAAAAGATCAAGGGTGAAGCAAGTTTGGGAAAGACTGCAAAGGCTATTCTCACAGTACACTATATTAAAAGCTCTAGTAAGTCTTGCAGTATTGGATTCTGTTTAACATTACTTTTTTTTTATTTTTAGAGAGAGAGAGAGCAAGTGAGCACGCATGAGTGGGGGAGGGGCAGAAGGAGAGGGGAAGAGAGAGAAGAGCAGACTCCCCACTGAGCAGGGAACTCGATGATGCAGGGCTCAATCTCAAGACCTGAGCTGAAATCAAGAGTAGGATGCCCAGCCGACTGAGCCACCTTGCTTAACATTACCATAACTTATATAATCACGAAACTCTTTTTCCTTTCACCTAACAATTCAGAACCTATAAAACTAGCGTTCCATAGAACATGCTCAGGAAATACAATGATATGTTAATGCCAAATCAGTGCTCCTTAAGCAATGCCTTCATTGGAATACTACCAGCTCAACAAGATTTCAAGAGTTCCTCCTTAATTACAGGTTCAAATTAACTTATATTGCTTCTCACGTTTGTACACGCCATAAACTGCCTCCCAAACTATGATGTTTGCCTTACAAGTCTGGATCTCTCTTGTTGTGTGTGCAAGACAGTATAATACAGACATGCTCAGTAAATGCCTGTTGAATGGGCATCAAGGTGGGACCAAACATGTGACCAATCTGGACCAGCACTGAAATTGCACATGTTGCTGCTACTGACAAGTCCTTGACATATTTTACATTTCTTGGTACTGAACACTAAAAGCTGGAGAAAATATCTATCTTTTTCAGACTTCTAAAAGGCCAAAGTTCCTAAAGATTCCCCCTGACAGGTCCATACTAATATTCTAGGTCAGCCATGGAGATGACCCATAGGACTTTATCATCATTTTTTCACTCTTCTCTTGAACCTCAGTCACCTCTTTCAAAAATAACAACAACAACAAAAGAACAAAGGTACTAATACCTACTTGGCAGGCTTATTGGGAGAGCTTAATGAAATACTATACAGAAGTACCTAATCCAGGGACCAATACATGACAGATATTGAAGGGATGTTATTTTTCTCTGCAATGGAGAATAAAGCAGAATAAAAAGAAAAGGAAGGGAACATGTCATACAGAGTAGCTAGGGAAGACCCTTCTAACAAGGTGACATTTAGAAGGGAATGAGAGAGCCACACAGCTCTCTGGGGACACAGTGTTCTAGGTTAAAGGGAAAGCAAGTGCAAAGACTCTCAGACATGAGTGCTTGGCTTGTGTGAAGAAGGGCAAGGATGCAAATGTGACTAGAGCATATTGGGTAGGAGGAGAGCAGTAGGAGCTGAGGTCAGAGTTAAGGGCGGGTAGAGGTGGTGTCATATCACTGAGAGTGTTGCAGGATGTTGTTAAAACTTTAGCTTTTACTCTAAGTGAGAGAAGCAGCCATCAGAAGGTTCTGAAAAAGAAGTGACATGATCTTATTGATGTTTTAAAAAGATCATTCCACTTGTGCTGAAAACAGACTGGAGAGTAGGAGGAAGGAGGAACCAGAGAAACCAGTCAGAAGGCATTGCAATGAGCTGATCCAGGGTGGGGTGGTAAGAAAGAGTTGTATCTGCATTTATTTTGAAGGTAAAGAAGACATGAACAGCTGATGAATTAGATATGAAGGTGTGAGAAAAAGAGAGTAGCCAAGAATAACCCCAAGAATTTTGATATAAGCTACCCAAAGTCAAAGCTGCTATCTACCAAGATGGGAAGAATAAAGAAAGACCAGGTTTAGGGGAGAGTATGGATCTGGAGATGTTAGGTTTGACATACCTATTTCATAGTCCTCGAGGCGGAGACCTACCTTAGTCTCGAGCTGCCACGAGCTACAACTGCCCTGGGGTAGCCTGTGAACCACTACTACAGGCTGAGGGCATGGACTGCTGGCTCTGTATTCTTCTCTGGCCACATCATAGACTTATCATATGCTGCAGTGTACCATATGCTGTATCACATACACGTATCATACTGACACTGCCGCCGGGAGAGTTGATGAGGAGATAGGGGTTAGGAAGTGTGAAGCTGGTTAGGACTCCTTCCTTGTTCTGCACCAAAAGGCAGCTAAGCCAGTAGATGACTCCCAAAAGTACCCTCCAGAGTCAAACTCACCTTGTGGTCACAGAGGAACAGTACTAGGATCCCCTGGCCCAAGCCATGCTTATCCAGTTTCTCTTCTAACTGACCATTTTCCACAACACGTAAACACTGTATGAGTTATCCTCAGCCTCACATACTATAATTCCCCATTATTATCCCCTTCTGACACTAGAAGAGCAGGATTTCACTCTAACTTTTCATTGGAAAAACATAAAATGAGTATTCCTCTTAGGAGAGAGAGGCTCTCACATTCCCAAGATCCCTATTAGTCATTAACACATGCAAAGAGGAAGAGTTTTTGATAAGTCAATATGTTTAACCAAGGGGAATCTATGCAAAAATTCTATGAGGAATTACGTCACTGTTTACAGTAGTGCAAAAATTGAGAATAGTCCCTTGGTTCAATAAAGCAAAGACTTGTTAAAGAAATCTTGGCATACAAAAGAATACAAAGTGATAATCAAAAATGATTCCATATAGGGTGCCGGAGTGGCTCAGTTGGTTAAGCATCCGAATCTTGATTTTGGTTCAGGTCCATGATCTCAGGGTCCTGAGATCGAGCCCCATGTTGGGCTCCGTGCTCGGCATGGAGTCCGCTTGAGATTCTATTTCCCTCTCCCTCTGCCCCTCCCGCTTGTTCTCCTCTCTCTCTCTCTCAAATAAGTATCTTTTTTTAAAAATGATTCCATATAAGAATACATTAAAAAAGCAGATTGCAGTCTGTATAATGACTCTCAGTTTTATATTTAAAGAAGTGTGTATACTAGTAGTTAAATATGATTACGATTAGCAAAAATAACAGTGATGTTACCACTGGGTAAAAGGACTGTGGCTAAATTTTTTTTTTTTTTTACTTGTCTAATGAGTATATTAACTCTTTTCTACTAAGAACAAGTTTAAACATTTTAAATCTTCAATATAGCAATATTTTTTATTCAGTACAATCTCTTTCATATTTGCAGTTTATGGTTGGGATTTAGTTTTTACTATCTGACATTTTTTTAAAAAACATCTACCTGGGGCGCCTGGGTGGCTCAGTTGGTTAGACAGCTGGCTCTTGATTTCAGTTCAGGCCACGATCTCGGGGTCCTGGGATCAAGCCCTGTGTTCGGTTTTATGCTCAGCGGGAGTCCACATGGGGATTCTCTCTCCCTCTCCCTCTGCCCCTTCCCCCTGCTAGCACGTGCTCTCTCTCTCTCCCTAAGACATATAAATAAGTCTTAAAAAAAAAAAAGCCATCTACCTATGTCTGTCTATATACTTCATCCAGGTCAAAAGGCTTCCACCTAAGAAGCCATTTATGGCCTCTTCCCCAAAGGCCTCCCCAGGGGATATGATGTTAACAACTCTGCAGAGAGGTCAGACACAGGGTTCCCCAGCTCAGCACAGGAGACTTTGTTCCCAGGGTGTATGGGTGCTACTTCCCCACCCTAGCAACTGCTACATGGGAACATGAAGCAGAGCAGACTGCCCTACCCTCCACACCTGGCCAAAGACCCAACTGTTAAGCAGAGACTAAGAGTTCCACAGTCCCCACCAGGGCAACAGGCAACGAGTTTGTTTTCTATAAACAGACCAGAAAAACGTTCAGGTTAAAACACAGTCCTTAGAGGAAGAAAAATAGAAACCAGGCAGCGGGGAATGCTTCATATTCCTAAAAGCTTTTTTTGTAAGTTAACACATGGTGTCTGCTTCTCTCTAGTCACCTATTTATCACTCTCCTCCTTAGAGAAGGGAAAAAGCCCTGGCTGTTTTCCTAGCGCAGAGTTTTGTGGCTGGGGGGAAGGAGGAGAGGGGGGAGGAAGGAGGGTGCTTCAAGCATGATGCAAACCATTTGGAGCTGAGTGAGAGCGCTGCCAACACAAGCTGCACTATTTAAACAAGTGAGGAAATGATCGTATACACAACATGCCAGCGAGCACACACACACACCAAAGGAAGTCGAGAGGGCTTTTTTTCAGGACACAGAGCTGGATGTCAGCGGCTAAAAGGTCGATATTTTCCCTTAACACCCTTCTCAATGACTTAATCATGTTCCGTTTGCACAGAAAACTTCCCAAGAATAAAAAAAGTCTGGAGAATTAAGAGGAGGGGTGAATGGGGAGGGATGTTTGGCCTGGGGCTGACCTTATCCGAGGTTTTCTCCACGTAGCAGGGGTCCTGAGGGGCAGCCAGCAAGGGGACAAAGCCTGAGAGAAGCCGATCCTCTTCCAGGATAAGAAGGGTGAGGTCATCGTCCGGGTCCTTGTACAGTGGCACCTCAGACTGATTCACCGCAGTCAATATGTTACAGAAATCAGCCAGCATCGACCACACATCCATAGCAACCCTGTGAGAAATAAGGTCAGAAAGAAGAACAGCTCTAAAGAGGGACCAGTTAAAGTATTTTAAGCTCTTGTGAGAAGGGAGGTACTGGTGGCAAATGTTGTCTATGGTTGGCAACTGCCAGAAAATCTTACCCAAAAAGCTAGGGTACAAAACTGCATCCATGGCAGCAATCTGGTGGGCAAGTGTCCATCTATGCAAAGTTGAAATTGATTAGGGGGAGTTTTTAAAATCCTAACCAGAGAGGAAAAGGAATTTAGAGAATCAGTTGCCTAATGCAGGTCCTGTCACCTTTCCAGACAGTGTGCCTGAGACACTTACTCAAACACTCTAGACACCCAGTGCCTGAGGCAGCTCCCAGAATTCCCCCACTTCTGTCCAGCCAAGTATATGCCACAAGATAGCAACAGAGCGCCAATCTCCCCTCCTCCCATACAGCGAGAGGGGCCAGTCACACCATGAAGCCATGAAGAGAGTCATGTGGGTTTTTTTCCCCTTATGATGCTTTAGAAATCTCTTCCTACATCTAAGCAGGAAAACAAACTAACACAAATAGGTGAAGGGGATTAAGAGTACATTTGTCATGATGAGCACCAAGTAACCTATAGAACTGCTGAATCACTATATTGTATACCTGAGACTAATATAATATTGTATGTTAACTATACTGGAATTAAACACTCCCAGCCCCCATCTAAAAAACCTCATTCCTGGCCTGCTAAGATCATCCCAGGACAGTAAAGCTTCCCATGCATCTCAGCAGATAGACCAGTCTCAGCGCTCCCTTGGCCAGCCACTCCCTCTCCTCTCTTTCATTTGTGGAAGGTTAGATACAGGGTGACCAACCATTCTGGTTTGCCTGGGACTGTCCCAGCTTTTGTACCTATGTCGTACTTCAAAAGGAGTGAGTTGCACAGGAGAGTTACAAAGAAAAGCTTTACAATTAGGGTCAAGAGGTGGAGTGGCAAGAGGCAAGAAGCAAAGAGCTCCGAATGAGCTCCATCCTGGGATCTTCCCAGAGGAGCTACTGCGCATGAGCCAAATCTGCTAGGGAGGGGCCTCGGCCTTAAGCAATCTGTTTCTTCCGCAGTCTAGGAGCCTTTGGGAGATGGCAGAAAAAAGGGCATTCAAGGGACATGCCACTGAAGGTGATGCTGGGGGAGAAAGTGGAGTAGGGGTGTGGGGACTCTCTGACTGGCTCCAGGTGGAAGGAGCCTGCACTGGTTTATTTACTGTAATCACTGCACTAGGAAAAGGCAATGAAATGAAACATCTTGTTTTCAAGAGTGTCCTGGGAACCAGGCGGAACACAGCCCCATTAATCACACAACGGCACATAATCAACACACGTGTACTGCAGAAGTAACTTGCTTCACAGGCTTTGCCCGGGAAAGAGAACATGTTTGGGAAGAATCACCGGAGGGACGAGAGTTTTCTAAAGCCTTCTCTCTGCAGACACCGACAACCAGACTCATTCACAAAGCTCCATCTTTTGGCTCAGCTGAGTTTGGCTGTCAGAAATGTTTAAATATGGAAAAAAATAAACAGTTGCAACACGTTTCTGTGCAGAGATCTGCCTGAGCCCCTTTGTGATGTAATGGGAAACGCGGCATTCAGGCTACCAGCTGTAGAATAAACAGAACTTCGAGGGTTAAAAGGAACTGAACTTTCCACGACCCCATCTGCAGAGAAGAAAATAATAAGAGGAATGATGCACTGCCCCACAGCTCTGATAGTTTATCCTCCGGTCCCGGCTGCAGAGACAAGCACCGGATGTGATAGGGCTGCTCAGGGCCGCCTCCGAGGTTAGCGCTGCCCATGGGAGACGCACAGGGAGGCTCTTCCAGCTCCCCACTTCCTCCCCCAGTGCCCTGCTGGCCACTTGAGCCCACTGCCTGAGTCCAATCCCACAGCGCTGGTGAGCTCTGGCCAAAAGGCAGTGCTCGGCTGCAGAGCAGCAATTTGGAAAATAAACAGGAAAGACGACAGTGAGAAGGAAGAAGGTGAAAAGTCTCCCAGCTGAATTCTTGGCTTAGGGGCCTTGGTTGGTGCTGTGCAGGTCAAGGACCTGACTGCTTCAGGACGTAGTTGGGGGTGGGGAGGTGTGGGCAGCAACACCCCAGTCAGGGAGAGGCAGCAGCAAATTACCCACGGCTGCCACAGTGGGAGGCCCCACATCCCTCTCTCATCCTCCCACCCCTACCATCTTGGATCCAAGACGAAGAAATATGTGGTACCATGTGGTTCTCATTACCATGCTCCCCTGTCCCCTAAGGCTCAGATAAACCCAAACTGACTCCTCCCAAAGACTGCTGGCCACCACTAGGGACCCCTGTCCACAGCTGACTTTTGCCCATTACCACCCACCTTGTGCCAAAACCTTAAGACTCACTACAAAAATGGAGTGGATGAGAGTTCCTACCCCAGTGGTTGGTTTGTAAGATAGCAGCTGGTGCCAAAAGACATAGGAAGTGTCCTGAGTTTCCAACTGAGAAATATAAAGGGGCCCAAGGGCCACGCTGCACTAACCAGAACCAAGGGAATACACAAAATGCTTCAATGAAAGGTCACTTCTGCCCTGATCCATTCAGACTGGTCTTGTGATTGAACTCTGATTCTAAGTAGCTGCTTTCTTCTGGTATCTTAGTGGGACGGCTTGAGATCACTTCATCAGTTACCTCCTCTCCCCATAAGCACCATGGACACGAACACACTAATTAGGTACCCACGCACCATACCGTGACTCTCCACAGAGGGAGGGGAAGGGAAGTGTCAGGAAACTAGTACTAAAAAGAAGAGGTACTGGGGCGCCTGGGTGGCTCAGTCATTAAGCGCGTCTGCCTTCGGCTCAGGTCATGATCCCACCTGAGCCCCACATGGGGCTCCCTGCTCGGCAGGGAGCCTGCTTCTCCCTCTCCCACTCCCCCTGCTTGTGTTCCTGCTCTCGCTATCTCTCTCTGTCAAATAAATAAAATCTTAAAAAAAAAAAAATAAAGGGCGCCTGGGTGGCTCAGTTGGTTGGGCGACTGCCTTCGGCTCAGGTCATGATCCTGGAGTCCCGGGATCGAGTCCCACGTCGGGCTCCCTGCTCGGCGGGGAGTCTGCATCTCCCTCTGACCTTTTTCCCTCTCATGCTCTTTATCTCTCATTCTCTCTCTCTAATAAATAAATAAAATCTTTAAAAAAAATAAAAATAAAAATAAAAAGAAGAGGTACTTAGAAAAATTAGGTGAGGGGGCGCCTGGGTGGCTCAGTCTTAAGGTTAACCATCCTACTCTTGGGTTTTGGCTCAGGTCATGATCTCAGGGTTGTGAGACTGAGCCCCACATCAGCTCTGCACTCAGCGGAGAGTCTGCTGGAGATTCTCTCCCTCTGCACCTCTCCACCCTCGCATGCACTCACATTCTTTCATCTAACTAAATAAATAAATCTATCAAGAAAACAAAAACAAAACTAGGTGAGATGCCTGACCTCTAAAGCTAAGGATGAAGTAATTCCTGGAACCTGGGCATCATCACCTCAGCTTACCCCCAACCAGGCCTCTGGGCAACCTGACCTCTCAGGTCAGTTCTGTGGGTGAACATAGGGTTTCCTGTCTGAGTGGAAGGGGAATAGCTTAAGTTTTTTCCCACTCTAGCTCCTTATCCCAGGTAGGAGTACCTCCCAAGTTTCAAACCTCAGCAGCCTTTGGGTTCTGAGGGTTCGAAGTTAGCCTGGGCCAAGGAGCCCTAAAGTCAAATTCTGGTGCCTATGAGTTTTTTCCCAATCTTCTAGAAACACTTGGGAATTGACTCTCCGAAAGGTTTTTCAGATAATCTCAAACAACATTTGGTTCTAAATAGTGCTATGAGCCTGGGCGAGTGCCTTTAGCTTATTCTGGTCCCAAGTCATATTTTGGGGAAGCTCCCAGAACCCACAAAATCCCACTACAGTTCGGATGCATTCTTTACCAAGCAGACACAAAGCAGGCAGAGAATATGAAACTGTGTCCAACGAGTCCGTTTATGGCTCTCAGAATGGTGGCAAGGGAACCTCTCAAGCAGCTGTAATGTGATTAGTGAGCAAGGATCAGCAGTTGCTGGGTGACCCAGTGGACCAACCCCACAGAAACACCACACACCAGGAAAGCAGACCCCTGGCTGGAGTTTGAACACCAGATCCTAGCTTGGGACAGACCAGCAGTGGCTAGTTAAGAGGTATGTACTCAGGACCAAGGCTCACTCACTTCCCTACAGACATGCATTCACTTACTCCACCAGGAAAGGAAAAAAATAAGAGTTAATTTACTTTTTATTGCCTCAGAATTCCAAGGTTTAATGTAGCTGTCAGTTTGAGTGCGGTGCAGCTGCTGGCCGATACAATGCAGCCCAGGCCAGCCCAGGTGACTGGGGAAACACATTTCACAGAAATGAACCAATACACACTCTTGGCTGGTTGTTTGGGGGATATTGACTTGGGGAATCAGATTAACCCTTCAGGCTGGGGTTATTTCTGCATACACCACTGGAAAAGCAGCTTCAGTCCAAGGAACTGAGAAGCCTGGTATCAGGTAGACTAATAGGTTTCTGTGTTCCTGCACTTCTGGAGTTTTCTCACACAAGGTGTTATTCCACAAAATGCTCTGAAAGGTTAAGGTGTGAGACAGGTGAAGCAAGTTATACCACAAAAGAACTCCTATCTAGAACTCAGAAAGGCAGATCTGCCAGCTTTATAGGGAAATGGTCAGGTAGGAACTTTTCTACAAGTTCCATCTAGGGCGGGGCCAGGGAGGGAGACAGTTCAGAGAGTGGAGTGCTGAGGTCCAACCAGGTCTCAGGCCATCCTTCTGGCAAGTCTAAGGAGAACTGAGCCCTCATACACCCCTTCATATTTTTACTGGGTGAACAGGCTGACTGGTGATTAATATCAAGTACAATGACCCCATGTTACAAGCCTGCAGGGGCCTGTGGAGGTGGCCATTTCCTGTGTAATACCAGCTTGTTTAAACACTAACATTCAAACTCCACAGCTGCAGAACAAACCCGGAAAGAGTTGAGTGAGAAGAAGCCCTGCATTGTGTTTCAGAGCTATGGAAGATCAGAGCTGTAGTACAGATGGGGAACAAGTTGGGTCTTTTAGTTCCTGGGATGAGGAGTTCTGGAAATATAGCCAAGGTGGCACAGAAACTAGGCACAAGGAAGCTGGAAAAGAGAAAGCCCATGGACTATACATACAAGGGGAAAGCCAAAAGGCCACAACAAGAGAAATGCTCTTAAGATATGCAATATGCTCTTTTAAAAACTTGTTTGCCTAAGGACCATTATATTCCAGCTCACAACTCCCAACATGGGGTTCCATGGCCAACATAAGACCATTGCAGCCCTGAGGACTTCCCACTCAACTGGAGAAAACTGCAGGTGGTGAGCAGCTAACAGCAGAAAAGGACCTGAATGAAGCCCATAGGTCTGGTAGAGTCAAAAGAATAGTACCTCCCCTTAAAATGGCTTAGGAAGCCCCTCTGTTAAGCTGAGATGTCATGCCAACTCTGTTTTCAGTGGGCTGAGGATCTGGTCTGGTAACGATGCCAAGTAGCTCAACAGGCTCTGGAATGGGGTAGAAATGAGGGTGATGGGAATCTTTGCGGCTCTCTCTGAGATTAAGGAACTGTAGTGCATTTTCCAGATGCCACCATGACTTAAAGAGGAGACATGGGTGTCAGAGATCACTGTTTTAGGAGTTAAGACATGGGCAGCAAGATACCATCCTCTAAGAATAACAGCTGTTTATTAGGTGAATATAAGAACCTAAGACTTGGTAAAAGATAATCCCTTCTGCCTTTGTAGTTTATACAAACAAGTCAACTTGGGCCGTTGGGAGAGTGTCCAACTTAAACGAATTCTGCCCAAGAGGGCAAATTGAATTCTGAAGCCCAGTCACCCTGCATTACTCCAGGAACATAAACTTCTTCATGTTCTAAGCAGTGCAGCTGGAGCCCTTTGGCCAACAACAGGTCACGGTAACCTCACTCCAGGATTTCTCAAGTACCTCTACTGTGCCTCCCTCAACCTCTATCTAGGTCAGTGCCTTATGTGATTGCAGTTTTCCCAAGCTACATTCAACATGTATAGCCTCTGTTGCATCACTCTGGTGTGTTAAACCCATCAGCACTCTGTGTTTGGGAAAGAGCAGCCCCCAGGGGACCTCAACATCTCCACGGCATGAGTGAAGCCCTCGGCGGCCTCCCTGGTGCGGATTCTCACGGTTCCTGCCTCTCTCAATTTTTAGCTGTAACCACTCCAACACGTCTTCTTAGTTTAGCACACATTGGACCCAAATAACCTCAGCCCAGAGCTGGAAAGTACGCTCCCTGGGGTCAGCTGCTGTACCCTGTTGGGGTCAGACTGGAGCCTTAGGCCAACACCCCTTCCTCTCACAAGTCCTGTGAGAGGAGTTGGGAGGGGACAGAGGCTCCTGCCGTGGGAGAGATCACGTGTGTCTCACACTCAGCACTTGGAGGAAGAGGAACCCCCTGGTGCCAGGCTGTAGTGCTGACGCCCCAACCCGGAGCCAGGGAGACTGGGTGGGGAGCCAGGGCAGCAAAGGGGCTTCCCACAGTCACCACCACTTCCTTCAGGGAAGTGCTGATGGACTATTACTTAGTGACCTCCTAAAATGCCCTTTTAGGAAGACGTATTAAGCGTCCTTGAAGGGGTGCCGATTAGACTTGGGATTAGTTATTTTCAGAGCTGCCCTGTGAGGGTGAGTAAACTAGCTGTTTTTTAACTCAAGAATTTCTATCTCGTCTACAGGGTCAACACATGTAGGCTCCCTGAGGAAATCAGCTTACTGCATACTCCCTACATATCCCTATGTCTCCCTGTGTGACAGCACTCAGAGGGCTCCCTACAAGCCTTTTCCAGCATGCTCTGTAGACTATACAAGACAAGCCATGGAAAAGTAGCAAGTCCAGGAATTTCTGGAGTTTTTCTTCTTCTTCTTCTTTTTTTTTAACAGTACTCCAATCCAACAGTGTGATAAATGCATCCGAGCTACAATTAGGAAGATATATAGCATCAGAATGCGAAGGTCTGGGCAGCCTGGTGAAACGCGGGCTCTCCAGAGCCCCAGCTATGTTTCCCATTATGTAACCCTGGTCATGGGCAGACAGCCAGACTCCAAATGAAAAAGAGACTCTGGCTTGGCACTGGTTCTATTTTCCTATCCTCATTCGGGGTCAGCGCAGTGTCATACAGCTGCAGAGAAAGCTCTGGGGATTAAACCTGGGAAAGCCTCCAAGACCAGGACCTGGGTTCAAGTACCAGCTGAAAGCAATAAACCAACTGCCACAGCTGGGCTAGGTTTGGATGTTCTCAAAGTCCCCTGACTCTTTCACTTACTGAGAACTAGAGATCAAGATGAGGGAAGATTTGGCTTCAGCAGAGACTATGAAATGAGGTAGGCTGTCCCACTGCCCTAGCTTGCCAAAGGTCCTAGGATGTGAGGGGTCACTATGCTTAGGCTCGTGAAAGCCTGCTGCTCTGCTCCTCTCCATCACCTGACATTCACAGCTTACTTCATGCTCACGTGGTAAAGTGGGGAGTAGCTACCTCTCCTTCCTAACAAGAGGCCTAGTGTAGAAACCATGTTCCCCACTCCTCCTCCCCCACACCCCACAAGTAGATGGTCCCTCCAAACACTGGGTCTGTTCTAAATAGACCAAAGCACTCTACACTGTCTTTTACAGCAGCCCAAGGCAACTTTCCACACCCTGCTACAATCCCCTGTACCAAAATCTCCGGGGATATAAAGCCATCCTATCACAAGTACAAACGGGAAGCCAACCTACTTACTTGCTGACCCCAACACACATACCTATGAGTGTCACGGTGTAGAAGGCACAAGTAGCCCTGAAATCCTGCTCTTATCACTCTGCGGTGTTGGTGGTGTCCTGTCATCATCATCCTATGTGCTCCACATGTGCCTAAGTGGCTACTGCCCAGGAAATGCAGATTTGACTGGAAAGAAGAGGAATAGGGGCAAAAAAGGAGAGAACCAAGGAGACTAATGATGAGCTCTGGAATTCCCCTAAGAAAGCTTTGGAATGATTCTGTAACTGTACCAGAGAAAGAAGGTAAAGGAATGAAAGACAGGGAGGGAATGAAGGGAGATAGATGAAATAAGGGTCCAAGTGTGTCAGGGAGACAATTTGGGAATGAGGGTTTCTGGAGGAGAAGCAAACTGCAAAGGTAAGCCATCTGATCACCTTATGTTAGAATCACTGAGGGATCTGTCTCTGCAGAGAACAAATGCAGGCAAAAACCAGTGAAAACCTGCAAAGGAGAGATGTTAAGTAGAAGCCATTTCCTTCCTACTCTCTTGAGAGCATTCCTAAACCCTCCAAAATGAAGATCAGCACAAGGACCTTGCGAGTGTCACAGGGATTACTATTCTGACATCTACAGAACTATCTGGAGTGTGTTATTCCCAATGGCCTTAAAAGAAAAGGCTCCAGAGTATGAAAGATCAGTGAGCATAAGAGGCCACTCTGAAATCCGTAGAACCACCATACCCTGCCAATCTCTCAACCATAGTATTTACTCAGTGAGTGTTAGGCAGCTATACGAGAAACTGGAAAGGAGGAAGGTAAATTCTCATTCCACTTTTCCAGCGCTTGGATCTGACAGCTATGAGGTGGGACTACCCTCAGTGGTGGTCAGGCCAGGTTTGCTCTGTCCACCAGAGGCCCCAGCCCTCAAACTACCATGTCTTGTAGTCAGGCCCCAGGACAGCAAAGCTCCTCTTTTATGCTTAAACCTGCATTCCAGAAACAACCAGCTGCTGATCCCGATTGCAGAGAGAGCGCAGAAGGGGACTCCGTTCCCTACCACACTGGCTCTAGCCTAGACTGGATTCATCAGTGGTGCCCACAGCTATACAGGAACTTGTTTACTAGGCAATCAGATTCAATATGTTATTTGATCAAATTTGCTCTCCCTGTGAAGAACAGTCTGAAAAGAAAAAGCAAATCTGTTCAAGTGTCCCAACCCCCTCTGCCTCTCTGTAGCCTTGGAGGGGAAGCCTAGCTGGGGACGGCTGGAGCTTGGACCACGTGCCCAGCTGCAGATTGAGCCCTTGCCCAAAGATGGGCAGCAGCTTGCATACGCCGGCAACGGGCCATTTGCTACAGCATCCAAAGAGAAAACAGACTCAGCACCTCAAGCAAATGAGGCCCAGCACTTCCTGTGTGAGCTTTCCATTTCCTCAGCCAAACAAAAGCCAAAGGGAGTGGGAGAGGGAGGAGGGATAAAGGGAGATGGGTCACAGAAGAGAGTTAACAGGACTGATGGCCAGGATATGGGTAAACAGGAGCTGGATGGACCATATCTAAGGGACCTGTGGTTGCGAGTTGAGGTGACCCAGGGAAGGCCCAAGCTCCAGGGACAGATGGTCTGCTTCCCCACCCCCTAAGAGGAAGGGAGGAACACTCTGTGACCCCTGTGCAGGCTCAGAAGCAGTGGCTTCAGATACTTGGAGAGCTGAGACCTTCCTTGTCAGTTTCTTTCCAAAACTGCAAATTGCCTAGTCGGCATTATAGATTAACAACAGCCTGAAAAGTTTGAGGCTGTACATGTTAACTGTTTAGGGAACACCGCCAGGAAACGGCTGCCCCTAGCCAGCAGATCAGTCCATTCCTCTGTGTGACCCCAGCTGCTTAGCTGATGGCTCATCCCTGGTTCCTAAGGCCTCAGCCTGGGGTGCATTTTGGGAACCTAGGAGGGTTCACAGGAGGATGCAGAGAACTGTCTGATGCTGTGAGCATCAGCCACACAGTTACAGAGCTAGAGCTGGGAGGGAAGGGGGAGAAAGAGGCACACAGTTCACACAGAGAGGTCAATAAACTACTGGCCAGAAATCTCTCCTGCAGCCTTCCCTCTGTGGGTCACCCATGAGTGGAGAGACTTACATGGGCAGCGCCCAGCCCAGAGAAGTACCATCGGCAGCAGCCTAGGTCTCCACACTCTGTCCTCCAGTATGTGCCCCTTCCAGAGGAGAGCACTGAAGAATGATGAAATGCTGGGCATGGATGCTCGTTCTCTCTCTCTCTCTCTCTCTCACACACACACACACACACACGCCCAGCACAGAGCCTGAAGGAGCTGAGTACGCTGCACCTGCCAGACACCACAAAACAAACCACAGGGCAGGGGGGCGAGAGAAAGAGAAAGGAAAAGGAGAAAGAGAGAGAAAGAGACAGAGACAGGAAGAGAGAGAAAGGTAGAGGGAGGGAGAGATGGACAATCAACAGAGTTGACCAGAGATGGGCAGCACCAACATGCACACACATCAAGAAACTATTGTGCAAACATGAACATACACACATAGTGACACTAACACAAGAAAAAAATGGGACACATAGAGAGCAGGAGTCAGCAAACTTTCTGTAAAGGGCTAGATAGTAAACATTTTGGGCTTTGCAGGCCAGGACGTCTCTATTGTAACTACTCAGCTCTTCGGCTGCACTGCGAAAGCAGCCACAGACAAAGTGTAAACAAATAAGCATGGCTGTGCTCCAGTAGGACTTCATGGACACTGAAATTTGACTTTCCTAATAATTTTCACAAGTCATGAAATACTATTCTTTTTTTTTTTCAACCGTTTAAAAATGTAAACCATTCTTAGCTCCTGGGCCACAGTTTGCTGACCCCTGATGCAGACACACACAAACACCAGAGGCAGATAAATAAGGGGCAGGCAGGCAGGCACGCGCCAAGCCAGGCAAAGACAGGCAGGCTAGAGGTGACGCAGGCAGGGAGACACAGACGAGACAGGCAGAGGCAGGTAGCTACAGGCAGACCCACATACACAAAAATGCCCCTTCCAGCACACAGACGCCGACTTACACATAGAGACGCAGTCACGGACAAACGCGACGCAGACAGTCAGGAACATACATACACACTCCCACGGGACACAGTCCCACACACAGAGACGTGGACAGGACCAAAGCACACATGGACTGACATGGACCCAGAATCTGAGAGAGACACAGACAGACACACTGAAACAGACCCTCATGGAGACACATGAATCCCTTAAAGAGACCCCTTACACCTAAGGATAGAAAGAGACACGGACACAGACACATGTAGACACATATACACGGGCAGACATGGACGGGTACACCAAAAGACCCTCAGAGAGACCCCTAGACAGACACACACAGACCCGCACACTCAGACACAGATACCCAGACATACACAGACAACCAGAGCCAAAGGCACACACAGAGCTAGAACCTACACACAGATATGGACACAAGAAACAGCCATGCGTGTGGGGTGCTTGGGTGGCTCAATTGGTTGAGCGTCCAACTCCTGGTTTTGGCTCAGGGTCCTGGGACCAAGCTCTGAGTTGGGTTCTCCGCTCAGCAGGGAGTCTGCTTGTCTCCTCTCCCTCTGCCCCTCCCCCACTCATGCACACTCTCAAATAATTAAATCTAAAAAAAAAAGAAAGAAATAGCCATGCATGGTTACACAACTACGTAAATATACTATGCTACTGAATCAGATACTTAAAAATGGTTAAGATGACAATTTTGTTACATATATATTTTACCACAATCTACAAAAAGAAAGAAAAAAGTCACACGAGCGTACAAACAGATCTACATAAACGCACCCAGGCAGACACACATACTCCCCAGTCCAACACGCCCCACACCTAAAATGCTCTGACAGACAGCACGCTGACACACAGAGACAGGGACATGGGACACGAAGTGACTGGAAGAGAGAGGTGTGCGCATTTGCCCTCCTCACGCATTACAGTGTACGAGAGGAAGGCCCGAGCGGAGTGCTTCTGGTGGCACAAGCAGCGGCAGCACATAGCCTGACGGACGTGTGGAGCTAGACTCAAAGGGAGAGCAAGAGACCAGGCCTCCCCCTCACACAGACACATGCCCGGACAGGCAGCTGCAGACATGGGAGGCATGAAGAGCATGAAGTGAGAGCAAGAGAGCAAGAGCAAGGACAAAGAACAAAACAGAGCAAGCTACAGAGCGACAGAGGACAGACTGAGAAGAGGAGGGACAGGCTGGACAACAGGGAAAAACAGCCTAAAGCCTCAGGGCACAAGGAAGGGGTTCAAGGAAGTGAAAAGGCAAAGTTCAAATGAGGAGGGAAGAGAGGAACAAGCAGGCAGCGGTCGGGAAGAAACAAAGAGGACCAGGAGGGGAGCTGTGGCATCACAGGTGGGCCGAGGCCAGCGGTGCTGAAGGAATGAGCAGGCCGACTCACTGTGAGGGCAGATCCAGGGATGTGGGTGGAGGATTCCAGGTGTCTGGGTAGCCGAGCATCCAGTCCGACCAGACTTTCACACTGGGAAGCAGTTCCTTCAGGTCCGGGACAAAGGAAGACACCTTGATGTCATCTTGGTCATCCTCGTCCTCAGGAGAGGACAACTGAGCTGCAGAGGCAAAGGGTGAGAACTGGGCCTAGGTCTGCTGTGGCCCACGAGGGAGGCCTGGGGCGCTGGGACGGCAGCAAGCTCTTAGGGAAGGGAGACCAAGTCCACAGGAAAGCTGGGCCCAGAAGCGGAGGACAAGTGCCAGCACCTAAGAGGATTCTGAAAAGCAGGACAAAGAGAGAACCAGTGCACTGAGTCTGCCCCTGCAGAGAGCTGTTTCTGCTCCACCGGTGGCCTGGCTGAAGTTGCCACTCCGGCCTCTAGCCCCCCCTTTAGCTTTCCTTCAGCACCGCACCGAGATGGCACCAGAGTTCCTGCCAAAACTGCATAACCTGAATTTGACCATGAGGAAATATCAGAGAAACCCAAACTGGGGGACATTCGACCAAGTAAGTGGGCTGTATGCTTCAAAAATGTCAAGGTCATGAAAGAGAGAAAGACTTGAGAAAACCATTCAATGCCAGACTGCTGAAATTTAAAGGGACATGGCATCTAAATTGCAATGTGTGATCCTGGAGTGGGTCTTAGACCAGAAAACAACTTTTTTTAGGACAACTGGTATAAACTCAATAAAGTCTGTAGATTCAACAACAGTACTGTATTGGTGTTGGCTTCCTGATTTTGATTACTGCACTGTCATGTAAGGGAATGTCCGTGTTATTCGGAAATATTCAGTCAACTATTTGGGGATAAAGGGCTACCATGTCTACAACTTACAATCAAATAGTTCAGAACAAAAATAATAAGCATGTGTGTGTGTACAGAAAGAGAGAGAACTTAAAGCAACTACGGTAAAATGTTAACAAATGGGGAATCCGGGTGAAGGATATGTAAGAGTTCTTTGTATTATTCTTGCAACTTCTCTATAAATTTGAAATTGTTTCAAAATAAAAAGTTACCTCAACCCTCCCTCCAAAAAAAGGCAGCTCCAGAGTCTGGAGGCATTTACAAAATTGAAGTGGCAGGGGGACAACAGAGGGGCCTCAATACTCACCAATACTGATCCAGGAGCTGAGAGAAAGGGGCAACCTTCAGTCCTACCTTACACGGCTCAGCAGTCAGGCTTACTTCTCTAAGGGCAACCTTAATGCATATGGGGGCACTGATCAACTCAAGGGCTAAAAACAGCCCATGCTCTGGTTCAGTGAGTCTTCCAAGGTGGCTGGTCCACAGTGGTTACAACACCCACCAGTACCAGACAAAGAAGGACACAGAGATAGAGCATAGAAACCAAAATATCAATTATGAACAAGAACGGAAACACTCTTTGCTGGTTTTCTAACGTTGCAGGAACCCACAGCAGCTTATAGATACAGTAAAAATCTTAACTACTAGAGAAAAGGGGGAGGGGATAGTTCCCCCAAGAACAGAGGGCTACAGAGGTAAACAGAATGCAAAAGGAGGTGGGGCTAGTTAGGTGGGCAGACGGAAGAGGGGTTATTGGGAAGAGCAAGAATATCAAGTAGAGGGAAGAGATGCTGAGAAGGCAGGGTGGCATTTTGAGCTTGTCTGCAAAGGGCCCAGGCAGGGGAAAGGCCATCAGTCAGGGGGTCCCTCATCTGCTTACCTTTGGCAGACTCCTTAAGTAAGAAGGTGCAGCGCCGCACCAGGAGAGAAAACATGGCCAAGCCCAGCGCTGCGGCTTGCTCCTGGATCACAGAGCGACACTCCTCCGAGAAGCAGTCTGAGGAGAGGCAAATGAAACTCCATCAGTGCCCTGGGGGGTCAAGGGCTACTCTTCTCTACCTCACTAGGTGCACATTGTTGGTCATGTCACTGAGCTCCCCTTCCTCATCTAAGACTGGGGCTAAGTAGTAATATTTCCTCTCTCTTAAGCATCGCTACAAGGCTAAATGAAATAATGCACATGAAGCATTTACCACGATGGCTGGTATATGGGTAAGCACTTGATAACATTATTATAGGGATCCCCTGTGTAAATTCTGCATCACTTCCCCAGGACCAGGTACCCCAAGGTGGACAGTTTGGGCCAGAGCTACAGGTTCTCTGTATTTAGTTGGCTACTAATAATGTGAAGATATTATAGTAACAAGAAGTCGTATTTAATTAACTCAGTCTCTCTAACATACAGCTAGCAGGAGTACAAATATCAATTAAGATCACAAAAATACAAATTTAAGTTATCTTCTTGAGTCACGAACTTTGGTTCCATCCTTACCTTCCGTCACTCCTCCACTTACAAATAACCTATTTTCACTGAATGAGTTAATTTTACATAGGAAAATGGGCACATAATAAGCACTTAACCAGTGGTACTTCATATTTTCACAAATTCTTTCCCCTAGGGCTAAAAAATAAATCTCTGGCTCCCAATCCCAGCACCCTCTCCCCCTCACTTTCTCAGCCTAACTTCCTTCTGGCTGCAGGTCAGCGACAGGAGCCACCTTGGTGGTGGCCAGAGCTATTCTTTGGCAGAAGCTACAACATACACTCTCAACACCCTGTCTGTACCTACTCCTTGTCAGTGGCCCACCCTGATAGCCACTTAATCCAGACTTGAGAGGAATGGTGACAAACAGAAGGCAGCAGTCCAACTGCAGCCTCAGAGGAGGAGACAGACACCCAATACGCACAGGATATGGAATCAGGCGCCTGGTCACTCGCTCTGCCATCTAACCTGTTCATTCCCTCCGTAATAAAGGAGAACACTCCGAATCTCCGAGTGTTAAAAGGATAATTAGCCACATGTTTGACCTCTGTGCCTGCCTGCATGTTAACCTCAATAGTCAGAGGGAAGCCCTCTTGCCTCTCTCCTCATTGACACTAGGTCTTGTCAATGGGGCCTAACTGAAGTCTGTACTCCAGGAGATGCTACACAACCACACAGTTACTCCTAACCGCCTTGGCCACAGGAGCAAACATGACTGGAGTATATAGAGCCAGCCCCAAACCACTTTAGAGAGCTCTGGGAGTGAGAAGGAACAGGCTGCTGGTCAGAAGGTCCCAACATATGAATAGCATCAGTGTAGCAAAGTACGCGTCTGTTGTGGCTTTCTTGCCATCCTTCCAGATGCCGACTGGTCCCAAGTGTCACCCTCTAACTTTCCGACTCAACTGTGGCAGGCAGTAAGGAAGTGGTAACAATCCATGTGATTAGAATAGGTCACCACTCTCATTCCTCTTCTGGTAAGGCCCTAAACCTCTGCTACAGAGACCAAGATACAAGCATCCAAGAACCAAGAGGGGAGAGAGTAGAGAGCAGGGAAGGGGAAGATGTATATGCCATCCTAAGAAAAATGGCAACTTCTCCCCTCCACCCCTTACTTTGGGCAGCATCACTCTCTGTACTGCCCCCAGCTCAGCCTAGGCCCTTGCTGAACACTGCCAGCAGCCTGCCTCTAATTAGAAACAAGGCCAGCCCAGAATGGGGGAGTAAGTCCAGAACAGAGGAAGCTAGAATAGGCTAAGGGGAGGCCACATCCTGGTAGTTGACATTACTGACCCCCTATCAACGGGGCATCTTAGGCACAAGTTATTACCTGCACACAGAAGGCCCTGAAAAGGCACAGAAGGAGGTGTCTTAGCTCAAAGAGACTGGCATTTTGAGAAGCCCAAGACTACAATAAGATACTCTTATTAACCTGGATAAGGATAAGATGTGGCAAAGGGAGATTACTTTCACCAAGCCCATTTCTATTTTTATGACAAATGGTAATTTCAGGCTAGGCTATTTCTCAGAGTGCAAAGTTGTGACTAGGGCTAAAGAGGGAGAATGAACTACTTAAAAACAATGACACTTGTGGCCTCTGGGGAGTCCAGGTTGGCTCCTTTTTTTTTTTTTTTTTTAAGATTTTATTTGCGCGCCTGGGTGGCTCAGTCAGTCGGTTTAGCGTCTGCCTTCGGCTCAGGTCATGAGCCCCGTGTTGGGCTCCCTGCTCAGTGTGGGAGTCTGCTTGGGACTCTCTCTCCCTCTGCCCCTCCCAGACCCCCTCCCTCCCCTTCCCCAAATAATAAAATCTTAATTTTTAAAAAAGATTTTATTTATTTATTTATTTGACAGAGAGAGAGAGATCACATGCAGGGGGAGCTTCAGAGGGTGAGGGAGAAGCAGGCTCCCCGCTGAGCAAGGAGCCCGACATGGGACTCGATCCCACGACCCTGAGATCATGACCTGAGCCCAAACCAAGAGTCAGACGCTTAACTGATTGCACTAGCCAGGCGTTCCCAGGTTGGCTCTTTTTTTTAAGCCTCCTGCTATTAAAAAGGTCTGGGGACCAGGGAGGGTAGCAACAACTGGAGCCTCTTTGCTGTTAAGTGTGGAAAGCCTCAACTACCTCTCAGAGCAGCTCCTGAAAAGGCAGCTTCATGAATGCGCTGTTCTTAGCCATGGTTATGTCACCTTCAACCTTCACCTCTTCCTGCCTCTCCATAAAGGACCTGACAGTACTTCCCTGCAATGGTCTGGGGGAGGCACAAACTACTGAGCTATTTCGCTCTGATCAAGCAGGTGGTAGTATCACAGCTATATGGGGGTCAGAATGCCTGGGTCTCAGTCAGTCTTCTGACCATGTCACAGAGAGTACTTTCTGGAAGGCCTGCCCTCCTCGATGGTTCAGTGCTACCACAAGCACCTACTGAACATCTATAGTGTGCCTCACCCTGTGCTGGGTATTATGGAGAACACAGCTACAAATAAAACAGTCCCTGCAACCACAGGACCTTACAACTGGGTGAAAGAAACTGCTATTTATCTAAGTAACCATGGCAACTCAAACCCAGTGCCTCCAGTGAGAACTACATTAAGTGTTATGGCATCTTTGGAGATACTCTCCACCTCACTTAGGCCTCTGTAGGCTAGAAGCCATAAGATGCCACTCCTTGAGAAGTGTTCATTCTCATACAAGTTGAGTAGGAAAACAGCATCCAGGTTCCCAGAGTCCACCCACTTTGGGGCTAGAGCTAGGAAACTGGCCCTAGTCTGACAAATGCCCATATATATCCCTGGAGTTGGGCTGGGTCAGACCAACAAATGATGTGGGGCGGGGAAGGAAAAAGCATTGTTTGCCTTGGTATTTGCCTGGGTTCCTCTGGCTTTGTGTCAGGTAGCAGGAGCCTGACATGAGCTGAGGAACTCATTAACACTGTGAAACAGCCTTTCCCCTTCTTTCCAAAAGCAGGCTTGCTCAAGGGTTTAGGGGGATGGTTTTGGCTAAGTGAGTCAGACAGAAATATTTCTTACCAAGAAAGTCACCTGAGGTCTGAACTTGATTCTGCCCTTTCCCACATGCTCTCAGATGGGCAGGTGACCAGAGCCCCCACTATTCCTATGCCCAAATACCTGCTCAGGCAGAAATATTCTTCTCACTCCTATGTAACAGGGAGACTTTCTCATTTTTCTGAGAACATATTCATGGAAAACATAAACCAACTGTCGTCAAAGTTGTATGAAATCAGGAAATGGAGCGGCCGGGAGAAGGCTGCCATGTGGCCGGATGTTATGTATTTCTAATTAGTGCTATACATCTTTCAACAGCAAGTGTCCTTCTGCTGGGAAACACAACACACTGCCCTTGTTATTGTAACTGTCAGAGAAGTGCTTAAACAGATAATCTCCAGGAAAAGTGATAAACACGTCCCCTCTCCCACCAGCGTGTGCGCAACGGTGCTGCCAAAGCAAAGCCGTGCTTGACGGCTCCAGGATGGCAAAGCATCCTCCTGCAGGAAATGGGAATGAGGCAGGAGGAGGGAGGAGGGGGGAGGGGAGGGAAGGGGAGGCAGGCCCACCTGCCTGGACCCTCTATGCCCAGCCAAGGGACAGCGGTTCAGAACCATCGCTTCTGATCAACTCCTGGGTCAGGGAGAACATTGGAGGCAACCGGTATCAGTAGGGATGAGGTTTGGCTGGTCACAGAAAAATCTGGCAGCAGTGAAACAAGCAGAGTTTCCCTGATGCAGAGAGCCAGCTTCCTGGCAAGAGGATGACAAGAGTGCTGAAGGGGAGACACAGGATGGATGACACAGGTCTGGTACCCTGACGGCAGTGGAGGGATTCAGGCACTGGTGGAGTCCACTAGCCATTCGAGGAGAGAGAACCAACTATTTGCTCAGCTGCTTCACTAATAGCTGGAGAAAAATGCAGGCAAGACCACTTTATTCACTGACTCCCTCCCCACCAGCTCCTCCCAAAGACAGGAAATGAATGGTCAGTCACCTCCAAACTAACACCACCTGGAGGCGATTTGTTGGCTCTTATCTTTCAGACATAAGGCTGCTTTTCTCATGAGTCAGTCACCAGTCAGACACAGGGCTGGCACAGTTCCTGAGCAGCCCACCAAAACCTCCTTGTCTACAGGAAGTGGGCAGTGAGAGCATCTTTCGACTGCTGCTGTTCGGGCTACAGAGTTCCCTGTGGCAGTTGCTGATTGAAGGTGGGGTGGAAGAGGCAGTCATTGTATAGAAACCAGATAAAATCCCAGAGCAAAAGCAGAGATGTCCAGGCCATCAGGGCATCATTTTATACCCTGAGAAGTAAAATGAATGAGTCAGAAAAACCGGGCACCAACAGACCCAAGCAAAATATTCACGCATAATGGCAGAGCATAGGTTGACCCGAGGCTGGCCATGAACAACATATTCCCAAATGGTACAGCTGCAACAAAACCAAGGAACATGGAAGGCAGTGATTCCTCCCTAAGAGGCCCTCCTGGCATGCCTGCTACCGCTTTTGGATTTTGTAGGCTGTAAAACCCTGACTTCTTTTAGTGGGTAGACGGAGGGCAAAGGAAATCCCAACCTCCTAACAAAGTGACTTCTCCCATTAGTCCCAAAGTTATTTATTCAGCCCAGTGGTGGAGGATAAAAAGAAAATAGGATCCAGCCATAAGAAGATGATAATCTAATGAGGAAGACAGGAAGAATACACAAACCCAAATAACTATAATTCAAGGAAGATGGAAGTAAGATGCTTTCTTTCATTTCCAGCTAGGGTATAGCAGAGAAGGTTTCACGGAAGAGAGCACTTCTGAGCAAGGGTGCAAAAAATGAACAAAGATGGAACTGGGAGGATGACAGACAGACTGCATGTTACTGAGGAGGCATGCAGGTAGGGGCACACCAAGCACCCTCCCACACGGCAAACGATGCACTCAGTGTGCCACAGGATGGGGACCACAAAGCACCGGGCCTGTGAGGCCACAGCAAGGAACACAGACCTGACCCGGCACGGGGTGAGAAGGGCACCCGCTCGAGGTTTCCGAATGAAGCACAGGTGAGTATTTTCCGAAGATTAAACATTTAGGACGGATTAGGGTAGCTGGGAAAATGTAAAAGGAAGGGAGACTTATTGGGAAGCCAAGAAGGCATGAAGTTCTTTGAACCGAGAGAAATTATATGTAGTGCACTTCGTTAACTTTATAAAGCTAAGTAAATGTAACATCTTGCTTATAGGCACTAGAAGAGGGAATGGACAGGAGTGTACGGATGTGAGAAATGCTGCAGAAAGAAAATCAAGAACGGTGGAAATGATGTGTGGGAGGGAAGGGATTCACTGGAAGGGGCCAAGGACCCCTACTAATAATCTCGACAGGTTCCAGAGGATGCTGAGACCTCAAAGAGGGTAACACCTACCAAAGGAGATCCAGGAAAGGGGCAGAAGTTTGGGATTGCTGAACACCTGGAGGGAGGGAGGTATGCATCAAGGAGTCCCTAGGCTCCGGTCCACTTGGCTCTGAGCCAGTCCTGTCTTTCCAGAACAAAGACACTTCAGGGGGTCAGAAATACTTGAGGAAGACCTTGCATAAGGAGGCCTGGGAAGTCTGAACTGGCTCTCCCTGTGGAAGCCATTAGATATTCAGCACTTCATTTGTTTCCAATTCTTGTATGAGTGCAGCTCCAGGCTGTGGGGTGAGAGGCTCCTCTCTGACGTAATCAGGAAGCAGCTGCAAAATTAAGGAATCCCTCATGACATCATAAAAAGGGTCGATGGTTTACTGGGGAAAGTATAAAAATTAATTACATATTCCCACATGAATCTCTTCCCCTAAATCTGTACACACTCCCTCCCACCCCCACACATTCTCTCATCAACAACATCCCAAAGCCACCTCCCTGAGCAGGGTACAAAAGGGCAAACAAAACCCAGGAAGACAAAGTTTTTTGATGCACCCACTGTCTGCCCCATACATTTGGAACTTAACAAGTGACAGTTTGTCCTGCAATTTTTATACATATAGCATGCTTCCCTAACAAAATTATAAGCCCCTTGAGGACAACAGCTTTGTCAGGACTTCACATCCTTGAAAATTAGTACCATGACGGGGTTCAGGACATGTGTGCTGTTCACAACAGTAGGTACACTATGCCTCTCATTTGTGAATCCTAACCATAAACGACATGATTCCACTGTGGCCTGAAATAATAGCTAAGATATACTGAGACCTGTGTCAGGCACACACACACACACAGAGAGAGAGAGAGAGAGAGAGAGAGAGAGAGAGAGAGTGTGTGTGTAAAATCTCAAAACTTTACACAAGATTTGCACAGGAGGTATTATTTTCCCTCTCTGACAGTTGAGGAAACAGAGAAGTTAAATGACTTGCCCAACGTCACAAAGCCAGTGTCAGAGCTGGGATTTGAATTTAAGTCTGTTCGCTCTTGTACCCATGCTGTTTCCATAGCTGGTTGTCACACGCCTATGATTCAAGCTGCAAGCTACACTTCCTCCTCTCCCCTTTCTACGAATATGAAAACCTTAGACTCTCCATAGTTCTGCACAAAAAGCTCTAAGGTAACAACTATGTGGAATCTAAAATTATGGGGCACCTGGGTGGTTCAGTCGTTATGCGTCCGCCTTCGGCTCAGGTCATGATCCCAGGGTCCTGGGATCAAGCCCCACATTGGGCTCCCTGCTCAGTGGGAAGCCTGCTTTTCCCTCTCCCACTCCCCCTGCTTGTGTTCCCTCTCTTACTGTGTCTCTTTCTGTCAAATAAATAAATAAAATCTTAAAATAAATAAATAAATAGATAATAAGAACACTATACCACTTATAATAACACCAAAGAAAACAAAATACTTACATATAAAATATTAGCTATTTTATTTTATTTATTTTTTTAAGGATTTTATTTATTTGACAGAGAGAGAGACAGCGAGAGAGGGAACACAAGCAGGGGAGTGGGAAAGGGAGAAGCAGGCTTCCTGCCCGATGCAGGGCTTGATCCCAGGACCCTGAGATCATGACCTGAGCCAAAGGCAGTCACTTAACCGACTGAGCCACCCAGGTGCCCCAATATTAGCTATTTTAAATATTAAATCTAACAAAATATGTACAGGATCTCTTTGCTGAAAATTACAAAATACTGATGAAGGAAATCAAAGAAGACCTAAATAACCGGAGAGATTTACCATGTTCATAAGTTGGAAGACTCAACACTGCAGAGATGTCAATTCTCCCCACATAGATCTATAGGTTTAATGCAATTACCATCAAAATCTCAGCCAAGTTTCTTGTAGACAAAGACAAGTTTATTCTAAAATTTATATGGAAAGGCAAAGGGCCTAGGATGGCCAAAACCATTCTGAAAAAGAACAAAGTGGGAGGACTCATTCTTCCTCATGTTAAGTCAAAGAAAGGAGAGCCTTTTCAATGAATCGTGCTAGAACAATTAGACTTCAACAGGCCAAAAAGTGAACCCTGACCTAAGTCTCACACCTTACACAAAAATTAAGTGACAATGGATCAAAGACTTAGATGTAAAAACATAAGACCATAAAACTTTTAGGAAAAAACTGAAATCCTCAGGACCTAGGGCAAAGAGAAGAATTTTTGCACTTAATGCCAAAAGCACAATCTACAAAAAGTTAAAATGAGATACTGAAACCTCTGCAAAAAACTGTAAGAGGATGAAAAAGCAAATTACAGACTGGGACCATATATCTGTAAACTACAAAGGACTGGCATTTAGATGATATAAAGAACTCTCAAAACTCAACGGTGAGAAAACAATCTAATTAGAAAATGGACAAAAGACACAAGCAGACATTTCACCAAAAAAAGGTATATAGATGAAATACAAGCACATGAAAAGATGTTCAGTATCGTTAGTCACTAGGGAAATGAAACCTAAACGTACAACGAGACATCACTACACATCTATCAGAATGGCTAAAATGACAAACAGTAATGACACCAACAAGCTGGTGAGGAGGCAGAGGAACGGGATCATACATCCCTAGCTGACTGGAATGTAAAAATGGCACAGCCATTCTGGAAAATAGTTTGGCAGTTTCTTCTAAAGCTAAAAATGTACTTATGATTCAGCAATTATCCTGGGCATTTATCGCATGAAATGAAAACTTATGTTTGCACAAAAATCTGTACACAAATGTTCACGGCCACTTTATTCACAACAGCCTAAACTGGAAAAAACCAAATGTCCTTCCACTGTCTGTGGAACATCCACACAGCACAGAATACTACTCAGCCATAAAAAGAAAAGTGATGTATACAACAACTTGGATAGACCATCAGGGAATTATGTGGAGCAAAAAAAGCCAATTTCAAGAGATTACATACTCTATGATGCCATTTATAAAATATTCTTGAAATAATGTAATTATAGAGACAGAGAACAGGGGTTAAGATTTGGGGAGGGAAGGGGACAGGGGTATTTCTAAAGAGGTAACCTTAGGGAGCTTTGCAGTGATGGGACAGTTCTGCACCTTAACTGTGTAGCAGTTACAAGAAGCTACCTGTGTGATAAAATTGCACAGAACCGTACATACACACAAACACAAATGTGCAACTGGCGAATATATAACTGTGTAAATGCATAACTGGTGAAATCTGAGTAAAGTCTGTGGATTGTACCAATGTCAATTTCATGGCATTGATATTGCACTAAAGTCATACAAGATCCTAACATTAGGGAAGGAGGGGTGAAGGGTGCACAGGAACCTCTCTGTACATTTTTTTTACAACGTCCCGTGAATCTATAATTATTTCAAAATATAAAGTTTAAAACCAGTAAACAGACCCCAAAAAGATCTAACCTAGGATTCCAGAAACATTTCTGCTTTACGAAGAACAGGACTGCTTAGACATTTTGAGGACATTTCCCCAATTAGCTGATTACTCTGCACAGATGCTGCAGCCCCTCATTCTCATGTTGTGTTGCCTGGCCTGAGCTACAGTGGCTCTTTATCTGGACTGAGCAAGAAACTGCCAGGGGCAACCAAAAGGAAAATAAGAAAAAAGACAGGAAAGTTCACCGAAGACAGAATTTCTGTCTAAAGAATAAGGAGTAAAGCAAGAGAACTTCATTATCAAGGCTATGACTCATTGGGTCCGTAAAATCCATGTCAAGCACCACAAAGTGGAGGTGATGAGAACGTGAAGGAAGATGACAAGAAGAACAAATTGCAGAAGCTAAGGTGAGCTGTTTAAACATGTTCTTGCCGCTCAAAAAATAAGGGAAGGTATAAATCTCAAATCAGTGGTATGTGTGATCTTTAAACAAGGACAGTCGGGGGAAAAATTACTTAAAACATGTTGCTTAGCATTGTTTTCTTCATAAATGAAACTGCTTATGCATTTTCAGTGTGCAATGCTTTGGACCATTAATTAGATGAATATTAAGAAGTTTTCTTTTAATTGTCAATATTAGCCTCAATACCATGTGGAAACTGTCTGTCAACAAATCTGTAGACCAAACTTCAAAAAAAAAATTTTTTTTTTCATCAAAACAAACCATACACACACACACACACACACGTCTTCAAAAGACAAAAATGAAAAAGAGAAGCCAGAGAGAAAATTTTCTCCCTGGGAGAAAATATTTGTAAAACACCTATCTGACAAAGGACGCATATCTAGAACATATAAAGAACTCTTTCAACCTAATAATAAACAAAAAATGAGCAAAGAAGATATATGGATGGCAAATAAGTGCGTGCTCATCATGCACTTCTGATAAAATGCTCAACATTATTGATCATTAGGGAAATCAAAACCACAAACACAACTCCATACTCACTAGGATGGCTGTAACCAAAAAATGAACAAGTGTTGCTGAGGACGTGGAGTACGGGGAGCTCATACACACTACTTTGGGAATATAAAATGATACAGCCACTTTGGAAAACAATTGGGAAATTTATTAAAGAGTTAAAACAAAATAAAACTTAATTTAAAACATTCATTTACCAAACGACCTGGCTATACCACTTCTAGGAATTTACTTAAGAGAAATGAAAGCAGTAGGGGGGGTGAGGGGATGGGTTAGCCTGGTGATGGGTATTAAAGAGGGCACGTACCGAATGGAGCACTGGGTGTTATACGCAAACAATGAATCATGGAACACTACATCAAAAACTAATGATGTAATGTATGGTGATTAACATAACATAATAAAATAAAAAAAATAACCAGGAACATAAAAGAGAGAGAGAGAGAGAGAGAGAAATGAAAGCATATGTCCACACAAAGATTTACACTTGAATGTTTGCAGCAGTTTTATTCCATAACAGCCCCAACCTGGGAAAAACCCAAATGTCCATCAACAAGAGAATGGATAAACAAATTGTGGTATATCCATACAATGGAAGACTACTCAGCAACAAAAAGGAACAAACAACTGAATCATTCAACAACATGGATAAATGTCAAAATCATTACTGTGGAATAAAGAAGACAGGCCAAAAGACAAAGACAGAGAGAAAGGAAATATTGTCGAATTCTAGAAAATACAAACTCTTTTACAGTGACAGAGAGCAGTTCAGTGGTTGCCTGGGGATTGGAAGGAAAGGTTAGGGAAGAAGGGATTACAAAGGGGCACAAGTATTAGTTCTGAGTGAAGGATATGTTCACTATCTTGACCATGGTGATGGTTTCACAAATGTATACATATGTCAAAATTCATCAAATTGTACAGTCTACATATGTATAGTCTGATAAACATCAATTAGATCTCAATAAAACTGTTAAGATTTTTTTAAAAATATAGGAATGACATTAAAAGGCCATTAGTCTGACTCATCATTTAAGATTTTAAAGATTCATAACTTAGAGGCTGATTTGATAAAAAAATTTTTTTTTTTAGATTTTACTTATTTATTTGAGAGAGAGAGAGGGAGAGAGAGATAGTGAGAGAGAGCACAACTGGGGAGGAGAGGGAGAAGCAGGCTCCCCGCTGAGCAGGGAGCCTGATGAGGAACTCGATCCCAGGACCCCGGGATCATGACCTGAGCCGAGGGCAGACGCTTAACCGACTGAGCCACTCAGGCGCCCGAGGCTGATTTGATAAAGCTGGACATCTACTGAGTGCCTAGTACACAATTTGACACTCAGAAAAACCTTGCAAACTAGCAATAATTGTAGTTTACAGACAAGGAAACTGAGCCTCAGAGAGGGTAAATTAACTTTCTTCATCAAGGTCGCACAGCTGATAAATGGCTGGATAGAGAGTTCAAACTTTTGATCCGGTTGATTCCAAAGCTCTTTATACCATTACAACACAACTGCTACCTTCTGAAGGTGAGAAAATGATCTCCAGAAGTGCTAGGCTTTCTGAAGAGGACAGCTTGGCTTACCCTCCTCCTTTATATGAAGCTCTAGGGCCAAGAAGTGTCCTGGGGACTCTATCAAAACATCTTGGCAAGACAGCAAACCATTTCTATTCTCTACAATGAAAAATGAAAGCACTCCTAAACGAGTGCTTCATTTTTTCCAGAGAACACCCATTTTAGAAATGGTACACTTATAGATTTCCTGGAAAAGGAAGTAAGGCAGGCAGGTAGGCAGGCAAGGAAGGAGGGGGGGAGAGAGAGAGAGAGGTGGTGGGGGGAGAGAGAAGGAGGAAGAAGGGCAGGCAGGCAACCAGTCAAAACACACTCTGGCCATTTCCACTTTAGTTGTGTCTCTGGATTGATATTTTTGTCACTCAGAATTTCCTGCCTGATTCCAGGGTTATACAAATACATGGCCCCTCTTGGGCAAGAAGAGCTGCTAGGCAGAATGGCATGCAGGTACCAGCTAGGTCCCTCAGGGATGGGGCCCAGAGAAGAGGGCCTGCCATTCCAGCATCTCATCTGGAAGTAAATCTTGAAGGACAGAGTTTCTGTTTCTACACTGCTTACCAGAGGTTCTGCAAGGCTTGCCTCTCTCACAATATTTGGGGGGAAGCAAAGAGGAGTAAAAAAAGAGTAGCAGCTTCTTAATTACATCAGGCAGGTAAGTGTCCCTATGGAATTCTATCAGGAGAATTGGGGTGTCTTGTGTCAGAAATTATTTAGGGTTGTGGTGGAGAAGAAAAGTGAAGGAGGCTTCCTAAAAAGTCATACCCATGAGCCAATCTAGAAAGAAACTTTTGCTGCAGCAGTGAGAAGGAATTAATACAGCCACAACCCTTCTGATGGAGTAGACAGGTTTGGCAGCTGATTTAGAAAAACAGCTTGAAACCCATCCTTGTTGGTATGAAGCTTGGGAGCACTTTGGGACTAAAGTAAAAGTTAATGAGAGATAATGCCTGCAGACAACCTGATTCAGAGAAAGCTCCTTTGATATGGCAGGCAGAAGGGCAGGGAAGTGCTCAGCTTCCATTTTAACAGATTAACTCAATTTCTTTTCGTTTTATGGCTTCCTGAAGCATTTTTTAAAAAACAGTATGACAGAGTTTGCAAACAATGCCAAAATAAGACAATTCTGAGACAGGCAGGACACAGAGGTACCAGAATAGGAAGGATCTCTTGGACTCCTTCCGAGAAGCTTACAGAATGCAAAGATTCAAGCCATCACACAAATCTTGAGGAGTCAGTACTAAAAAATGAGGCCAATGATAAGACACAATTCTTGGGTGAATTCCTTGTGAATATCCAAATCTGCACATTCATCCTGCTCCTACTCCAGCAACTCACTCTAAAAAGTTCCTCAAAGCTTTATAATCCAAGATCAATGCCCAACTAGATCGAGTAAGCAATGACTTCATCCAACCCCATCCCCCGTGGACCATGTAGTTTTTTGTTTTTTTTTTAAGATTTTATTTATTTATTTGGCAGACACTTAACGACTGAGCCACCCAGGCGTTTTAAAACAGAAAAGAGGTCAGCAGAATACTAGCTAATAAAACAGTTATGCCAAGGAAAGGTAGCACCTGATGAAGGTGACTAGAAATCCAATGAGGCATCAGCTAGTCCTCTGACTTAGAAGCCCTAGAAAGGACATCCTTTTTAGCAACAGCCCTTCTAAATTTGTAATCAGTTGGCTGATTGGTTGTCAACAATATAAACTCAAACCTACAAACATTATTTTAAACTAAATTTAATTGTTTTGTTATATTTATTTTTTTTTTAAGATTTTATTTTATTTATTTGACAGAGAGAGACACAGCGAGAGACAGAACACAAGCAGGGGGAGCGGGAGAGGGAGAAGCAGGCTTCCCGCGGAGCAGGGAGCCCGGTGCGGGGCTTAATCCCAGGACCCTGGGATCATGACCTGAGCCGAAGGCAGACGCTTAACGACTGAGCCACCCAGGAGCCCCTGTATTTATTCTTTTATACCTCATCCCACAAAAGACTTGTGACAACTTAGGGCAAAATCACCTACAATTAAATACCATTAAAGTAGATGTAGAAAATTAGGATGAAGAAAAGGAAAATACAAATATGTCAATCATGTGCCATGAATGAACTTAAAATTTACCTCTGATTTTCCTGGCAGCCAAAGCAAAAATGGAAACACCAACAATTGTATAGTTGTCATTATTGGAAAAGAATAAATATATCAGTTACTCAGGGGAAAAAATCTTTTCTCAGCACTGAGTTCTAATACCATTTTTAATTTTTTTTTTTTTAAGATTTTATTTAGTTATTTGACAGAGAGAGACACAGTGAGAGCTGGAACACAAGCAGGGGGAGTGGGAGAGGGAGAAGCAGGCTTCCCGCAGAGGAAGGAGCCCGATGTGGGGCTCGATCCCAGGACCCTGGGATCATGACCTGAGCTGAAGGCAGACGCTTAACGACTGAGCCACCCAGGCGCCCCTAAAATCATTTTTTTAACGTGGACTCTATGCAAGGGATACTGTATGAAAAAAATGAAAAATAATCTTGAAAGGGCTTTACAGCATGTGGCTTTATACTACATACTGTTAAAAGATACCCAAGAAAAATTATCCTGAAGTTATTTGTATGGTGAGACAAAACACGTAAGTATCACAATCTAACAATGTTTTTCCAAAAACATAGATATAGGAGTATTTATATACTGATAGGTATACAGTGCCTTAAGAAAATCTTTAAAAGGGGCGCCTGGGTGGCTCAGTTGGTTAAGCGACTGCCTTCGGCTCAGGTCATGATCCTGGAGTCCCAGGATCGAGTCCCGCATTGGGCTCCCTGCTGAGCAGGGAGTCTGCTTCTCTCTCTGACCCTCCCCCCTCTCATGCTCTATCTCATTCTCTCTCTCAAATAAAAAAAAAAAGAAAATCTTTAAAACTAAGTTAAAATAGTAACTAAGTTAGGAGTGGATGATTCTTATTTCAAAAGGATCCATGTAGGGTTTTCTTTAAGCAAAAGACTCCTGATGTCCAGTGCATTTGTTTGCCCAACATTTAGTCTGTGACAGAAAGACTGTGAGAGTAGGAGAAACCCAAGTGCAAGTGCTATATGCAGGTGATGACTAAAAACTGAAATATTCTAAAATCTTAAAGAAAAACCCTAGATGAATGAGAAAGTGATATATGATACACACTACAAAAGATTCTTGTTTTAAAGGACCAAATAACAATTTTAAAAGTATATATGCTACTAAAAATAAATGTACATATAATATACATAATATAATTTATAATATAAATATATGTAATTATGTAGATATAAACATAGATATATAGATACTAAAGGGAAATTGTCTAATTTGTAAAATTCAATTTCTGTACATTTTGGGGCTATTTCCAAAACAAAAAGTTCAACAGCATGCTATGAAGCAGAGAGATTTAAAAGCTAAATTTAATATCTGAACACTGGTACAGAGAACAAAGCTCTATAACTCTGGGATTAGCACTCCCTGCCAAACAGGTTTTTTTCCCATAGTATAAACTCAAGTTATTTTTTTTGTATTATGTTCAGTTAGCCACTGTATAGTACATCATTAGTTTTTGATGTAGTGTTCAATGATTCATTAGTTGTGTATAACACCCAGTGCACATCACAACCTGTTGCCAAACAGTTTTTAAGCACCAATTCAACTTCATTTTCTTGTGAGATTTCCTACATTTGGAGTACAGAATTGACCTGCTTCTACCTAGCTGAAAAGGGCTTATTTATAGATTTATTTATAGACCACTGCCTTACTTCTTAAAAAGGGCCTACTAAAGATTAAAGGAGAAATAAATGAAATAGAGAACAGAAAAACAAGTGAAAAGATTGACCAAACTAAGAGTTGTTTCATTGAAAAAATAAAAAAAAAAAAAAATGAAAAAACCCTTAGCTAGCTTAACCAAAGAAAAAAGATAAAGGACCCAAATCAACAAAATCATAAATAAAAAAGAGACATTACATTGATAACACAGAAATTCAAAGGATTATAAGAGGTCATCTGCTAACAAACTGGACAGCCTAGAAGAAATGGAAAAATTCTTAGAAACATACAACTTACCAAGACCAAATCAGAAAGAGATAGAAAATCTGAATAGACTAATTACTAGCAAGGAGACTGAATCAGTAATCGAAACCTCCCAGCAAAGATAAGCCCAGGACCACATCACTTCACTGGTGAATTTTACCAAACATTTACAGAAATTAACACCAATCCTTCTTCAAACTGTTTCAAAAAAAAAACCAAAGAGGAGGGAACACTTCCAAACCCATTTTACGAGGCCAGCATTACCCTGATACCAAAACCAGAAAACTACAGGCCAATATCCCCAATGAATACAAATGCAAAAATTCTCAATAAAATACTAGCAGCATACTAAAAGGATTATTCACCATGATCAAGTGGGATTTATCCTTGGGATGCAAGGATGGTTCAACATACGCAAATCAATCAATGTGATACATCACGTTAATAGAATGAAAAAGAATCATGTGATTATCTCAATAGATGGAGAAAAAGCATTCAACAAAATTCAATATTCAGTTATGATAAAAATTCTTAATAAATTAGGCATAGAATTCTGGAACATATCTCGACATAATAAAGGCCCTATATGACAAGCCCACCACTCAGTGCTAAAAGGATGAAAGCTTTTCCTCTCAGATCAAGAACAAGACAAGGGTGCCCACTCTCACCCTCCTACTCAACAGAGAGTACTAGAAATCCTACCTAGAACAATTAGGCAAGAAAAGGAAATACAAAGTATCAGAATTGGAAAGGAAGAAGTAAAAGTGTCTCTATTTGTAGACAACATGATTTTCGATACAGAAAATCCTAAAGACCCAACCAAAAAATTAGATCTTATCAATGAATTCAGTAAAATTGCAGGATACAAAATTAACATATAAAAATTAGTGGCAAAAAAAAAAATCAGTAGCATTTTTTTTATTATTTTATTTATTTTTTTGAGAGAGAGAGTACAAGAAAGTGGAGAGGCAAAGGGAGAAGCAGACTCCCCGCTGAGGGGGAAGCCCGATTTGGGGCTCAATCCTGGGACTCTGGGATCATAAGCTGAGCCAAAGGCAGACATTCAATCTACTGAGTCACCCAAGCACCCCTCAGTAGCATTTCTACAATACAAACAACAACATTTCTGAAAAATAAAAAATTAATTGATCCCATTTATAATAGCATGAACACAATAAAATACTTAGGAATAAATTTAAAGAAGTGAAAGATCTCTATACTGAAAACTATAAGAAAATGATGAAAGAAATAAAAGACAAAAAATAGAAAGGAATGCTGCGCTCATGGGTTGGAAGAATTAATATTGTTAAAATGTCACTACTACCAAAAGCCATCTATAGATTCAATGCACTCCTTATCAAGATTCCACTGGCATTTTTTAGACAAGTAGAAAAAAAAAATGCCTAAAACTTATATGGAACCACAAAGGACCCCAAATTGTCAAAGAAATACAGAGAAAAAAAGAACAAAGCAGGAATTATCACACTTCCTGATTTTAAGTATACTATAAAGCTATAGTCATCAACACAGTATGGTACTGGCATAAAAGCAGATGAATAGACCAATGAAACAGAATTGAGAGCCCAGAAATAAACCCAAGCATATATGGTCAACTAATATTTGACAAGAAAGCCAAAACTACCCAATGGAAAAAAGACAGTCTCTTCAATAAATGGTGCTGAGAAAATTGGATATTCACATAAAAAGGAATGAAACTAGACCCATATCTTAGCACCACTCATAAAATTAACTCAAAATGGATTAAAGACCAAAAAAAAAAAAAAAAGGATTAAAGGCTTAAATGTAAGACCTGATACCATGGAACCCCTGGAAGAAAACACAGGAACAAAGATCCCTGATGTAGGGTTTGGTAATAATTTTTTGGATATGACACCTAAAGCACAGCAACAAAAGCAAAAATAAACAATTACATCAAATTAAAAAGCTTCTGCATTGCGAAAGAAATCATCCACAAAGTGAAAAGACAACCTATGGAATGAAAAATAAAATTTGCAAACCATAGATCTGATAAGGGATTAATATCCAAAACATAGAAAAAAATTCATACAAAAATAAATAAATAAAATTAAAAAAATAATTCATACCACCCAATAGCAAAAAAATAAAGTAACTAAGAAATGGGCAAAGGACCTCAATAGACCTTTCTCCAAAGAAGATATACGAAAGGCCAACAGGCTTATGAAAAGATGCTCTACATCACTAGTCATTAGGGAAATGCAAATTAAAACCACGAGATATCACCTCATGCCCATCAGAATGGTGAACATCAAAAAGACCAGATACAACAAATGCTGATGTGAATGTGGAGGAAAGGGAGCCCTTATGCACCACTGTGGGGGTGGGGGGGATTGTAAACTGATGCAAACACTATGGAAACCAGTTTGGAAGATCCTCAAAAAATTAAAAGTAGAACTACCATATGATCCAGCAATTTCACCTCTGGGAATATTGCATATCCATGGGTAATGAAAATACTAACTCAGAAAGATACCTGCATCCCCATGTTCACTGCAGCATTATTAACAGCAGTCAAGACACGGAAACAACCTAAGTAAGTGTCCATCAATGGATGAACAGATAAAGAAGTTGTAGCGTGTGTGTGTATAAAATGGAATATTATTCAGCATAAAAAAAGAGAAATAGGAAATCCTACCACTTGCAACATGGATGGACCTGGAAAGGCATTATGATAAGTAAAATAAATCAGAGAAAGACAAATACTGTACAATTTCACTTTTATGTGGAAGCTAAAAAAAAAAATCCAAAAAGAAACAACAAAAAACATCATAACAAGCGCACAGAAAAAAGATGAGACTTGTGGCTACCAGAGGTGAGGCGTTGGGGAGCGGGCAGGGGGGGGATGGAGAAGGTGGTCAAAAGGTAAAAACTTTCAGTTGTGAGATAAATAAGTACTAGGGATGTTATGTACAACCTGATGACTGTAACTAACACTGTGGTATGATTTATAGAAAAGTCGTTAAGAGAATAAATCCTAAAGTTCTCATCACAAGGATACATTTATTTTTCTTTTATTCTTTTTTTCTTATTGCATGTTTGTGAGAAGACGGATGTCAGCTGAACCTATTATAGTGATCATTTCACAATACCTGTAAATCAGACCATCATGCTGTATACTTTAAACTTATGCAGTGGTGTATATGAATTATTTCTCAATAAAACTGGAAAAAAATTAAAAAGGGAGGGGCACACCAAAAGACAGTGAATGACAGGAGCCAAGAAGAAATAAAATGGCAAACCTGCCTCTGTGGCCCCAAATGGCCATTCTCCCACCCTTACTCTCCGAAGTCCACTTCTCTCCTCCCCATTATCGAAGTCCTTTCTTCAAGTTCTTTTCTCCCTCCCAGCCTCCTCCATCTTCTCTCCAGACATTTTTTGTTACCACTTCTCCTCCCTCTCCCTGCAACACCTTGCTCAGCCTTGCTGTGCTCACAGCCCTGTGCTGCCTGGGGACAGGGTGAGAGACAACATCCTTCACTGGTTCTGTCGCAAATATCAATCTGCCTTCTCAGCCCCACAAGTCCCAAAGATCAGGAACTAAATGGGAGATTCCAAGAAAAGGGAAATTCTGGAACTAAGAATCAAACTATGCAAACAAGAGAGTCTCCTTCAGAGCCCAGCTGAACTTCTGAAGACTGCCAATCAGCAGAAAGAGAGCACAGACCAGTTCATCTTCAACCAGTTGACACTTGGTGTTCTGGAGGTATGGAAACCATTGCATGAGTCACAGCCATGGAGCCCATCCCAAAACCATTTCCCTCTGTCCTCAGAGTGTGCTGGTGATTCCCGACCTGCCCTGCCCTTCCAGGAGAAGATTTCCAGTTCACCCGTAGGACAAAGGCCCTCAATAAGCATCTTTCTACTCTTTCCCTGTCACCCCTCCCACCAACAGTCCCCCCCCTGCCATCTCTGTTCCCTCTCACATTGTCACCATCTTCTCTTTTCATTCTACTTATCCCCTCTTTAGGCCAAGTCAGGAATCTAGAGAAATGCAATTCAGTTGTTTCTCAGGGTCAGAGGACATGCAGAGTCTGCCTCTGAATTAGCTTCCAATATAGGGGTCCTGGGGCCAGTTATGCATTCTGGTATTTCCTATACAGCTTTCCGAAAAAATAAACGCAAGATGCAACCCTCCCCTCCTTCTCCCCCCAAAAAAGGAAACCTGTACCATGCTGCCTGATAGGCCTCTTCTTCTATCTATAACACACAATGGGCACATGGCTCGGAGCTGTCCTAGCACAGGATGCACAATCCATCAAGCTTCCCTCACTGGCTGGAAATCCCACTAAGGCAGGATCTACAATACAGACTCGTAACTCCCAAACACTTACTACAGGGCCTAACGATCAGAGATAATCTGTTCTAGGTAGTAGTACATCAGTAAGTCCTGGATTAATTCATTTCCTTATTCACACAGTCAGCCTTTACTAAGTGGCTACTATATGCAAGGCCCTATGTTAGGCATTTTGCTTTCAGAGATGAATCAGACATGAACTGGACCCCCAAGGAGCTGAAATATAATAGGATTCACGCGTGTAGTTAACTATAAATCAAAAAAGAAAGTGAAAAATATCTCAAGACGTAAAGCTAATGTATGAAATGATATGAATGAGGAAATTCACTGTTACATAGTTTGGAAAGGAAAAGCCTGCAAACAACCTAAATGTCCATTAATAGAGAATTTCTTAAATTATAGGACATACATACAATGGAAGAGAGAGTCACTGAAAAGGGTGAGATAAATCTATTGGTAAAGATGCATTACACAAAAATTATATAATAATTAATTTGCCAGGAAGGGGAGAAAGTAGAACAGCAAGAAATATGCAGAAGGAAGCAGAGGAGAAGAAAATGGCTTTCCTGGTTCCAATCCCTTCTGTTGGCCTAGCTATATCACTGTCCTCAAGCTCCTTGTGATATATTCCTTGTTTAAGCTATTTCAAGATGGTTTTTGTTATTTTCAAACACTCTTAACATAGAGGGTAAAGAAGAAAAAAAAATAAAAAGTGGGGTTGGCATTTGTCAAAATTCATCAAACTGAACACTTAAAATCTGTGCATTATTGCTCTATGGGAATTATACCTCAACTTAAAAATAGAAACAGTGAGGGGCGCCTGGGTGGCTCAGCCGTTGAGCGTCTGCCTTCAGCTCGGGTCGTGATCCTGGGGTCCTGGGATCGAGCCCCGCACCGGGCTCCCCGCTCCGTGGGAGGCCCGCTTCTCCCTCTCCCACTCCCCCTGCTTGTGTGCCCTCTCTCGCTGTCTCTCTGTCAAATAAATAAAATCTTAAAAAACAAAAAAAAAATAGAAGCAGTCTCCCAACTACCAGGAGTGTTGGCAGCAGATCTCAATTGATCCCTCTCCCCAGCTTGCTCTCAGCTGAAGAAAAGCAGTTCCCCAATGTCACTCCCCCTTCCCATGGGTAACTCCTATCCATTCACCGGTTGGTGGAGGGGGTATAAAAGGGTAGAAAGGTCCAGCCCCTTTGGTCCAACTGGGGCTACTCTGCAGAGCTCCTTATAGGACTGGCTAAAACCTTTGTCACAGGTGTAGGTGTTGTGCAGTTCAACTCCTCCCTGTGCTCTATCCTGCTTCTTCCATCACCCTCAAGGTCCTGACCCTGAGAGCATTCCCCAGCCAGCTTTCTGGGGATGCAAATCTCATCTCAAGAGTTTGCTTCCTGGGAAACCTGACTTGCAACACATGAAAAACAGGATGCATAAATTTTTAATAAGCCTGAGATTCCGGGTGATAATGCCCAAGAGGGCAGAAATGTGGGCTAAAGCTCAGGAAAAAGATCTGGGCAGGAAAGAGATCTGGGAGCAATCCAATGGGAGGTGACAGGTAAAATCCTGAGATCTTACAATACACGCATAGGGAAAAGACTGAAGAGGGGATGGCCAAGGTGGTATCTTTAGTCAGTGCTGCCATTTAGGACACTGGATGAGAAAGGGAAGACCCAAAAACAGGTGAAGAGGAAAGGGAGAACAGAGAATACAGAGTTATGATCACTGAAAGCATTTTTGGAAAGTCTGCAGTCAACAAAGGCGAATGCTACCCAAAACGCTAAGAAGAATGAGATACGGAATGGATGCTTAAAAAACCCTTGTTAACTGAACTGAGTGGGACACAGAGCCTGCAGGATTCTCAGCTTTTTGGTGGGTTGTCTGTCTTCGGCAGCTTCTGTCCTATGGCAGCAGGCACAGAATCTATCCGAATGCCCTGCAGCAGACCCACTGTTAGGCTGGCAAGGCAAGGAAAGTTGAAATGGTACATAAACCTTAGCTACATAAACTTAAGTGAGCCAATACAGAGTTGAGCTGCTTCAGCAATTTGGAAGAAACCCCCTTCCGAAAGGCTTCTATCAAGAACATTCCCAGGGATCTTCTGAATAAACAGCCAGGATCCTTGAGAAGGATCACCGTCCTTATGGACCAAATTCAACCTCAGTCAAACCCACAGATGTTTAAATACACAGAACTGATTCTGTTTTTTTGTTGTTGTTGTTTTGTTTTGTTTTTGTTTTTTGGCACTGGCCTATAGGTATAAAAAGGGAGGAGTGACATCATCACTTACAGACATTAGCAACATCATCACTGCTTTGAATACAAATAAAGACACTCTTCTTAGCCATGGCATTCTAAAGTAAATAACATACCACACAAACAGGTGTTATTTGACCTCCAGTCCTTGGCTGGAGTAATAAAAAGAAAGATTTACCTTCTATGAACAGAAGGAATTTACCTTCTGCTTCTGTGCACAACAAAGCCATGCAATATTCATCAGTGACTCATAGACTTTCTCTGGTTTTCTCTGGGTGTGGCTGGGGGGATCCCCACATCTACATCTCTTGCCCGAACTCCTCCTGCCCAACCTGCAATCAAAGGCCATGGCACAAAGCATCGTGGACTCCCCAAGAGCCAGTGTGGCTATATTTCCTGCAGAGATCTATAAACCTGTTGGAGTCCCAAAAGTCAGCACCAAGTTCAAATCTGATCAGCATCTCTGAAAGTCACAGTTACCATACAGCTGAATAAAATATTTTTTCATAAATTTAACGCCAGCATGTCTGTGTTTGGAAACTTTGAAAATACATGTTGTATGGTTTACTGCACTGGAAAAGGTGCCAACAGACTTTCAAAGGAAGGGAAGTGTATAACTGTTTCCTTTCAAATGCATTTTCCAATGGGATCCATTCAGGGAAAAGGCTGGAACTAACTAAAACATTATTAAAAACTGTTATGGAAAGAGACAAGGAGATGGAAAAAGATAGACTCAAAAAAGTGAAATATATAACCAAGAGTGAGACAGACATACAGGGAAAAAGAAAGGGGATCTGGGCAGAGAGACAGGTTGGACAGGGAAATGGGGTGAGATGAAGTTTTGTCTGGCAGTTGCTGTTCGTGGTCTCATATTGTTGCAGATCAATCGATCAGGGCTGCAGCGCTGCTGGCCCAGTGGCACAAGACAAACCAGAGAGTTGGCTTTCAGTTCGGTGCTTGCGAACTGCTGACCTTCAGTTTTCAAACCAAAAATATTCTTTGGGAAACAGTAATACCAGGTTCAGCCCAACCAGCCAAGCAAAAACAAGGACTACTAACCTGAAGTAACACCCTATTTAGTTACATCAGACACCAAACCTTCACAGGCATCAACTGGGAAGTCTGCAAACCTGAAACCACACCCCACCAAAAACTAACTCCAGGTTCTGACTCAACCAACTAAGCAGTGATAATCAGAAATGCTAGAACAAGTGACATGGTGTTTCAGAGTTGGCTTTACCAGGCCCTACTCAAGCAGGAAGGCCAGTCTTCACTTACAGAGCCAGAGATATGGCAATTCTTTCTGAGGTCACATGTGCATGACTCCAGTGGAATCTGCATGCAATGCTCAGGGCAGGGTTTGGCACTGACTTACAAGCCATTACATTTCTAGACAAAGTATTAACAGTTTGTAGTAAGGGACTTATTTTGTTTGTTTTTTGCTAAATTCATCCAAGCTAGGGTGATGCTAAAATTTATCTCCTAAACTGGGCTATTTGTGAGAACGAAAGGGTATGCTATTAATAATTCATAAACAGGGTCTATCTCTGGGCAAACCAGGACTTACCATCACCCTAGCCTAAGCCATAGGAGCTTTTTTATTCTCCCTGGGTCAGTCTTCTAAGATTTTAGCTCACGAGAATCTTTTGAAAAGGCCAGGACTGCTCCTGATTAGTGCCAAAGTACTTTCTTTTTGAGCTCCTCCAATGGAGAGGTAAACAAATCAATTAAGTTAACTGCAAAAACTAACAAGAAAGATTGAGCTGACAATCAAGATTCTGGAGAAGCTAAAAATTCCAGGAGGCAGCTTCAGGGGCAAAGGGAAATGTGCCACAGATGGGGCTGCTGCGGCTGATCCACCAGACCTCTCCGTGCTGGGTCCCGGTGCCTCAGCCAGCTTCAAACAGCCGAACGGAGGGCGGGCAGACCCTGGTGCAAGTTTGCTGAGTTCCAGGCCATCATTCTTGAGGGTGTAATAACCATGGGCTGTAGCACACATGTTGAGGGATGAGGGAAAAAAATAAACAGAAAGACAAAAGAATGAGGATGCACTGCCAATTTCAATTGTGCAGCTTTTATTTTTAAATGCTTATCAAGCTGAGAGAGAGCAGAGTTCTTGGAAAACAAGGTTTCCTTTTTTCCAATGCCAGCGTAAAACACCCTCAAGGACGGGCACTGCACAGACTGTAACAACAAGGAACGTGGCTCTGCATCTCCCAGCAGCCAGGCCGCCATGGGTCCCACGCCGCTCTGATTTCGGCTCAGCTGAGAACTCGAAATAACAGGCCCACTGCCTCTGGTAAAAACTGCTCTTTTTAAATTTTTTATTAATCTCTAAACTGGCTGTGTTAGAGTTACAGCCCATTACCTACCAACTCTCTTCACTAATAAAATAAATTTGTAAAAGGCCTAATTACTACTTTTACTGAACTACACTGCCTGGGGATCAAGTACAGGAAGCCAAGGGCTCAACTAGTTGTCAGCCAGGGGATGGCGGGGACGGGCTCCGGGGAGGACCTGGAGTCACCGGCGGAAGAGAACACGAGGTCCACGGACGAGCCGCAGAGCTCATGCCCAAAAAGAAACAAAAGGGCACTAACCCTGTTTTTCCTCTGAACAGCACCGCGAGGATCCATGCCATCATGGGATTTGGGGAGGCCTGTCACGAGTTACACAGGCCTATGCTGCCCATGCCCCAGCTCAGCAGAAAAAGAGAAGTGCAGTCCAACACAGATGGACCCCGGCCGGACTCTCAGCAGAAAGCCTGGACAGTCTGACCAGTAAGGAAACAACCATCCTTCCCACCTATCCCAATCTACCCTTCCACCCCGATCCAGACCCCACGGAGGAAAAACAAACAAAACAACAACAAATGCAGGCAACTAACTGCACAAGAGCTGTATGGTGAAGGCGAGGCGGACGGCAACAACTTCTGGGCTGTGCCCTGCACCTCATCCCAGAACACTGATTACACAGCTGGAGACGTTACTCACACGCCGAGCCAGGCAGCCCCTCATCCAGGCTGGTGCGGAGAAGTCTGACTAGAAGCCAGCAGTCAACTCTGACATACTCATTTATAATAAGAGGTGTGTAGTAAGCAGACTAGTCCAACTTCAGACGAAAAGTAAGGACAAAATGTGACCTTCATTCTTAATTGTCCACGAAGAACCCTCCTAGGCAAATCCCATGCATCTCTTGGACTTTGACAAACGGTATTTGTCCTCCATAGAACACTAAAAAAATCAACCACTGCTGAAGAATCTCTTTTTAAAAGAATCCTGATAAGAAAACCTGCTCCGGCAGGTGAGTTAAACCTGTAGCAGACAACCCTTTGGGGGATGACCAGAATGGAACATGGTATTTCACTGAGGCAGAGAGGTCTGCAGTTACTCTGCGTGCCACATGTCTCACCCTAAAGAACTGAGGAATGCTCTCAACAGGAAAAACACAGCAGCAAACGCTGTGATACCAAAGCCACAACTCCATAGGCCCCTGGAGCCTCTCAAACTAAGCTGCCAGCTAGGGAGCTAACACTAGCTTTGGATAAAATGCAGCTCTGGTAGAGTAATTAATTTTTTTCTTAACTGGGATTACATTAATTTTCAAGGACTAATGGAGTCCAGCTGTAATGGGAAGAGCGGCTGCCGATGCACAAAGGCACTTGTGCGTACATTATAAACACACACACACACACACACACACATACACACACAGACCTATAAAAAGGATCCACTATAACAGGATATTTTTAGTTTCTACAATGCTGCACTAAAAATATAGCCCCGGCTGATACATCATGGCAGAACTATTCTCTCTCTGTCCCTTCAGGAACAGTTTAAAACATTTATTTTTGTTTCCTTTTGTGATGGTCAGAGTAGGGAGAAAATAGCAGCTCATTGATAAGAGGAAACGAGAGAGACATGAAAAATTGAAAACTACCTAAAAACTCATGGAGAGGTTTATTTTATTAGTTCTTAATAAATATCTTGCAGATTTCCTCAGGAAATACACCAGATCACATGTAAAATAGTTTGATACTGATGTCAACTGCATCAACATATGAAGTCTATTAGGGTGAAGCCGCAGCAGGGTGATCAGCGTGCTGAAAAACTCCACAGTACTTGGGGGGGGGGGAATCTCACGGCCTTCCAAATTCTTCGAGAGGTAAAAAAGTCAGCCAAGACGCAGAGAGAGAGAAAGAGAAAAAAAAAAAAAGATCCCACATCCTGCTTTCAGCTGCCAGCAATGTGAAGTGCCCAGAGATTAATTCTACGTCTGGCCTGGAAATGTGACTTTAAAGCATGAGGGAGGGGAGTTGGGGGGGGTAGTGAGGAGGAAAGAGGAAAGAGAGGGGCAGGCTAACTGAGGCTGGCAGCAGGCCACCAACCCCCTCCCAAGCCATGTTTCAATGTAGACAGAAGTAAACCCCAATAGACAGCAGCGCCTCAGCCTGCCAGGCCCTTACACCAGCTGCAGCGCATCTCGCTCTCTCCACTCAGCCCCAAGTGCAGATGTTCCCTACAGCATCACTTCCGTTAGACTTTCTTTTAAAGAAACAGCACACATATGTGGAAGCATTTCTACCACTTCCTAACAGGACTCTCTTTGCCTTTAAGGGCCTCAAAGTAGGGGCGAAACTCTGACAGCAGGTACCCCAGTGGCTGAATGAGCTACTCCAGTCTCCCTTGCCAAGGAGCATCAGTGGTTAAAGATCATTAGTTAATAGGTTTTTTTTTTTTTTATAAATTTGGCTTCCCAATGTCGTCAGAGGGAGAACCCCCATAGTTTGGGGCTAGAAAAAAGGGGAAAAAGTATATCACAGATTCTAATCTTGGCTTCTCAAAGCAGTCTCCTATAGCATTACCATCATGGAGCTTGCATAAGGCAGTTTAAAAGAATGTAAATATAATTTCTTATATGCCTAAACTCATTTTATACAATCCCAGACCCTAAGTTAGTCAATCAAATCGACCATTATTGATTAAGTACCAAATTTTGAAATCTACCTTGAGGGGCTCCTGGGTGGCTCAGTCAGTTAAGCGGCTGCCTTTGGCTCAGGTCATGATCCCAGGGTCCTGGGATTGAGCCCTGCATCGGGCTCCCTGTTCAGCAGGAGGCCTGCTTCTCCCTCTCCCACTCCCCCTGCTTGTGTTCCCTCTCTCGCTGTCTCTCTCTCTCTCTGTCAAATAAATAAAATCTTAAAAAAAAAAAAAGAAAAAAGAAATCTACCTTGAACACTGTTAGGGATTTGATAAAATACCATACAGTCTTCTGTCCTCATGGAGTACATACTCTAGTTGAGAGATCTATGCATTTTATGAAGATAAAATAATTGCATTTTCTAGAATAGCTGAATATTCTCTACTTGACCTATCAAGTTGTTGGTTCATCTGGAACGAAAGAAGCAAGTTTGAAGAATAGCAATGTCAAAAGAAACAAAAGTCGGTAAACCCTCAAACCAAGTTGCTTTGTTTGAAATTCAAAGTTCAAAAGAGAAAACCACCTCCCCTTAAGGGAAGGTGGGAAATACTGGCAAATCCGTGGCAAACATACCATAGCAAAGAGGTTTAATTCATTTTTTTTTCAAATTTTTATTTAAATTCTAGTTAACATACAGTGCAATACTGGTTTCAAGAGTAGAATTCAGCGGTTCATCACTTATATCCAAAACCCAGTGCTGATCCTAACAAATGTCCTCCTTAATGCCCATCCCCCATCTAGCCCATCCCCCTCCCACCCCTGCTCCAGCAACCCTGTTTGTTCTCTATCATTAAGAGTCTCTTGTGGTTTGTTCCCCTCTTTTTTCCCCCTCCCATATGTTCATTTGTTTTGTTTCTTAAATTCCACATATGAGTGAAATCATATCATCTTTCTCTGATTAACTTATTTTGCTTAGCATAATATACTTTAGCTCCATCCACATTGTTGCAAATGGCAAGATTTTTCTTTTTGATGGCTGAGTGATATTCCTTTATATACGCGTGTGTGTGTGTGTGTGTGTGTGTACACACACATATATACATACACACACACACACACACCACATAAGAAGGTTTAATTCATTTACTACTTCTTAAATGTTTTCTATTCCATTCCTGACATATCCATGCTAACTTACCAAGCTTAAACTATTCCCAGCCGGTAAGTTTTCACCAAAGGTGAGGTGACATGAAGTACAAGGTCCGACCCTGACAATGCAGTTCATGATGACTCCAACCTTACCTCACTCAAATATACACACCAGGCTGATCTGCTGGTTAGGAACTTTTCTATCTGATGCAAAAGACCTACTCTCACAGGGGTGTTGGGGTGGCTCAGTCGGTTAAGCCTCTGACTCTTGATCTCAGCTCAGGTCTTGATTTCAGGGTCAAAGGTTTGAGCCCCCAAAAAATCTCTCACAATGTTACTGTCGTATTATTAAGCATGCAGGGTTCCTCACATTTCTTCCCAACTGAATGAAATTACCTAACAAATAGTGCTAGAATTCCCTCCGGCTGATGGAAATGAAAATATATTTGCAGAGCTGGTTAAAAACTTCTCCAATGGAAGATCTGATAAAGCTTAAGAGCAATGGAATAAATTACAAACGATAAAGAATGACATTTTTAACTCAATAAAAGTTTAAATCTTTTGTACACTAAAAAAACCAATAAACATTTAAAAATCAAACACAAATAAGAAAATTACCAGTGAACATAGAAAGGACTTGTTATATTTAGATCTGTAAAGCTCAAATAAATTGATATAAAAGATACAAGGATGGAATGGAAAAATGAGCAGAGAATAAGGCTACACAGAACTATAAAGTTTTTTTTAAAGATTTATTTTTTTTCCTTTTGCTGAAAATATCTTTTTTTTGTTATGTTATGTTAATCATCATACATTACATCATTAATTTGTGATGTAGTGTTCCATGATTCATTGTTTGTGCATAACACCCAGTGCTCCACGCAGAACGTGCCCTCCTTAATACTCATCACCAGGCTAACCCATCCCCCCATCCCCTCCCCTCTAGAACCCTCAGTTTGTTTCTCAGAGTCCATTGTCTCTCATGGTTTGTCTCCCCCTTCGATTCCCCCCTTCATTTTTCCCTTCCTGCTATCTCCTTCTTCTTTTTTATTTTTATTTTTTTTAAAGATTTTATTTATTTGAGAGAGAGAATGAGAGATAGAGAGCACGAGAGGGAAGAGGGTCAGAGGGAGAAGCAGACTCCCCGCTGAGCAGGGAGCCCGACGTGGGACTCGATCCCGGGACTCCAGGACCATGACCTGAGCCGAAGGCAGTCGCCCAACCAACTGAGCCACCCAGGCGCCCCTCCTTCTTCTTTTTTAAACATATATTATTTGTTTCAGAGGTACAGGTCTGTGATTCAACAGTTGTCTCACACAATTCACAGCGCTCACCATAGCACATACCCTCCCCAATGTCTATCACCCAGCCACCCCATCCCTCCCACCCCCCAACACTCCAGCAACCCTCAGTTTGTTTCCTGAGATTAAGAATTCCTCATATCAATGAGGTCATATGATTCATGTCTTTCTCTGATTGACTTATTTTGCTCAGCATAATACCCTCCAGTTCCATCCACATTGTTGCAAACGGCAAGATTTCATTCCTTTTGATGGCTGCATAATATTCCATTGTATATATATACCAGTTTTTTTTTAAAAGGAAGAAAATGTCCATTCTCACCAATAATCAGAGAAATGCATTTATTTATTTGAGAGAGAGAGAGAGAAGGAGGGAGGAAGGGAGAGAGCAAGCAGCGGGGGTGGGGCAGAAAAATAGGGAGAGAGAGAATCTTAGGCAGGCTCCATGCCCAGCTCAGAGACTGATGCAGGGCTCTATCTCAAGACCCCCAGATCATGACCTGAGCTGAAATCAAGAGTCAGAAGCTTAACCAACTTAGCCACCCAGGCAACCTTACTGAGCTACTGAGGCACACCTAAAGATATGCAATTTAAAACAAGATAAGTTGAGGGGCACCTGGGTGGCTCAGTCCTTAAGCGGCTCAGGTCGTGATCCCAGGGTCCTGGGATCAAGCTCCACATCAGGCTCCCTGCTTAGCAGGAAGCCTGCTTCTCCCTCTCCCCGACTTGTGTTCCCTCTCTCACTGTGTCTCGCTCTGTCAAATAAATAAATAAAATCTTAAAAAAAAAAAAAGATAAGTTGGAAAACAGTTTAGCAGTTTCTTACAAAACTAAACATAGTTTTACCATATGATCTAGTAATCTCAATCCGTGGGGTTTACCCAAATGAGTCAAAAAACTATGTCCACATAAAAACCTGCATATAGATGTCTATAGCAGTTTTATTCATAATTGCCAAAACTAAGAAGCAATGAAGATGTCCTTCAGTAGGTTAAACAATAAACTGTGGTATATTCAGACAACAGAGTATCATTCAGTGCTAAAAAGAAATGAGCTATCCAGCCATGAGAAAAATGTGGAGAAACCTTAAATGTTTATCAGTAAATGAAAGAAGCCAATCTGAAAAGACTACATACTATATGATTCCAACTACATGACACTCTGGAAAAGGCAAAACTATGGAGGCGGTACAAAAATCAGTGGTTACCAGAAGTTAGGGAGAGGGAGAGATGAATAGGCAGATCACAGAGGAGTTTAAGGACGATGAAACTCTTCTGTATTATACTATAATGGTGGATACATGTCATGATACATTTGTCAAAACCCATAGAATGTACAAGACCAACAGTGACCCTTAATGTAAACTATGGACTGTAGGTGATAATGATGTGCCAATATAGGTTCATCAATTATAACAAATGTACCACTCCGGTTCCCCATGTTGACAGTGGGGGAGATTGTGCATGTTTGGGCAGGCGACATATGGGAACTCTCTGTTCTTTCCAATCAATTTTGCTATGAACCTAAAACTTCTCTAAAAAAGAAAGTCTGCTTAAAAAAAAAAAGATGGGTTTTCTTCTATCATTTATTCAAAAAAATATATGAATGCCTACATTGTGCCAAGAACTATAAAACATTAAAAACACTTTAATGCCAGCAAGAGGTGGTAGCTGGGCATTCTCAAACACTGCGTTAAGAGTGTAAGCTGGCACAACTTCTTAAGAAAGTGATCCAGCATCATGTATCAAAAGCATTAGAAGACTTCAAACCCTTTAACCCCAAAACTGAGCTTCTAAAAATATATTCTAATAAAACAATATGAAATGCAGACAAAGGTTTTACGTACAAAGATGTTAATTATAGCATTATTCACAATACTATAAAAGTGGGAAAAAATGTCTGAAAGCAGGGTAAGGATTAAGTGAATGTTAACATATTCATATGAGAACATTATTTAGCCATTAAACATGATTATAAAGAATTCTATGACCGAATACCTCTAAATGAAAACAGGAGAATCAAAACATTTTATATTCAGTATTTTTTCAATTGTGTTAAAAAAGAACTTGAATTCATACATATATATAGGAATGAATGTCATTGCTGGGAAGATGGTTTACAGGTGGTTTCCAGCTTTTTTTCCTATTTGTTTTGGTACTCTCAACAAAACCCAAAACGTTAAATCTTTTAAGAATATTATTTAGTTTAAGTAAACAGGACAGAATTGCTCCAGCAAAGTGAGAGTAAAAATATGGTAAATGAGTAAAGAAGGAGAAATAAAAGAATATTATGTACAGGAAGAAAGAATAGAGAGTAAAGGATGGAAGACTTAGGGGATGAAATAGGACAGAACTTATGCTGTTCTCCAAGAAATTTTGCTTTCCAGAGCCCCAAAGACATTGACTCCAGGATTAGCAGTAAATACCAAAACACATTTAATGTATTTTAATGTCAGGATACAAAATTTGTATTTGGAAATTATATTTTCTGAAATGTCACCAATAACAAAAAAACAAGGAAAGATAGTAAGATTATGAGCAATGACCCCAGATGATAGATGCTCCTGGCCTTACCATTCAATCTTCATTGCCCAGCCTGACTTGTTGAACATACTTATTGAGAATTTATAGCACACTAGGCACTGTTCTAGAGGCCCATAATACATCAGTGAATAAAACAGGTCAAGGATTCCTAACTGTAGGGAGTTTACATTCTTGCAGAGGGGCAGCAGGAGAAAATGAGTAATAAACATATGCACAAAAAATAAGTTACTTAGTATTTAGAATACAAGTTGTGAAAAAAAGAAAACAGCGGGATAGAGGCAATCAAGGAGTTCAGGGTAGGAGTGCAGCGGTGTTAACAGGATGATCAGGGCAGGCGTCGTGGCAGTATTACTTCAGTAGACTCATAGGAGGTGCGGTATTTGCCATGCAGAGAGCTTGAAGCAGAGCATTCCGAGTAGAGAAAACTGCTAATGCAAAGGTTCAATGGTGCGAGAATCCCTGGCTCATCAGAGGACCTGCAAGAAGGCCAGTGTGGCTGAAGCACACTAAGCAAGCCGGGGGCGGGGGGGAGAACAGTAGCAGCAAATGAGGTCAGAGACAGGCGATGTGGGAGGGTGGGAGGAGGGGGAGTTCTCTTGTAAAGACTATGGCTTTTACTCTGAAATGGGAAGCCAGTGGAGGATTCTAAACACAGTGACATGATCTGATGTTTTTAAAAGAATCACTGCTGTACAGAGAGCTCTGTGTGTGTGTGTGTGTGTGTGTTTAGAGGGGGAGTCAGGGGGATCAAGAGAGAGCACTTAGGAGTTTCAAGTCTTTCTGGGTTGTCTCTCTCTTTGAGTTTAAAAAGAAGTTTATGGGGTATGCAGGCCATGTTTGCAAAGAGGACTTTCTCTTCCAGTGTGGAATCTTGAAGAATGTGTCAACAGCCTGCAATTGTGTCCTTAGCAGGCATCTCAAAATAATGATTACCAAACATTTCTCTCTGCTCATTGCCCTGACATGAGTTCTGGGCATCACCCTTTCTCAGGGGAGAGGTGAAAAGAGGTTATGCAGAACAAGCAGTGATAACAGGATGACGTCACAGGTGTGCCTCAAAGAAGCCCCCAGTGAGTTCAGCTCGTAACCACTCTACAGTGATTTACTCGACCCTGCCAACGCCAGCTGGAGAAGGGATGAAGCAAGCTGACACAGCCGTAAGCCTTGGGCAGGCATTATAAGATCTTTCTCCCTCCAGTCCCCCTCCTCTCTTCAACTGCTGATCCTTGCTTCAGAAGCCAAAGTGTGAACAGCACGTGTCTGGATTTCAGAAACCTGCCCAGCAGTTGGAAATTCCCTACAGCATGTCAACTGGTGCATCTGCTGTTGGCACTTGGGGCAAGGGATCACACGGGCATTTTCGGAAATAAGCTTCAAGCCAGGAGTCCTATAGCTGAAGAGGGGCCTAAAGAGCCAGAAAACTGCAATTACAGTAAATAAATTTCTAAATATGTGACAAGCTGCCTTCTAAAAAGGAAACGGAGACACACAAGCAAACCAAACAGCTCTAAGAACGGCAGAAGTCAAGAACAAAAGCACAGAGCACCCTAATGGAAAGGATTTTATGGGCCAACAGGGTTCACCAGATATGTAACATAATGTGACTGAAACTAGAGAGCACTCTTTTCCAGATCTCTAGCTCAGACCCTCTTGGTAATAAATGGTTTCTGTCATTTCAGCTGCAGGCCTCCCTCTCACCTTTACCTTTCTTCCCCACCCAATTAGCCTTCTAAGTAGCCTATACCTTGAATACCTCTTGGAAAAATTTTAGAATGTGAGCCCCGTAACACCATCTGCCGTAAGACTAGACTGTAGGAGCTGGAAAAAGAGCTACTCTTTGAAAAGCAGCCTACATGCCCCTGCCACCCTGGATACGGGTGCCCCAGTCGTACTGCTCAAGCAGAGCTACACAAATGTTCATGCCTGCTGGTAAAAATAAAAAAGGAGTCACAGCATTTCCTCTAATAACACGTCAGGCAGACTAGGTACCTTGATCTACTCTCCCAAGGAAACAACTAATTATCCTAGAAAAAGTATTTTAAAAATCTTTTCAGAAAGCATACATGAGTTAGGAAATTAAAAAGGAATTTTCTGGTCAGAGATTGAGTAAAGATGGGAAACTAGAGATATAAGTGGAACACAGCCAGACTTTACCCTAAGAACACTTGCCACCTGATGAACTTGAGCTTTGGTTTCCAAGGCTTCATGGGTAAAGCTAACCTAAGAGGGTGCCCAAGACCTCTGCCATTAAGCCGGCATCCCACAGAGCTACATCCAAGGTATGAGGGTGAGTCAGAAATAAACACAGAAATAAAGCCCCTTGGAAAGACAGCTGGAGGGGCACATGGGTGGCTTGGTCGCTGGGCATCTGCCTTCAGCTCAGGTCATGATCCCAGGGTCCTGGGATCAAGCCCCACATCGGCTCCCTGCTCAGCGGGAAGCCTGCTTCTCCCTCTCCCACTTCCCCTGCTTGTGTTCCCTCTATCGCTCTCTCTGTATCAATAAATAAATAAATAAATAATCTTTAAAACAGTACATCAAAGAGTTTAAAAAATTTAAAAATTTTTTTAAAGACCTGAAAAACATCCAGAGAGAATACTTTTAAAAGAGAAACAATCTAACTGATGGTCGGCTTTTAATCAGCAATGGTGAAAGCTCAGAGACAATGAATTGTCTGAAATGGGGGCTGAAGGAAAAATAACTGTTAACCTAGAGTTCTATTACCCGTGAATGTAGGTCTTTTAGGAATAAGGAAAATAAAGCCTTTTCAGACAAATAAAAACTGAAAAAAACCTGTCATCAAAAGAACTTCACTAGGGGCACCTGGGTGGCTCAGTCGGTTGGATGTGTGACTCAGGTCATGATCTCGGGGTCATGGAATTGAGCCCTGTCCTGCACTCAGCATGGACTCTGCTTGTCCCTCTCCCTCCCTCTGGCCCTCCCTGCCCCCCACCTCATGTGCTCATGTGGGCGCTCGCTCTCTCTCAAATAAACAACTTCACTAAGTATGTTCTAAAGAATATACTTCAGGCAAAAAGAAAATGATCCCAGGTGGAGGGTCTGAAATGCAAAAAGGTATGAAAAGAAAGTAGTAAATACACGGGTGGGTCTAAACAAACATTTACCAACAAAATAAACAACAAAAACAACAATAATTTCTCTTGGAGGGTTTAAAGGGAAAAAAAGAATGAAAATACATGACAACAGCAGCAAATAAATTGGAGACACAGTGAGAAGAGAATGGTTGGAATTTATTCCATAGTCCCTGTATTATTTGGGAGGAGAGTGAAAAATGCTGAATAACTTGACTTTTGGCAAGGTAAGCGCACATGCTTTAGTTCCTAGGGTAACCACTAATAAAAGAAAAGGAAGGGGAGCCTGGGTGGCTCAGTCATTAAGCATCTGCCTTCGGCTCAGGTCATGGTCCCAGGGTCCTGGGATCAAGCCCCGCACTAGGCTCCCTGCTCAGCAGGAAGCCTGTTTCTCCCTCTCCCACAGTTCCTACTTGTGTTCCCTCTCTCACTATATCTCTCTGTCAGATAAATAAATAAAATCTTAAAAAAAAAAAAGAAAAGGAAGAGTGGAAAAAGAAATCCAAAAGAAAGTAAGAAAGAAGAAAAAAGGGAACAGAACAGGTAATGGGAAAGCACTGGGAGAAAATATCTACAAAACATGTATCCGGGGCACCTGGGTGGCTCAGTTGGTTAAGCGCCTGCCTTCGGCTCAGGTCATGATGCTGGAGTCCCGGGATCGGGTGCCGCGTCGGGCTCCCTGCTCAGCGGGGAGTCTGTTTCTCCTTCTGCCCTTCACCCCGCTCTCACGCTCTCTCTTACTCTCTATCTCTCTCTCAAATAAATAAATACAATCTCAAAAAAAAAAAAAACAACAACAAAACACATACATCTGACAAGGGGCTTATATCCAGATTGTAGAGAGAACTCTTAAAATTTCATAATAAAGGCAAACAACTTGATTTTTCAAATGGGCAGAAGATTTAAACACACACCAAAGAAGATATACAGATGGCAAATAAGCACATGAAAAGTCACTCCTCATCCTCAGTCATTGAGGGGAAACACAGAATGAAATTAAAACCAAAATGAAATGGTACTGCATATCCACCCAAATCCCTAAAGTAAAAAAGACTGACAATACCAAATGTTGGCAAGGATGCAAAGGAACTGAAACTCTTATGCCCTGCTGCAAGGAATTTAAATGATTCAACGACTTTGGAAAACAGCTTAGCAGTTTCTTATGGAATTAAATATATACTTACCGTATGACCCAGGACATCTACTCCTGGGTATTTACCCAAGAGATTAAAATACATGTACACATAGGGTGCCTGGGTGGCTCAGATGGTTAAACGTCTGCCTTCGGCTCAGGTCATGATCCCAGGGTCCTGGGATCGAGCGCTGCATTGGGGGTCTCTGCTCAGCAGGGAGCCTGCTTCTCCCCCTCCCTCTGCTTCTCCCCCTGCTCATGTTCTCTCTCTCTCTTTGTATCTCTGTGTCTCGAATGAATAAAAAAAAAAAATCTTAAAAAAAAAGTTAAAGAAATAAAATAAAATACATGTTCACAAAAAGACTTTCATACAGAGGTTCATGGCAGTTTTATTCATAATAACCCAAAAGTAGAAACAACCGAAATGTTCATCAACAGGTAACCAGATAAACAAAACTGTTGTAGTATATCCTTACAGTAGAATACTATTCAGTAATACAAAGGAACGAGATACTGATTCATATAAACAACATGAATAAATCTCAGACACATTAAGCTGAACAAAAGAAACCAGAAACAAAAGAGTACACACTGTATGATTCCATTTATACGAAACTCTAGAAAAGACACATCTAATGTATGGTGACAGAAGACAGATCAGTGGTTTACCTGAGGCCGGGGTAGGAATGGAGATCAACTGGAATGGGCACAAAGAAAACTTTTTGGATGATGGAACGTTCTGTATCTTGATTGTGATGATTAGTTACCCAGGTATATAAATTGGTATGTAAGTTGGTCAAACTCACTGAAATGTACTCTTAAGATGGGTTCATTTTACTGTGTATAAATTTACCTCGATAAAACTGATTTTTAAATAATAGTATAGTAATATAAATCCAAATACTCCAATAATTACAGTAACAGTCAATGGATTCAATATTCATAATAGCTCCAAAGAGAAAACTCAAATGTCTCAAATATCCTTAAAATAAGAATGGGTAAACTGTAATACAGGAATAAAATGTAGTATTGTAGCAATGAAAATGAATAAACTACAACCACACACATCAACATGGACAGAACTCACAAACGTTACATGGAACAAAATAAGTCAGAGAGAAAAGAATGTAAATAATATGATTAAGCATGATTCCATTTATATGCAAGCAAAACCAAACTATGTTTTAAGAGTACATACTTAAAACAATGCTATAAAAAAGTAAGGGAATGAACTCCACAGGTCAGGATGATAATTACCTATAAGGGTGAGGGAGAACTACCATGGGCACAAAACACAACAGGGAGCTTCTGAGGCGCTAACAACATTCTATTTCTTAACCCAGATAGGGGTTCCATGTGTATTCACTTTATCATCCTTTCAAATGTTTTATACTCTCATCCTCTTTTCTTCATGAATGATATATCTACTTTCCCCCAGGCCAAAAATAAGAATCATAGTCTCCTCTAAGAATGGCATGTGAAAAGCCTCTTTCTTAAAAGCAAGAAAGATAATAGAAAAGATCATGAGAATAAGAAACAATGTTCCTAAAAAGTCCTTTAAAAAAAAAAGGGAGAGGGGCACCTGGGTGGCTCAGTCCTTAAGCATCTGCCTTCAGCTCAGGTCATGATCCCAGAGTCCTGGGATGGAGCCCCACATCGGGCTCCCTGCTCCGCGGGAAGCCTGCTTCTCCCTCTCCCACTCCCCCTGCTTGTGTTCCTGCTCTTGCTGTCTCTCTCTGTCAAATAAATAAAATCTTAAAAAAAAAAAAAAAAAAGAAAGGGAGAGAGAGAGAGAGAGAGAAGGAGACTACGTTTCCCAAAGTAAGATAAAGATGAATATTTCTTTTCCCAAACTGGTCATGAACAATGCTTTCTGTTGTGAGAGGGAGATTCCCCCTTACCCATGAGAATAGTAAATATGGAACCCCGACAACTTTTGATATCCTCAAACCATATCCTTCTGCCAGCTTACTACCTGTGGCCCCACCAGAGGTTCAAGCAGCCTGGAATTCTGACTCCCCCTCAACTCCCTCATCTCTACCTCTGTTCCTCTTCAGTCTCAAATCAGACTCAAGGATCACTTTTTGCATCAAAAAAACAGCAGCTGCTCAGATTTGGGGGCGAGGGGCAAGATGCTTGCATTGTTTAACTCTCTCAATTAAGTCCAGGGAAGTTTCTGTGTCTTCTGATACAGAAGGCTGGACACTTAAGATGTGGGTGTAATTTGCTAGCTGCGTAACCTTGCTTAAATTATTAAACCTTTCTGGTTATGTTCCTGGTCATCTATAAAACAGGACACAAAATATCTGTCCCACCTGTCTCTGACAGCTGATAGGAGAAATCAAATGAAAACACATATGCAGCAACTATAAAATGTCATCAGGTATTATCAGTGTTTTGCTTTTGTTATTACCTGCCACTACCTCTGAAAGCTACAATTCTTCCTCAGCCACCATTCGGTTGGTTAGGATACAAAGTACAACTTATGCCCTCTCACCCCATCCCCAGAAAACACCCATTTCCCCTGTGTGTTCAACACACAGTACATATCTGGCCTGAGCCCCCGGTAAGCTACACATGTAGAATTTTTCTCAAGAAAAGCTTACAGAGAACTTGGGAAAGGCAGCTGAGAGCCCTGCTGCCAACATTCCTGCCAATAATGTCTTCCTTTCAGAGTTAAGTCCTTCCTGGAGCAAAATAAAATCAAATTGGGAAGCCATAAAATGGCAAGAGAGAGGAGATATCCAGCCCATATTAACTCGTGGGCAATGATGGGATACTGCACTTCAGCACTCTAAACCAAAGCACCAAGGACACCAAACCACACCGTCACCTTGGGGCAAACAGATACCGTTCCTTCACCTGACACGGTAAGAAGCTTAATTTTATGGATATGACTGGATTTTCTCACTTCTTTAACGTTTCAGAACTGTTTCTTCCTCCCCTGACCTAAAGTAACAGATATATTCTAAAAACAAGGACCCTGGAAATCAGAGTCAGGAAAAATAAGGAGGTCCCCTGACACACTCACTTCTTTAACTTCTTCTTCTTTTCCAGGGAATTCTGAGGGAAGAAGTCTATGCTAAGCAGCCTACTGATAGTTGTATCTCCCCCAGAGGGATAGAGGGCATAGCTGAAGGAGGCGTCCTCCTCTGGCCTGCCTTCTAAAGCCTAGACTCTTCTGACCTTTGAATCCATTTCTCACAAAATTTGTTGGCCAAGATGGCTCTTTCTTTGCTAATTTACTCTAAACTGAGCAGTTCTGGAAATGAAGGTCAGGAAGTGCTGATTACCTAGAGAAATCTACCCATGAATCCTTTAGGAGAAAAAGCCCAAGGGCTTCTACCACTAGAGATCTTAGAGAAGGAGGAATGAGAAGGACAGTTTATACAGCTAAACTCAAGCCTAACCCCTTATGAAAGGTGGATTTCCTGTACAACTGTTCTGACAAGCAGAGGATTAGGCACTTCATACATTCTGCTTTGGTAAGAGACTTAGACAGAAGTGAATTGCCACAGAGAAGCAGACTGCTGTACTCAAAGTCTGTGAGGTGGCTGGAAAACAAAGGATCTCTGGTTGTGAATCAAACTTCTCAACTAGAGTCAACCAGCATACCCAACAACAGCATGAAGGTGTGAGGTCTCTACCTCAAGCATCCCAACATCTGGGTTAACCACTATCGGTCCCACGTAGACAGCTGTGATTCTCTATTCCTCTGGAGACACACGTGTGGCACTCCCTCTACCTCCTGCAATGCAGGATTACTAACGAGCCATAAGAGCAAGCATAATTGATAATGGAAGGAATGCCAGTCCATCCCTACCTCAATCCCTGCCCCGAAATGTTCCCTAAAAGCAGGGAGTACCAACGGCACATAAGAGAAGTGTCTCTTGGGTGCCCTCTTGCTGCCACCGGGGCTTTTCTGCAAGGCTGAAATGGAGGCCTGGCCTATGAACTGGTAGAGGAGGAAAAGGAGGAGGAAAAAGAGGGGGCCAGGGTATAGAAAAGGGAAGTTATTCCAGTGGTGGCCAATGAATAACATCCAATGATTTATAGGAAGTATAATCCAATAATATAGTAAAATAAAACAGTGTGTGACTGAGATGGTTTTGATTCCAGGAATTTTAAAACATATTTTTTAAAAAGAGAAAGAGCAAGAGGGAGAGAGAAAAAGGAAAAAAAAAAAAAAGGCCAGATTGGAGCAAATTGGGCACAGATGGGGGATGCAATGGGTTTCAGTGATGCCCTACCACAAACGCTGCTTCAATTATTCCTCTTCAAGAAACTAGAGTCTATTTCCTTAAATTACAGAATTTTCAAAAAATTAAAATTCTTGGAGTGTTTCTGGTTTAGATCAACAGTTCACCCTCCAGCATCACGTCAGCCGATCAGATGGCCACTGAAGTGTTAAATGCTGAGGCACGTGGAGAAGGCCCCATTTCTCCCTTTGGGCTCAGGAATGCTGTAGAGAGATTACCAATTGTGACATCACTCTGGGAACCACCTATCTCACCACTACCCATCACTCGCCAAAGGACAATTTTGGACACAGGCCAGGTAAGGAACACACTGTTCAATGAGAGCTGGCTTGCCCAGAACTGTGGCCTTCTTCATCCGTGCATTCAGTACAGACTTAACTGAGTGCCTAGTAAATACTAGGCACTTTGCTAAGAACCCCCCAAACATCCCTCAAATTTATCTGTCCCCAATCACTTCAGTGCAGGATTCTAGACTCTGTAGTTCCACTGAAGTAGAATTTTTGCAAAGGGCTCATATAAGAGGAGATAGAGGTCTCCCCCACCAATGGCCCTCAACCCATGAATTTTGAGATCATTGCTGAGATCTGAAAGTTTAGTTGGTTAAATGATGTAGCAGAACTCAATTTATTTCCTCCTGTGTGGAGGAGGGCAAATCTGATCTCACATGCTCTGCCTTCCTGAGCTCCAGGGAAAACTATAACCTGGGAAAAGGGGAAAGATGCCTTTTACTCCTAGCTGAGGGTTTTTTCCTCCATTTTTACTTGTGAAGTGTCCAAAGCTTTTAAACAGTTCTGTATCTCTCTTGACCACAAGGAAAGCACATTTAAAAAGCAATCACCCTAAAGTGTTAGTATCATTTCTATCCCTGAACTACTGGTATTTTGAAAAGAGGACAGTTATACAAGGGTGGCACTGAACACAAAAAAAATGAATCAGAGGCATCAACAAAGAACATACTTTTTAGTAAGGACGTCCCTGTTGCTCTTCAAATCATACTCCTTAGGTACCATATCTACAAGCAAGGCCCAGGCACAGACTGAAAGGATCCCAACTGCCTTGGGGGCCACAGATCACCTCTGCTTCAGGCTGGAATGTTCCTTCTCCACAGAGTCCAGGAACTGACATATGCAAACACCCACCCAGAAGAACATGTCCAAATAAGAATGGAAAGAAAAATGATGGTCCAGATGTTCTGTAACTCGAAGTGACTGCCAAATCACCAAGACCCCAAGCACCTGGGAGGGCCAGGCAGCATCAGTCCCTTGCTTCCCGGTTTCAGACAGCCAGGGTTCTGCGGCTGGGTGGCGACTCTGACAGCAAGCAGACTGGCCTGGAGAGAAGCCTTCAGAAGGGCACCAGCTGACAGGACTTGGGGGCTGAACACTCAGGGCTGATTTATCACTTCCTTACTCATAAAAATGTGATTCAAACTGCTGTTGATTAGTGAAGGATTTAAATCTTTACCCTCTCCCCAACCCCCTTCCCTCTCCACCCCCGGCACAGATGCTGCTACTCAGCCACAACACCCCCTTCTTGCCACTGTCCGTGCAAGCACAGCACAGGGGCCCAGAGAAGATGACTCATGTGCTGGGAAATGGAAAAGTGCATCTTCCCACCAACCGGCCCCGCTGAGTGCTCTGCTCACCCCTCTCCCAATGGCAGCCCACACAGTGGGGTCTGGACGGCCGCCTCAACTGCACACCGGGTACTTGGCAGCACGTCCGCAGAGCTCTCTGTCCTACTTGAGTGTTATATCCTGTGGCCCAGGCTGATTTTCCCTGAAACACTCTTGGAGCTTCTGACCACCTCAGCTCATACTCCCCTTGGCCCCAGCTGCCTCATGGAGGTGAGCGTCAGGACAAGGCCAGAAATGAGCAGTCTCAAGCACAGGCTCTGACTTGTCCTTCTTGGCTAGCAGGTCCTCATCATGACCAACCCTGGATGGAAGAGAGTCCTGAAAAAAGAACCTTGGCCTCAAATGGGAGAACCACCTATTTTCTCCTTTCTCTGTTCTCACCACCTCACCTTCCTTTCACCCATATTTTCTTAACCTTTACTTAACAGCAGCTACAAGAAAAGGACTCACTGGTGGCCTATGAAAAGGCCAAGGTATTCCTTTTCATGGAGCAGAAGCTGCTGACAACAGATGCTTCGCAGGCAAGAGCCGCAGGTCCTTTACACTCACACCTCCTGAGACCACAGGTCACTTGAGGCTGGAATGATACCTCAGCAGAGGATGCAGTTCTGTGACAGAGCAGCAACTCATTGAAATCTGTTTTGCTGTTAGAGGTAGGCAGGAAAATAAATAGAAGGGCACCACAGGAGGCCCCAGCTCCTGAGTCCAGGGAGCTTCCCAATTGGTAGAGGAGAACCAGCAGAGTAACAGTGAAGGAATCAATCTCCCTCCCCTTTGGACTTCACAGCCACCATGACAGCACTTCACAAACTTTATTTCCTCCTTCCTGGAAACCACCACTGCCCCTCAAGGTTGCATGCTTTTTCAGAGGTATTCTCAGGAATAATTAGCCAAGCTCAAAAAGGCACCTAAGCCTCTGCATCTCGACTTCTGCTGTGAATTCTCAATGTTGTAGCAGGCAGCATGAGGGGAGAAAATCCTCTAAGATTCAGATATGATTGAAAACCCAGGTGGACGAGCAGAGGACCTTGCAGAGAAAGTCCCAGGAGAAGCCAAGTTTTCAAGGGAAAGTGTGGCATATACACTCATCAGGGGAGAAATCCACCACCCCCAATATCAGCAAGCTGAGGCATAACCCCCTAAGTACAAATGGGAAGGGAAATAAATCAACTTCAGAGTGAGAAAGCACTAAGAAAAGATGCAACAAGAGAACTAGCAACACTCTGTCCAGAAAGACCAGGTCTGTTTTACAACAGAATCTGCACAGGACAATTTCCACTTCTTGGCATTTCAGATAATAACCTTCCAGCCCTGAGACCAAACACTTTCTGTCAATGCTCTGAAACGATTCTTGGCAGCGTGGACCAAATAAACACACAAAACAATGTCACCCCCATGCTACATATTTCCATCAAGTCAAACCACATCATCCTTACCTAAGTGGGGTGGAGGGGACAGAAGGGATCCTGGTAACATCCTTCAACAGTGACCTGGTCATAAGAACATTTAAAAATCCTGCCAATCAGCCCCTCCCTCCCCACCCCCCATGTCAAAAAAACCCCAGTGTTCAGAAAAGCATTTCAGAATGCACACCAGTATAATGGCCAAATTCTAGGCCTGGTGATTTTTGTGCTTCCAGCTTGAGTCACCAAAGTCATCAATTCACTGTTCGTACTCCCTGGCAGGCTCCCACAAGGGATAGCCCATAGGGAACTAGACTTTTCCATATTGAACAAACAGGGTACATGCGTCCAGAAACAGCTATTCCCAATCCCTGCCAAGCGTATGGTCTCTGCAATGAAACATTTCAGCAATGCCTCTCCCCTGGGAGAGGCTCTGGGTCTGTAGCCTCCAAGAGGCCTTGCTGCTGCCTTTAGCATGGCCAGATGTGCAACAGCATCTCTGGGTTTGCAAATTAAGCTCTATACCCATGATTCCTTCCTTTCATCCCACCCAAGCACTAGAGAGTCATACAGATTTCAGAGAGTAAATTAAAAATCTGAGAGGCAATGATAGGGAAGTGTGTGTGTGCGTGTGTGTGTATCAGGGGGAATGTAGTGGTATGGTAGCATACGAAAGAAGCTAGATTCAGTTTATCTGTGTGGATAAAGATGCCAGCCATTCCTTACCTTTCAGCTGAGAGTTGTGTACAGCAAACATGTTGATGGTCATAAGCTGCAGCATGCGGGTACTTCCAATAGGAGGGGGGCTGTGCTGCAGCAGCACCTGGAACTCCTTGAGGACCTTCTCAGCCACTGCAGGGAATGTCTCCATCCTGCAAATACAGCCAGCTCATTCAGGGAGGCACGTGCCCAAGAGCAGTTGGTGTGCACACGCACACGCGCACACAAACTCTCACCCCACCCCACCACGCCGTGTCTCTCTGAAAGCACACCACTAATGCCTAGGACGTTTTCTTTCACAAACCTTCCTGGTATCCTAAGGTTGTGACCACATTTAAGAAAAAGAATTGATCAGGGATCAGAGATGGAAACAACTCAACCTCTGGATACGTCACTATGAGTTATTAGGCTTTGGTATGCTATTTCCTAACCCCTGGCAACCACTGGATTCAAGCTGAAATCAAAGTTTCTCTCTGAAACACTCAGTTTTTGTGAATAGTGAACAAATTTCCTTAAAGCTCTACAACCTACATATTCCCCAAACTCTCTGGTATGAAAACTGTATTCCTTAAAAAGAGGTTCATGAATCTAGAGTGTCTTCACTCAAGGCTTCGCTTCAGGAAACTAGACATAGTTCTGCTGCTGTCTTTTAGGCACTATCACACTAATTGCTCCACCTAGGGATCCCAGACTTCCCCTTGAAGAAGCCCTAGACCAAGGGCCCCCATGATCCGTTTCAGTCTTTCCTGTGTTGCTGTCCTCCTCCCTCTCACAAGCCTCTGCTCATCAGGGTCTGTATGTTTTCAGGCCAGTGGAAATCTAATGCCCTGGCCAACTGCCACTCCCAATACAGGAAGAGCCTATAATGTAGGGAGGTAGAAATCCAGCCAGTGACCTAGGGCTCCTAAAGAGAGGTCATTCAAACCACTGCTTGCCAAATGTGGCCACTGGATCCCAAACAGTGGTGCATGCCTGGAGCTCCTTTGGAAACACGAACAAACCACAGTTCAAGTCCTCAGAAAATAAAAAGCAAATTCAAACTTGGTGCTAGAGAGAGAAACCAGGCACATGGGCCTTAGAGCCATGCTAAACAATTCGTGGTCAGCAGAGTATCTTTTATCCATCCTCAACCCCCACCCCCCAAACAAACAAACTCCTTGTGGTACACTGGGGAGGGGGGGTGCGGCGGTGAGGAATAGGTCCGGGCTGGATTAATAAATAGCTTCTGGAAAGCCACAGGGAAGGGAATCTTTCTCAAAAGATACAAAACAGTTTCAAGTCCTAGAGAAAGGTGCTTCTGGTTTCACCTGAACCTTGGCCCTTTCGCCACTGAGTAATACCCTCCCCGTGTTAGGAAAAAAACTCCAGAGTTTTCTGGCATCTTAGCAATCTTCATTCCTTACCCTTGGATGGCAACTCCTATTACTGACCTTCTAGTACCCAGGAGTCATGCCACAGCTATGGGTCAATTACAGTTTATACTCCAGTTCCCTTCTCTGCTGAGCTGTCCTCATTTTCATTGGCACAAAACATGCCATGTATTTGCTTTTTTCCCCAACGTGCCATTTCAAGTGCCCCCCCCCCAAAAAACAAGGAAAAAAAAAAGAACCTTGTTTTTCCTTCCAATTCAGAACCATTAAAACTCTTGGTAGGTTTGGAATGGCAGAGAGTGATATGTTTGGGGCTGGAATGGATCCATTTTTCCCCATGGGCTATAACAAAGGTTTCATTTTAAATCTTGACACTGTGCAGCACTCTTTCTGGTCGGAGGTGGGGAGGGGGGCTAGCACTTCTCATTACGAGAATAGCAGCGTTCACTCTGCTTGAAAAGCAGCCACAATGGGCAAGTTTCAGAGCCATGTGTCTCCGTGTTGAAAGGCAGTAGAGAGCCAGCACAAAACGACAGGACAGAGGTGTCACGTGGGACAGTCCTGCTTCGAAGCTGTGTCTGAGGAAGCCTCTTCCCCAGGATGGGAACTGAAACAGATCCATTAACTCCCTAGGTCAGACTGAAGTCTCAAATGAGCACCAGGTCAAATATCCACATCTCTCTCTCTCTTTTTTTTTTAACAACAACAACAACAAAAGATCCTCCCTTTGTCTTTCAACTAGTACAATAGAACTATAACAAAAGAAAAACTCAAATACAAAAGGATATCGGTTAGAATAACTTCAACTCTGAGATATGAGGGAAGACGAATCCACTCAGACTAAAGCAGCTTTGTTAGGCAATAACTGAGGGACGCACAGATAAAAGATCCTTCCTCAGAGCTCAACAGCGGGGTTTCTGCTTCCCAGTTTTGTCACTAAAATGCTGATTTGGGCCTCAAACCACCTGTAAGTAGTTTTATGTCTTTCTTTTTGCTCCACCTGATATTATAGGATAAAAATTATACTGAAATGGAAATATAATGTACAACTTATGTTTGAAGTTTTATAAAATTATAAAAAGCAGCAATAGCAGTAGCAGCAAAGGAGGAGGGGAGAGAGCATAAAAAGATGGTAATTTATAAAAAAAAAAAAGATGGTAATTTATAACAGCAAAAAATTGGAAACAGCCTAAAATGCCCAACAACAGCAGATTAAGACGGCACATCCATATAATTGAATTCTATTTTTTAATTTTTTATTTAAATTCAATTTAATTAACATACAGCATATTATTAGTTTCAAGGTAGAATTTAGTGATTCCTCAGTTAGATCAGAACATATAACACCCAGTACTTGAATTCTTTTTTTTAAAAGTTATATTAGAGGGGCGCCTGGGTGGCTCCGTCAGTTAAGCATCTACCTTCGGCCCAGGTCATGATCCCAGGGTCCTGGGATCGAGCCCCGCATTGGGCTCCCTGCTCCGCGGGAAGCCCGCTTCTCCCTCTCCCATTCCCCCTGCTTGTGTTCCCTCTCTCACTGTGTCTCTCTCTCTGTCAGATAAATAAATAAAATCTTTAAAAAAAAATGTTGTATTAGATTTTTAATCATGTGGGGGAAAGTTCAATATATATTAAATGAAAACACTTTTAAAATAGTTGAATGTCCCTTGTCATACATATTTGTAAAAAAATAAATGTGTGATATGTATAGATAAAAAAAATATACACCAAGTGTTAAGCGTGGAGAGTTATTTCTGGATAGTGAGAAGATGGGCAATTTTTTATTTCTTCTTTTGCTGGGTTTTCTTAATATTTTACAATGAGCACTGTATGCAGTAAATAGATTTTTCCCTACAATGAATACATCTGACTTTTGTATATAAAACATTTATAATTTTAAAAATAAATCAAGACATAAACATTGCATTTTTCACAATTCAAAGACCAAAATAAATATATCAGTCTTTGAATTCCAAGAGACCTTGAAGCTGTGCAAATAGCGTGACTAAGCAAGCAAGTAAAAACTAAAGCGGCAACTTTAACCAATGTAATAATGGGAAGCAAAATTATTCTATTTGTCACAAATCAAAAGTCTCCAGGCTGCCAGCTTCCCAACCTCTCTCAGTAGAGTCCAGGCGCAGGTCTTATCTGCCTCTCACCAGGAAAGCAAGTGTCTGTCAGGAGCCATATGGAATCCCTGACTGAATCCTCTTCCTGAGCCTGAGAAGATTCTGTCCCTATCCTTAAAAACTGCAGAAGATACAATCATTTTCAGGATAAGCATTTTGCAGACTTAAGTGACTGCTTTCCAAAGTGATCTCTAGAGATACCTTGTCTCATTTGAATGGCAGTTTCAAGAAACCAGTCTTTCAGACAACACTGGGACCTAAATTGGGAGTGACTCAGACAGTGACTAACGGGACAGCACCCAACCTCTCAGACGCTGAGGAACGCAGCTGGGCTAGATGACATTCTCTGCAGAAAAGAATCACGCTTCCTAACTTTTTTCAACTTCTTAATTTTTAAAAACTAAACAAGATAGGAGCAATCCAGTAGCAGAACAAAAACAAACAAAACTAAGCCATGTGACAGGATAGAGATGAGAGAAAAAAAAATCATGGTGCTACAGAACATAAGGACTGGAAAGGACCTTGGACATCATCTATTTAAACTGCTGATAAGGAAACTGAAGCCCAAAGAGGCTTTGACTTTTTCCCTCTCGAGGTCTTGTAATTAGTCAGTGGTGAAAACAAAACTTTTCCCTTGGGCACCTGATTCCACCTAATGCTCTGAACCTCTTTTTCCCTGGACACAGAGGAGGGAGACTCGTGTTGCACACAGTTGGCATTCAAGCGGATACAGATGCGATTCGGAACACCTAGCACAGAGAAGACACAGGCCCGGAGAGCAAAGCAACCCAGGGCTTTTCTCAAAAGGCAGGCGGGACAGTGGATGTGTCTTCAGCTGCTCCCCATTATAATCTCCTCACTCTTAATTCGTTTTCAACGCCTCCCACATTTCACATCTTCTTGGTAATTAGGCAACAGTCCATGTTGTTGTGTGTGGCTTGGGCTCACTCCTTTTCTAGTCTTACAGACTACTATGCTTCCCCCCGCCCCCCCCTCCACAATAGAAGTTACTGCTGTTTCTGCCTTCCAGAATAAATATGGGACTCAACTCTTTTCCTTCCAGGAGAGCACAAGAATACTCATCAAGGGGCTGGAGTGCCTAGAATTTACATACATTTTCCTCATGTGAACACAACTGTAACTCATTTTTTATGAAGGTGAACGTAGACTGGCCTTATCTTTTTGCCAACAGAATATGTTATATGCAGGAATGGAAGAGGTCCTGAAAAATAATCTGGACCACAGCAAACCACCTCTGACAAATGAGATAATCTATTCTTTTTTAAAGACTTCCAGAGAAGAAAATTCCCAAACATCTTCCCTCTGTGAAATTTTCTTATACCTAACCCAAATCTCTTCAGCTGCAACATAAGCCTATTTTCTCTTGCTGTCATCCCAAAGAAATCAAAACTATCCGGTTATGACTCTTTTATAAACGTAAGGTACCCCACAGCTGTCTCTAAATAGACTTTTGTTTTTTACCTTAACGTTTTGCGTGTGTTTTTTTTTAAGATTTTATTTTTAAGCAATCTCTACACCCAACATGGGGTTTGAACCCACAACCCTGAGATCAAGAGTCACATGCTCCACCAACTGAGCCAGCCAGGTGCCTCTTACTTTAATTTTATTAAGATTAATTTTTTCTCTCAGAAATAATTTTCTAGCTTTTCAATCATTATGGTTCTTTCCCAAAGTTCCTCCAAAATATATGTATCTAACTATAAGGATTTTTAAAGGGAACAAAAGTAAGATTCTACCTAATACTCAGACCTGACAAAAATATATCTTAAATATTCCTACATTCTAGACCAAGATTTAGAACTTCTTTAGCTCCCCAAATCTCTAACAGAACAGTGGTTTCCAGCCAGGAGCAATTTTGCCACCCAGGGAACATTTGGCATTGTCTGGTGACATCTGTAATTGTCATGACTGGTGAGGAGAGGCAGGGATACCACTGGTACATAGTGGGGAGAAGCCTGGGAAGCTGTTAAAATCCTACAACACACAGGACAGACTCCAACAACCAAGAATTATAAGGCTCAAAATATCAATGGTACAAAGGTTGAGAAATACTGACTCAGAACATCACGGTACACGAAAATTTAAAGAACAAACACAGGAAAAGGAAAAAAAGGAGAGAAATAGAGTGGAAAGGTAGTAAGGTAGTAAGAAAGATTTTTAAAATGAGAAAAAAGATAATAAAAAGGAGCCATATTTTAAGTGCAGCATAATTGTATTTCCTGCTGTGATGCATTATTTTATGAAATGACCTTGATATCATCTTGTCCACCTTGTAGGTGCAGCTTGACACGACTCACTAGTGATTGGCCTGGACCTACTATAACCTACTAGAATACTAGATCCTTCTCTCTAGTCTTTGACAATCTGTCCATTTCTTGTAATGATTTATTCATGCATACAGCAAGTATTTCCTGAGTACCTACTGTATGCTAGGCGCTGGGGATACAACAGCGTCGAGCAAAAACTCCTGCCAGGGTAGAGCCTACTGGGTGGGGTGGGGGGAGCTACTGACACACCTGATTTCCTTTTCCCAAGTGAATTACTTTACACTTAGTTCTCCCAATAGAGATGCATCTGTTGGCACTACTCCAAGTTTCCCTAGTGATTTCAAAATCAAGACTACCCTTGTGCTGGCCATCACTGTCATTCTTGCCCAGGTTGATGACAAATGAGTATGTAACAAGCACACTTTCTAGTTCACCATGTTTTTCACAGTGTTTCTTGAAGCAAGACAAAGCCTTTCTGCTTCTCCCACTAAGGAAACCTTCTAGAGCATTACAGATAAACTCAGAAGGCTATGGCAGAAAGTGAGGGAAACACTGACAACAATGGGGGATCCAAAAGATGTACCTCAAAGGGTAGCTCATAATAAAACCTCCAACTCAGGAAATATGAAAACGCAGACGAAGACCCATCAGAGAGTGCTGCCACTTACTTGTCTCCTAGACTACAGAGGCACTCAGCACACCTCTAGTCTGGTGTGCAGGCATTCATCAGGCTTTAGGATCACTAGTTTTATACAGTGAGGAAAAATTCTGATCCATGAAAGGAATACTCAAAACACGATCTTTCCAGGGATTTAATGGATGAAGTAACAGCGTTTTGCACACACCATCTTCCCTGAGATTTACATGTAAGTCCATGGTGGATGGGGAAACCAAAGAAAAGTCTTAGCATTTATGGAGATCACAATATGGTGCATAAACCTGAGCAGAGAAGAAAGGGGTATGGTTCAGAAGGAAGAGAAAATGTTAGAGGAAAGATAATGTTACTCTTCTCTTTAAGGGAAAATTAGTGGACAGCATTCTCCCCAAGGAGGACCCCTGGCAGCTGTACCTAGGGATTGAGTATGACTTCCTTAAGAAGCTCACTAGGGGCTGAGCTGGAAGGCAGAGGAAAGAGAAATCAGAGGGATTAGAGGTGGGGGTTGGATGTTTAAAAGGGGGCTTTAGTAAAGATAGAGAAAGAAGAGACACAGATGCAGAATAATATTTCCCAAACTTCATGAGCACAGTGAGTGAAGAGAAGGTGGAGGCCTCTAAGAATTCACACCCTGTGCCCTCAGTTACAAACACAGTCTAGTTGCTAACAATATTAAATTCCAAAATGACTTGTAATGTAGGAAAATAAAATAAACATCCTGCACACTTACCCAATCCGGGTAAACAGCTTCCCATGGGCATGGAGAAAACTGAGGATGAACCTTTTGTTCAGCTGCATGGGAAAAAGAGAGAGGAGAAAACAATTAAACTTTCCCCAGTTTCCTGTTACTGAACAGAGTCCCTAGTGACACAATAACCTGGCCAGGGTCTAAGGGGTGGGCACTAGGGATGGGAACCAAATGAACATGCCCAAAGCCTCACACAGACCCAGGGCACATGCCCAACAGCTGTGGATCAGCTGAGCCACCATGACAGCAGGCTCAGTGAGTGGACAGCACCCTCTGCTGGCAGCGGTGCCTGTGTGCAGGCAATGAAGGGATGACCGAAGCGCTCAGATCTAGGAGTCACTCTGGCCCACAATGATGGAAATGAAACAATGACAAAGACAGGGAAAATACTCTGATCTTGTAAGTTCCTAATCTTATTTATAAGCTATTTTTCTACCCATCCAAGAAAGCAGGACTCTTGTAACCACAGATAAGCTAACTCAACACTAACTCATCCAATTGTACTTCTCCAGCTTTTAAAACAAAAATTCAAGTTCTAGATCTAGAGCTGAAAATTCAAGTGTCTACAGGGGCCAGGTACAAAATAGGCTACTGGGGACAGTAGTGCTCGACAGCTGTTCCACTCCGCTTCTGCTCTCTGTAGGCCCAGGATCATCATCTCTTTCCTTTTATCTTCTCCCCTTTTAAAGAAAAGCTGAAAGCTAGGTTTTTACATGAAAACCTCTGGCTTTTAAATGTTGGCTACTAATGGAAAAAGTTTAAGACATTAGGCAAGCCAAAAACACATATTTGCCAGCCATATCTGGCCCACAAGCTACCAAATTTACAATCTTCAGTTTAAGGTTCCACAAAATCTACTTCTATCAAAACCAAGGGGAAAGATCCTCTGATCAAACCAAGGGTGGGGGGAAAAATTCAACTCAAAGAAAGTGCAGATAATCTAAAGACCAAACCTTGTTGTCATCTTCCCCGGTCTCCTAGAACCAAAATGCTCACGGCCCAGTAGCCAAACAGAAAGAAGGATCAATAATCTTGATCTCAGGAGAGTGCTCAGAGCAAGGAATAGTCCAGCACCCCTGGATACTTTGCCTAACAGAAAAAACTCTCCTGGTTTATCCTTTTGCAAAAGAGAACACCAATCAAATCATGGCAGTTCCATCTACTTCATATGGAAGCTCGGTGTGGGTAAAGGAGCGTACTCACACCTCACCATAACTTCAACAGCAAACTCTGCACACAAACTTTAGTTATTTTTGCTTAAACAGATTATACTTAATCAGCAACACTAGATCAAGCACTGATTTATACAGCTAAAAAGTTCAAGATACTTCACTGATGGTAACCTGTCTCTACAGTGAGGTGAGTCAGGGCCAGGGACACTGGGTTCCATGAAAAGAAGGGAAACTGCTGGAAAACAAAGGAACTGCTGTGAAATAAAACTGCCAGTGACCATACCACTGTTAGTGGCAAAACCTGGGCTAGAATGCAAGTCTCCAGATCCACTAGTAGAGGAAGGTGGTGAAAAACATGGACTTTCCTATCCAACCTCTGCCATTTACCTGCTGTGGAATCTCAGGCAACTTATCTAACCTCTCTAAGTTTCTCTTTCTTTCTTTCTTTTTTTAAATATTTTATTTATTTATTTGAGAGACAGAGAGAGAGCACATGAGAGGGGGGAGTGGCAGGCAGAGGGAGAAGCAGACTCCCTGCTGATGCAGGACTCAATCCCGGAACCCCAGGATCATGACCTGAGCCGAAGGCAGTCGCTTAACCAACTGAGCCACCCAAGCACCCCTAAGTTTTTTTTCTACACAATGGAGATAATAGTACCTATATGTTAGAGGATTGGTGTATGACATAAGGCAAGTAAAAACATGCTTGACATGTTGTAAACACTCAGCTGTTAGCTGAACATTCTTCCCCAATGAATGACAAAGCAAGTGGTAAAATGTTAACAACTGAAGAATTTGAGGGAAGGATATACAGAATTCCTTGGATTATTCTTACAATTTTTCTACAGATATAAAATTATTTCAAGATAAAAAGGTAAAAATGTAAAAGAAATAACAAAATAAAAAGGTAAAATGTATGTACTCTCTCTCTAGTCCTATTTTAACTTAATTATCCCTTTTCCCACAGCTATCAAGCATGACTAGTTAACCCACCCATAACCAGGAGGAATGCTGGTTATATTTATACATACAGGGTACTTTGGTAGGCAAAGAATGATACTAACTCACCTCATTCAAGCCAATTACCATTTCCCAAACCCCAAGGCAGCTCAGAAAATTTAAGCAACTTAAACCAGCAAATGGCAGAGTTACAACTTGAACCCAGGTCTTCTGGTTCCAAAGAAAAGTTTTTCTTCCTTTGTACTGCAAGTATCTCAGGAAGAGAACTGATTAGATTATTCATAACGGAAGGGATGATGAGGGAATAAGAGTAACTAAAAAGCACTTCAGTTTTACTTTTTAAGTTTCCCCATGAGGTAGGAAACTCATACTGTATGAGCTACAATACCTCCTGGATTAAAATTAAGAGCACCAAGAAGCTTTGTAGTACTGTGGTTCTATCGGGGCACCTGGGTGGCTGAGCTGGCTGGGCATCTGACTCTTGATTTCAGCTCAGGTCATGATCTCATGGTTGTGGGATTGAGTCCTGCATCGGGCTCTGCACTCAGCGTGGAGTCTGCTGGAGATTCTTTCTCTCTCTCTCCCTCTGTCCCCCCACACCCCATCACCCCACTCAAGCTCACTCTCTAAATACATAAATAAATAAAATCTTTAAAAAAAAAATACTGTGGTTCTATCTATACTTCCCAAACACCCTTCGCTTAGGGTAGCAGATGAAGCCCATGTAACTACCTCAATTCATACTTGCCATTGTCATATTTCAACTGTATTTAGCAGAAAATAGATTTCAATGCATTGTTTTTCAACCAGTGAGAGTGAAGGGAATCTTAGGGAACTTTTTCAAACTGTACACACATTATCCCTGACGTTGGTTAATGAGAACCACTGCTTTATTTTTAGTCTGAAAGTATCTGTCACCCTAAACACAGTTTCTCTTTATCGTCACCAATAATACTTCAAGTCAGAAAAGAGCTAAAAATGAAGATGCATTCTAGAGAGAGGTAAGGCATGTTATACTGAGGAAATAGATTTGTTACACATTGATCAAATGGGCCTAAGCAACAGTGAATGTAACACTCCAGCACAATTTTTGGAAAACAACTGATACCAAGTCCACATAGGAAAGTCTTAGTCTGAGCTTCCTCCCTCTCCAACACATCACCCTGTACTGGCTTCCATTTTGGCAACTTTTTGATTCTTAACAATACACTCAGATGGTCTCACTCAGGTACAGAAAGAAATGTTACTCTTTGAATGTGAGACTATCTGCCTCCAGATCTTCCTCACATATTTCTATATGGTTCACCAAAAACTAAAAGTGCTTCTTGGGTATACCCTGACAGGCAACAACAGAATTATTAAAAGGCTCTTGTCTCTTCAGTTCAAGTCCCAAACCAATTCACTATGGACTCCTGAGCCTTTTATAAACCATCTAAAAGCAATGACCCAAAGAGACATTAATGGCAGTGGCCGGATGGGTAGGTCTCTGGACCCTCACAATAAAGTCTGTCCTGCCATTAACTACGGAATTATGAGTGAAATGGTTTGGGTTGTTCCTCAACTATAAAACAGAATTTCCACCCACTGACACCACCTACCTCAGAGCTGAAAGAAGAAAATGAAATACAAACTAAAGCATTTTGAGGAATAAATGTTTTATGCAAGCCCTGGTAACTGTCACTCAGAACTGCTCTAAATGCTTTGTGAACTATGGAGCAAGGAAGGAGAGAGAAGCTGTTCAGAGGCAGCAATACAACACAGGAGGTAAGAATTCTGAAATATGCCCAATTTCAATTCCTAAATAGTTGCTCCTCCGTCTGAATAGCTGTGTGGAAAACTGAATTTCTGAGAAGTGAATCATTTTAAAGATAGTAAGAGTAGTCGGTATTAAAAGAAATTCCAGTGTGCATTTTTACAGTATTGTGGAGAGCATAAATTATCATTCTCTTAATTTATCCATCTGGAGCACTTCTATAGATATGCCAAGTATTTAAAACCAAAAACCAAAAAAACTTTGTAATGTTTTAAATAGGGGCCTCTATCCTCTCAGACAGGAGCCAACATAGGTAGAAACCCAAATTTCAATGGTACCTGTTAGCAAATGTTCAGGACTTTCAGAGCATGCAATTAAAAAGCCCATTTACCGTCTCCCTAAAGCACTGAGCTCACAGGGTGCAGGAAAATGTGAGCACAGAGGTGATGCTGTGCTGTCCACTTTCATCCCTGTGCTGCTGCTACTATGCCAGGCATGATCAAGAACAAACCAACAAGACAGGGTCGCCACTGTCAAGGAATCTGTAGTCCAAGAACAAAAGACAAATAATATCCCAACTTGCCAACTCCCCATTTATGCTCCAAATCCTAAGACAAGGTCTATTGGCTATGAAGGTGTCAAGAGGCACTCTGTTTCCCTTGTTACTATTCCTTACGAAGGAAAGTTTTTGGAGGAGGTAAGATCTAAGGAGATGATAAAGAAAGTGAAGAAGGGGGACCTAGCACACAAATGTGGAAACCTATCAGTAAGTTAGTAATGGAACAATCATCTGGTAAAGGTAAAAAGTATTCATGGTGGGGGCGCCCAGGTGGCTCAGTTGGTTAAATGTCTGCCTTTGGCTCGGGTCGTGATCTTGGGGTCCTGGGATCCAGCCCCACATCGGCTCCCCGCTCAGCAGAGAGTCTACTTCTTCCTCTCCCTCTGCACCTCCCCACCCCTGCTTGTGTGTGAGTGTGCGCGTGCTGTCTCAAATTAAATAAATAAATAAATAAATAAATAAATAAATAAATAAATAAATAAATAAAATTATTCATTAGACTTTCAGTATTCCTCCTTCCAGGATACACATAAAGAAAGAAAGACAGGCAAGCCAAGTAGCATGACTCAAATGCCTCACTGAAGACAGAGCAAATCAAAATCAATCCTTCCATTTCTTACTTGGACCAAACCAAGGCTGAGGTAGAGTAGGGACAGTGATTACTTCTCACCTTTAGTTTCTCCACCCCTGAACTGTTCTGGGCAAAATGACAGCTCAATTAGTTCTAATTAAGCACAAGTTCCATGCTGAGATGTCCTACTTAGACAGCTGGATCTGAGCCATGTGAACTCAAGTGTAAAATGTGCCTCTTAAAACCACCTCTTCCAAGAAATGCACCCCTTGAAACAACGGCTCTCATCCTCACACTGCAGCTTAGTGCTGCCTCAACAAAGTCTTAACGTTAAAGCAATTTACTTGCTATTACTTCATTATCTCTTTTTAAAGCCAGCAGACCGGAGGGAAATTAGGCTAAATGTCAAATCAGCAGTCAGTTCCAGAAAACCCAGCCAACAAGCAGAGGGACAGCAGAACTTAAGAGTACCCAGCTGGCTCTCAGGAGGGAAACTGGCACTAGGTCTAAGGAAAAGAAGGAACCCTGCTCTATCTCTTCAATGAGGTGGCAGAGTGGTTTGGTGGAAGTGGCCTTGCGGCAGATGGAAAAAATGCGGATCTTTGTGAAGACCCTAGTGGGAAAGACCATCACCTTTGAGGCCGAGCCCAGTGACACCATTGAAAATGTCAAAAATCCAAGCCAAAATCCAAGACAAGGAGGGCATCCCGCCTGACCAGCAGCATCTCATTTTTGCGGGCAAAGAGCTGGACAACGGATGCACTCTCTCAGACCACAATGTACAGAAAGAGTCCACCCTGCACTTGGTGCTTTGCCTGCAAGGTGGCATCACCCAGCCTTCTCTCCATCAGCGGGCCCAGAAACAAGATGATCTGCTGAGTGTTCTGCTCACCTACACCCCCGCGCTGTCACCTGCTGCAAGAAGTGCAGTCACACCAACAACCTGTGCCCCAAGAAGAAAGTCAAATAAGGCCCCTCCTTTGCCTGTAGGGAGGTCTCCTGCCCGAGCCCCAAGGCCCCGGGGCCTCAATAAAGCTTCCCTTTCATTGAAAAAAAAAAAAAAAAAGGAACAGAAGGAACCCTGTTCCTTTGTGACTATCCTGCATTTATTGCTTGTTTGTTTAATGGGCAAAGGGATGAGTATAGAATGATATGAACAGAGACCACTGATCTTAGAATTGAAGACCTGAGTTCAAATTCTGGTTGTGCCATTTATTTGCTATATAACTACTAGGTAGTCACATCAACTTTCTAAGGCTATTTCTTCAACTATAAAATGTGAAGGCTGAGTGAGATCAGTATTGGTAATTCCATAACCCCGAGTGTGTATGCATCACAAGAACAGCTTTTGTAAAAAAAAAAAAAAAAAAAAAATAGATTCCCCAGTCCTACACAATCAGAATCCTCAGGGACGGGGAAGGTGACTGCAAATCAGCATTTTCAAAAGGTCTCCAGGTAATTCTAAAAGGCGGCCAGATTTAGGAACCACCGAGCTAGATCAGGGGTCAGCAAACTACAGCCCAAGAGTCAACAGGTAGGATGTCACTTGTTTCTATATGGCTCAGGAGCTAAGAATGTTTGTTTTTTTATATTGTTTTAATGGGTGAAAAAACTCAAAAGAGTATTTCGTGACACAGAAAAATTATATGAAATGTAAATTTCAGTATCCATAAGTAAAGTTCTGTTGAAACACAGCCACACTAGCTTGCTTACATCTTGTCTGTGGCTACCTCTACAAAGGCAAGGTGAGTAGCCTCAGTAGAGTGTGTGGCCCAAAAGCCTAAAATATTTACTATCTGGCCCTTCACAGAAAAAGTTTGCTGATCCCTGGGCTAGATTTATAACATTAGGGTCTCAAAAAATTTTTCTACCTGCACAACACTTGAGGGTTACCACACACATCTACTGGAAACAGCAATGATTCTCACGGGCTGACAGGTGAAGAATGGTAGTGAGGAGGAGGGCAATCACCAATCTACAGTGCTCCTTCCAATTCTAAAAAGCCCACAAATGTATGATTCTAACTAAATCTAACTTTTCTTGCCAGCTTTTGAGTAAGCACCATCCTATTCTATGATAGCACCAAACCAAACCAAACCAAACCAAACAAAAACCCACCAAATGCCAAAAGAGTGCTGTTCTTAAAGCTTTTGAACTCAAAAGCCCCGAAGGCTACAAAGAAATATAAATGGGACTGTCCAGGTTTCCACCTTCAATGCCACTATGGGGCTAAGTGACCAAGTGGAAACAGAACAAACCCAAAGCCAATAAAGTTTTTACGTAGGCTAGAGGGCCCGTGGACATGTCCCAAAACATCTGTAATCGAGGGAAAGTGCCAGATTAAGGTTTATGAATCCCTGTGCTGTGGTGTGACAATCTATAACAACCAGCTCAAAAGTGCCACCAGCCTGACATGTCAAGGTATACAGAGAAAGAGAGAAAGTTCAGCCAAAGGGCAGCACTGTTGCTCTGACTGGGCTACTTTTTGAATGACTCTTCTTTCTGACTCATCTCTCTCAGCGCCTGGGAACTCTCATGGCCATCTACCCGAAAAGTAGGTGAGCTGGGACACCCTGTGTGCGCTGCACAAAGTGAGAGAGAAGAGAAAATGGTTGAAGCTCCCACTTGGTGATCAAGTGACCAGAAAAACAGTTCTCCAAAGGCACATACACAAGCTCAAACCCATCTTATAAATGAATGGGTTGACGGAGTGTGAGGGTGCTGAGGTCATATATTCATTCAACAAAGACTAACTGTCCACCTTCTATGTACAGGATACTGCACGAACCAAGAACAAAGACAGAGATGATCCCTGCTCTGTGGGTGACATAATAATAAAGTACCATGATGAGGGACATACAGGATGCTCTATACTTCCACAGCAGGGGCATGAGAGATCTCAGAGGAAGAGATCCTTGAGTTGAAACCTGAAGGCTGAGTAAATAGTTGGTTTTGGAGCAGGTAGAGAGTCTTGTCTATGTGTCGTAAGTAAATGGAACAGCATGTGTGGTGGTCCCAAGAGTGGTATGTGGTAGACTGGTATGAGCAGGTGAGGGATTCTGCAAGAGGGAGGCTGGAGAAATAGGCTGAGTCAAGTTGTACTCCTTAGTAAAAAGTCTGATCTTAATCAAACTACTGAAAAGTGTTGAACAGAGAAGTGACATGAGCAAACCTCCATTTTTGAAAGGACATTTTAGCTACTGTTTAGAAATTTTAGGATTTTTTTTTTTGGCGGGGGGGGCCGGGGGGTAGTTGGCCAGGTTCAAATATGTGGAGGCCAGGAAACCAATTAAGAAGCTACTGCACTCACCCAATGGCAATGAAGACAGAGAAGAGAGGGAAGATAAAGGAAATGGTCATTCCACACTCAATCATGATCCCTGTCCCTAACTCCCAGGGGTTCTAGTTTTAAATAACTCCATCTACATAGACCAGCAGTGGCCCCAAACCAGGTATGAGTCTTTAGAAAAAGTCCCAAACCAAATGAAACAGTGATTTCATTTTTAGAGATAATCTGGATATTCTTATTTCCTTTCAATGTTTTCTTTTTTTAAAGATTTTATTTTAGGGAGAGAGAGTGAGAAAGAGCATGAGAGGGGAGATAGTCAGAGGGAGAAGCAGACTCCCCATTGAGCAGGGAGCCCGACACGGGACTCGATCCTGGGACTCCAGGATCATGACCTGAGCCGAAGGCAGTCGCCCAACCAACTGAGCCACCCAGGCGCCCTCCTTTCAATATTTTTAAATGGCCTACCTAGCATGGTGGTTGGTACTTAGTACATATTCGATAAGTGACTGAAGAATATATAAAACACACAGATTTGATAGTGATTAAATAGACTATCTAGGTGCTACACACAAAACCCTCAAGAAAAATAGTGCAGTACTAATATTAATGCTGTAGGGAAGTAACATACTCATCATTATTCATGAGAATTTAAATCTATTTCTTTTTGGAGGATAATTTGACAAAGCCCAGACAAAGGTATTCAAAGAAAAAACAGAGTTCTATCAGGAATTAAGCATTCTGATCCTGAGGAATAGCAGTTCCCTCTGCTACATTCCGGCCCAAGAGACTGGACAAAAAGAGATCACAGTTAACATCAAAATAAAAGACAAAATCTGGGGCGCCAGGCTGGTCCAGTTGGTGGAGCATATGGCTCTCGATCTCAGGGGTCTGAGTTCAAGCCCCACTTTGGGTAGGTATAGAAATTACTTAAAAATAAAACCTTTAAAAAAAAAAAAGCCCGGGCGCCGGGGTGGTTCAGTCGTTAAGCATCTGCCTTCCGCTCAGGTCATGATCCCCGGTCTTGGGATTGAACCCCACATCGGGCTCCCTGCTCAGCGGGAAGCCTGCTTCTCCCTCTCCCATGCCCCTTGCTTGTGTTGCCTCTCTTGCTGTGTATCTCTCTGTCAAATACATAAATAAAATTGTAAAAAAAAAAAAAAAGCCAAAATCCTTACAGTAACCTATAAAGGCCTTGTCCAATACTCACTCTCTACTCCTGTAGCCTCCTGTCCCTTGAATGTGCCAAGCATGCTCCCAGTTTTATGTTCCAATACAAGGGTTCCTAAATTTTATAGCACAATGGAATGGCGTGCAAATCTTTTGAAAATACAGATGCCTGGCCTCCATCCCCAGACACTGATTTAATTTGCACGGGCGTGACACCTGGGGGTGAGACCTGAGCACTGGGATTTTTAAAGGCTCCCCAGGTTTTTGGAACAAGTTTGAGAACCACTGCTCCAGTTTACCCTGTTTTTATAGCATTTATCACCAATTTTTACACAAACACACACACACCATGACAGCAAGGACTTCGTATATTTTGTTCACAACAGTGGGCTCAAAGGAGGTAACCAATAAATAGTTGGTGAACAAATGGCTTTTCTAGTCTGGTCTTCTGCTGTTCCTCCTGTCTCCACCCTTGCTGATAAGGCCTATAATTCAGACGACAAAGAATTATTCATGGTGCCTGAAATTCACCATGTTCTTTCAGCTGCCAAGCTTTTCTGTATCTAATAAAGTCCTACTTTTCCTTGCTTTCCCAACCCTCTACCCCTAGGCTGAGCCTGATACCTTATCCTGCCGGCTTAGAGAATATTTCATACACCTCTGATACTGTGCATCACAGTATGTCTTAAGTACATACACATCTGTCTTTAGACCAGCTCTGTCCCTAGAACTTTGTCCACGATGACAGAAATGTTCCTTATCTTCACAGACCAATACAGCAGCCACTAGCCACACGTGGGTAATGAGTATCTGAAAGGTGGCCAGTGTGACTGAGAAACTAAATTTTTAATTGTATTTCATTTTAATTAATCTAAATAGCCAATATGGCTACCACACTGGTCAGCACAGCTCTAGACTGTGATAGATATACTTTTTTTTTTTTAAGATTTTATTTATTTGACAGAGAGACACAGTGAGAGAGGGAACACAAGCAGGGGGAGTGAGAGAAGGAGAAGCAGGCTTCCCGTGGAGCAGGGAGCCCGATGCAGGGCTCAATCCCAGGACCCTGGGATCATGACCTGAGCCAAAGGCAGACGCTTAACAACTGAGCCACCAGGCGCCACTGATAGATATACTTTAGTTAATGTTTCATTTCTATAACCCAGGACACAGGAATTATCAACAGTGATGGACTGGTAGATGGAGAGATGGATGGATGTGAGAGAGTTGGCTCCGAAGATTATAATACCCATATGTTTACAACTTCTGGCTTGACATATGGCAGGAACAAAAGACATACTCTGAAGCACAACAAAAGGCTCAGCCAATGACAACAAAGAATTGGAGAACCTATCCAGTATTCTAGTGTTCTGCTCAGCTTATAATCCACACAGTGGGGGGAGTGTGGCCTAACACCTTACTGGGCTGTAACTTTCAAAAGCTTGGAGACAGCCCCCCTACTGAGAACGGGTTGAATTTACAGAGTTGGCTCTGTGCTTTAGGAGTTAAAAGTACCCCAGGCTCCCCAAACACATTTCAGATAATAAGACTTCAAGTTTTTCCAGCCGAACAAACAAGTGTGGCACAACCAAGCACCTTAATAATAAAAGTCCAAACTTCTAGAGCACCTTCTATGTGTAAGGCACTATTCTAAGCACCTTGTGTATTAACTCATTTAACCTTACAACAATCCTATGAGTTCAGTAATCCTATAATTTCTATACTACAGATGAGGAAACAGAGAGTGACCTGTCCAAGGTTAACCCAGGCAGTCTGGCTCCAGAGTCTGAGCTCTTAATCTTTCACCTTTAAAGAAGGCAATCTTCGGCAGAACCAAGACAGCCACCCAGAATGTTTATAAAGGCCAAAAGCTAAAGCAACCCCAAGCAAAAACCTGCTAATGGTTCCAGCTCTCATTCACTGAGAGACCACTAGTTCAAACCAACTGAGAAGTCTTACAGTTTTTTTTTTTTTAAGATTTTATTTATTTATTTGACAGAGAGAGACACAGGGAGAGAGGGAACACAAACAGGGGGAGTAGGAGCGAAACAGGCTTCCCTTGGAGCAGGGAGCCCGATGTGGGGCTCGATCCCAGGACCCTGGGATCATGACCTGAGCCGAAGGCAGATGCTTAACAACTGAGCCACCCAGGCACCTGAGAAGTCTTACAGTTTAAGGGAAGTAGATACTTCCAGTCCACATCATATCTGGCAAGTCAGTGGAAGCACTTAACAAATGCACCCTAGGATAATGCCAACAGGAAGAAAGAAGAGAAAAGCGAGAAAAGTGAATAAAACCTTGCTTTCTGTAACAGTGAAATAGCAGTAATAGAACTAGTAAATAAAAACTCTTAACATTTTTTCTAAATAAATCCACAAACTGCCTGGTTAATAGAGAAATAGCTCTTCAAGAGTCAAAGAATATATGTACATTCACACACCATCATCAAGGGACTGTGCATAATCCAGAAAAAATATCTGAAAACATACCCTCCTGCCTACCCACCTACCATGATACAGGAAAACCCCTGAATCTCTCAGGAAAGGGAGGAGCAAGAACTAATCTAAGAACCCAAAGAAGAACAAAGCTTCAGTTTAAGAAAGATGTGGTCACAAAGAAGGTTTCACAAACCACTCTGCTGTGGGTACCAAAAAGCAAACAATCAGCATACAGAGCGCTCTGGCAACCTCGTGCAAGCTTCAGATTTAAGCAGGGCACCAAATAAGGGAAGGATTCTGGTGCATCAACTCCTAGGAAAAGTGTTTCAAGTTAAAAATGGTTATTCAGGTTTGGATGCAAACTTCTGTATCTGTTCTTTATCAACACAGACACCTCTACGTCACTGTCAGCTAGCAGCAAAAAGAGAAGAAAACTGTTAGAATAAAAATGGGTTACACACAGACAACATGACCTGGTACAGCCTGGCATTTACCTGGACACCAAAGACAAGACTATAAACATGGCAGCGCAGGACTTCTGGGATTCCACATCCCAGCTGGCTCCAAGTGTCTCCAGAAGCAGGTGGGCCATGATGTCACACACCCTCCAACCCCCCCACAGCCAAATAGTTCAACATTAAGGCCAAAAACCACAGCACTTCTGGTGAGAGACTCAGTTTCTCTGTGACTGAAAGCAAGGCCCGCTTCCATCTAGTTTTTTGTCAGTCATGTCTTTTCTGTGCTTGTTCCCAGACCCCAAATATCTAGTTCAAAGGACAGGGCAAACACCTTTAAATCTCTCATCTTTGGTCCAATTCTCCTTTCTTCTCTCAACAATGAAAAATCAATCTTAGGCATACCAGAAAGCATTAGCAAGGGAAAACATGAGCATTAAGTTCTTCCTAATTTATTCACAATGCTCTATCCCCGTTAATGTAACTATTAAACATATAGGGAATATCAGAGTTTGAGTTAAAAAGAACAAAAGTAACATGAGTCAAAAACCAATTAAACTCCGCTGGTTACACACATATGCTTAGTTTGTGACAGCTTATCAAACTGTATGGCTTTGATACATACACTTTTCTGTATGGATATTATTTTGTAATAAAAGGTTTTGTTTTTTTTTTAATTACCACAATCTTGGGCGCCTGGGTGGCTCAGTTGGTTAAGCGACTGCCTTCGGCTCAGGTCATGATCCTGGAGTCCCGGGATTGAGTCCCACATCGGGCTCCCTGCTCGGCAGGGAGTCTGCTTCTCCCTCTGACCCTCTTCCCTCTCGTGCTCTCTATCTCTCATTCTCTCTCTCTCAAATAAATAAATAAAATCTTTAAAAAAAAATAATTACCACAATCTTTTCTGCTGTTCCACCAAAAGCCTTTATTCCATAGCCAATAACCCTTTGCCCCGTATGTCCTAACCCCCACACCAAGATTCTAACTCTGAGGTGGTAGAAATGAAGGTGACTGTGCTAAAAGTCTGGGACTCCATCTAAGTGCAGAAAGCTACACTGGTGTCAAATACCAGATCTGTTGATGGTATAGACTATAGCCTTACTTTACAGAGGTAGAAACAAGGGAAGAGATTAAGAAATGTGTCCATGGAAATAAAAAACAATTTAGGAATGTATTCCAGAAGATGAAAGTCCTAGTCTCCATTAGCCACAAGGGACAGCTTATTGGAAACACCGAGGGCATCTATTAGTGCCTTATTCAACCTTTAGATATGTGTCATGTCAAAGTACTTTAAAAGCCATACTATTTTACAGATCTGTCCAGAAGTCTAAAGGAAAATCTGCCAAAAAACATTCCTTAGAGAGAATGTCAACTGACTTACACATAGTTTGCTTTACAAATTAGGACCCAGTATCTCAGAGATCTGTGGCACAAGTCAGCTCAGAATCTTACTAGACAGAGTAAAGTTTTAGCATCTTTACCAAGAAACACCCCAGAAAAATGTAAATCCACAGAGGTTATCATCCCAGCTTCTCCTTCCATGTGCTTCATTAGCTGCAGTCCTACTGTGCGTGTGTAGGGCAAGGAGAGGACTGATTGCCAATGGTTACAACACAAAGCATAACCTACTCCTAAGCCAAACTGGCCTTGGCTCAGAAAGCTTCCCAGAATGATGGAAGGCATGACTTTAGAATGACTCAACTTTTGCTAATGCATAAAATAAAGCAGAGAAGAACTATTTGAAGGATCCACTTCTAAGCTTGGGCCAAATCAAAAGCCCAAAGTAACTACTTTGTGATGAATCTTCAGCTCCAGCTGACTGATTAAACACATCAATTTGGACATCTGTACCATGGCCTAAAGATATTCTAATTACAGACTCTTGGTCAGGAATCCTAGGAGCAACCACTTGCAGTTTCTAACCACACCATATTTTTATCTATGTTTGTTCCTTCTGCCAGAAAAGCTGGCTACTCCCATCTACCTAAAGAACTTCTTTCTTCCTTCGAAAGTAAGGATAGATCACCTTTCTAGGTAGCTTTCCCTGTTCATCGTGAGTTAATGTCTTTCTCCTCTGTATTATCCCTGTACAGTGTACATATTTCTATTATCGCATTTGTAATACTTTACACATCCATTTTTCCTACTAGACTGTATCTTTAAGGAAAAGATGTGTGCGGTGCTTAGAACAATAATAATAATAGTAAGTACATAAATGTACTCACTAAATATTTACGGAAAGAACCTGAATGGGGACAGGGAAAGCCCTGATCCCCTCAGAGAGGACTAGCTGACCTAAGAGGTTTTACAACTGATTAAGCAAGAGAAAAAGAGAAAAATGTCTATATAAAACTGTTATTTAGGCAATGTAGGAAGGTATATACTATACTGCAGCATAAAATAAATTGAAAACAAGAAAGGAACAAAACAGAAGAAAATCAGAGGTCACTAGTAGTAAGGACATGACACAAAATGAATGCCAGAAAGCCCTTCATATTTATTAAAGGAAGTTACAAGTTTGACACTAACCTCTGGGACAATTAAGACAGAATTATTCTTAAAAACAAATTCATATATGTGCATGAAGTTAAATTAAAAAAAAAAAAAAAACCCCACACAGCACGACTATCTCTGATACTAAAAGCAGACATTTCTCCCATGGGTTTCCAGAGAGAAGATACCATGTGATACAAATAGCAATGATTCCCTAGACCTCTTTATTACTTGTCTTAATATAGGCTGATGACCTTACACCAAAATACAATTCAGTCAAAGCAATACTACTGGGGACCAATATGTTACCCATGTACACAGTTCTCTGATGGATCAAGGCATGAGTGACATGGAAAGAACAATTGTAGGAGATGCCTAGTGATTTCCATAACAGATAATCAAGTTCTCGAACAGGGGACAGATGGAAGACAGACAACTGAAAAAATCACTGAAGCTCTCAAAAATGTGTGGTAAATAGATTTTATAGAGACTCAAGCATCAGAAAGAGTCTCCATAGTATTTTAAGGTCCTTCTGGTCTAATGTCTATATAGTAATACTTGGAAAAATAAAACTGAGCAGTAACTTCAATATTAAATATTTATGAGTAAAGTGAAAGGCTTCCAAGAGGGGGGAAAAACCTGGAGTATCCCCCTGAAGCCTAACAAATAGTCTGCCGACTGGGAGAAGATCACCAGCCAAGAAAACAACTTTTTCATATTCACTATCTTACCCCAAACATTACATCCAAGACAGGGAAAACAGAGTAGACAGATGAAATTCTGGAACCTTTAAGAGTAGAGGGGGATTACAGAATGATAGAACTGCAGATACATCTCCCCAAGAGAATGGTCAGAAATAAAAAACGATATAGGAAATTGGTGAGAAAGGCAACAGGGGGAAAACGAAAAGGTCAGTGCAATCTCTTGCCCCACACAACAGGCAGTACGTTACTATATAAAGTGAGGTGCTCCCACAGTAACATCAAATCACTACTCTACTCCTTCCTAAAGCAGTGGCAGAATGACAAGGATCCTATGTAAGGGTCTCATTCTTATTTGGAAGGCTCTTCACAGACTAGGAGCTGGATCCTAAGGGACAATTTATAGTACACCCTCACATACATTCCAGTTGGCTAGAACTCAGCAGCTGATTGCTCCCTTGTCTAACTTGGTAAGGAGCCAAAGGAGGACTTTTCTCAGTCAACTCTCCCAGGCTGGAAAATTCTCCAACCCCAGAGTTCTGGCTTAAGTCTGGATATCAGGTTATTCACAAGATGCCAAAACTACATCCTTACATCAGCTTTGAACAAGTCTCTCAAGTATACCATACAGATTCCCACAGATCTCAAAATCATCTGGATATTAAGGCCGAAGATGGCCACTCTTCCTCTCACATAGAGAGGAACATGCTTTACAAAGCATGTGCAACATCAAAACAAAGCTTTCATAAATTAAACATCAATCTCAACATTCTTTAAGGGTGAACATGCAACATATTCATTAAATGGCCTCCTTAAAACCTTTTTATTCTACCCTACTGAGCACTCTCGTTGTTCCATGAGTTACTCACATTCTCTCTATGGTCAATCCTTATGCCACGAAAAGCCACATCCCAAACCCGTCTCTCTGAGAGGAAATGAGAGAGGAAACCTTAAGAAGGTGTTTTTGATCTCATCAAGCTCCTGTATCGGTGATTCTCAACCAAAATGGCAGCACTCCTTCCAGGGAGTGCTTGGAAATGTGTGAGGGCCGCTACTGGTATCTAGTGGGCATGCTAAACATCCTCAAGTGACAGTTCCGAAAAATGAGGAACCACCCCCCTCCCAAAGGCAATAACAATTAACAATCAATGTCCTAAGTGAAAGACCACCACTGTATTAACTGCCTTCACCCTTCCCATTCTAGAGCAGTGGTGGGCAAACTCTTTCTGTAAAGGGTCAAAGGGTAAACTGTTTAGGCCTTGTGGGCCACATACATCTCTGTCACATGTTCTTCTTTTTAAACAAGTCCTTATGTAAGTATGTTATAAACCACTCTGAGCTTGCAGGCCACTAGCAATCTTTTATCTACCCCTGTTCTAGAGCATTACCTGACTCATTACAGCCTGTTCACACTGAGAGATGCTGATTAAAATAAAATGTGATGAAGTGTGTAATAAACAACTTTAATAATGTGTACTATAATTTTAATGAACGTAATAAGAGCTTCAGAATTTAGCCTTAAAACCTAAAAACCGGGGCATTATTTCCTTCTAATTAATTAAATAATTCTCTCCTGTCCTCTCCTCCTCCCCTGTGCATTTTGGTTTCAAGTTTTCTCCTGAATGTTCCTTTTCAAACACGTTTCTCGAAGAGTACTGGTACTGCCTTTCCCCATCTTCTCAGGATGTGTTACTTCCTATTCACTATGTGTGCCACTCAGAAAGTCTCTGTAAAATTACTACTGTTAACATTTTCTAAAATGTCTAAACCAAACCAAAGCCTGGAAATTCTGACTGGTATCTGGGTCCTGACTTTCCGGATGGTAACTAAAGGTCACGTGGGGTGGAAAGTGGCCTGTGGGTAACACAGAATACACACATGCACGCGAACAGGATATGTTGGTAATCCGGTTTCCTGAGACCTGGTGAGTTGTGAGAGTTCTCATCGACACTGTTGGGGAAGATGAAAAACCTTAAGCTCGGAAATACTGGATTTTAACAAGGTGTCCATTCTTAGAATTAGAATTTCTGGCTAGAGCAGAATGGGCAGATACACCTCTTTCCCCCCACATTTTACTAGTCTAAAATTAAAAACAAAACACACACACAAAATAAATGAAGTCAGTATCTGACAAGGTTTCTTCACAGTGTGGAAGCTGGTGTTTGCAGCATGGCTTATGTCACGTCTCAAGCCCAGAAAGATGAAGAGTGTGGTTTTGGTGTTTAACCAGCCTCAACTGCACCCTGGCACTCTGTTTCTTCCCCCAGAGAACTTTGCTCTGCTAGAGGAAAGAAACCAACCTCACATCTTGAAACGAAACGGCTAGGATAAAAATAAAGCCCTGAAGTGGTTTGGTGACCGAGGTCATATGGGGCGTTAAGGGTTTGTAGGTAGGCCCAATGTACTTTGAGAAACTTCCACTCACTGCCAACCACAAAGAGACAAAGAAAGACATCAGCCCAAGAGTCCAGCAATGATCCAGGCAAGCAGCCCCAGCCCTTGCCTGTTAGGGGCTCTTTCTCACAGAACACGTTATCGGTATCTGAAAAACCCAGTCCTGGTTCTACCTTTGAAGCAATCTCACCAAGTTCTGTTTCTTAAGGCCTAAGAAAAAGAGAGCCAACCTGTAGCCTCTTCCTACAGAAAAAGGCTTTACGAATTCCTGTCATCCTATGTTGCCAGATCTCAGTTCACAGAAGAATACTTTCAAATAGCTTCCAGAGCAGAGGAATATGACATAAGGCACATACTATAAACTACTTCACAAAAGTAAAGGGCTATATAAATGACAAGATGTTCATGTAATTCCCACGGCAACCCTGCAAAACTGTATGGTACCCACCCTGCTTTGATAATGATAGGGCAATGAAATAATCGAGTTACCACAGACAAAAACTTTTACCTATTAGCACAGAGACCCAATTCTTCTCTCACTAAAGATCAAATCAATGCTTATGCCATCCAGAGAAAATCAGGCCAAGAGTTTTCTGAGCTGTACCTCATGGCACTAATTGTGGAAGTGCCAACCTGAAGGTTTACAATAGCACATTAGGACCTAAAACTCACTCCAAGACAGGTCATCTTGCCTAAGAAAGCAGGCCTTCTAAGACCATGCTCTGAGCTACAGTAGCGTTCATGGGGTGGTGGGGGGGAGGGAGGGGAGGTATTCAATGTGTACCACCCACACACCACAGCTTTCTCTTCAGCATGTGGTGGCAGGAGCAGCGGCGGCAGCAGCTCAGGTGCACAAACTATGCAAGGGACACTGAAAAACCAGACAAATGGTCTGAAGAAAATGCCACCTGCAAAACACACTTTAAAAATAAAAAAGCCTTTAAACAAATATAACAAGTTGAGCATGTGAGAGCTCTGTGCTACATGCCACCCGACCTGGTTTCTCACAGTGAAGCTGTGCTCCTTTGTTGGCCAATGTTTACTTTGCTGGATTCTTTATTAAATCCAAGAAAAAATATACTCATGTACTACCCAGCCCCATAGAGCCATGCATTTAGTCAGAAAGAAAAATCATCATTCTCAACTTCTAACAGCGTCCTCTAAAAAAAAAAAAACAAAACCACCATGGAAACATGGACACATGAGATTTAGGCAGGGGCAGCATGCAAAGTTTCAGGCAGAAACCATGATTTCCAAGCCTAGAGAAACAAGGTTCTCACTCTGCCAGAGATTTCAGGGGTTAGAGAAAACTACAAAAGATAAGAAAAGTTTCTTTTTTAAAAAACGTTTTCTTACTATTTTGATTTGCATTTTTAAAAGATTTTATTTATTTATTTGAGAGACAGAGCAAGCACACAAGCAGGGGGAGAGGCAGAGGGAAAGGGGGAACCAGGCTCCCCGCTGAGCAGGGAGCCCTATGCGGGGCTCGATCCCAGGACCCTGGGACCATGACCTGAGCAGAAGGCAGACGTTTAACCGACTAAGCCACCCAGGAGTCCAAAAAGTTTATCTCCAATCAACTGGTTTGGTGGCATTCAGACTTAACTAGAGCACCGCCTGAAGCTTTTCAGTTCACACGCTTAGGCAGAGTAACTTCTCACTTTTCACCAAATTTGGCTGCAACAGGATGTTGAGGAAAGAAGCTGTCCCAGAGCTGTGTGTGTAGGATTCCATTCCCAGAGGTACTAATTTCATCAGGAAACAGAAATGATATACCTCCAGATTCCTTAGGCTCACTACTAGACTGAAGACAAAGAGGGAACCAGCCTGGTTGGTCCCAGGCTGGTTGATCCCTAGTTTCTGGATCAACACCAATGACAATACCATGTGAAGCCAAGCAAAACACTTATGCCCCCCCACCCAAAAAAAAGAAAAAGAAAAACCAAAACAACACTTATGGTCCAATGATTAAGACATTCCCAAACTGTGACCAAAATGAGGACTGATTAGAGGGACTTGCCAATCCTAAACAATCTCTGAGAAACAATATAAAGCCTAGATTGCAGGGCGCCTGGGTGGCTCAGACAGTTAAACGTATGCCTTCGGCTCAGATCATGATCCCAGGGTCCTGGGATAGAGCCCCACATCGGGCTCCCTGCTCAGCGGGGAGCCTGCTTCTCCCTCTTCCTCTGCCTGGGCTTCCCCTGCTTGTACACTCTCTGTCAAAAATAAATAAAATCTTTTTTTTTTTAAAGATTTTATTTATTTATTTGAGAGAGAGAATGAAAGAGAGAGAGAGCACATGAGAGGGGGGAGGGTCAGAGGGAGAAGCAGACTTTCCGCTGAGCAGGGAGCTCGATGTAGGACTCAGATCCTGGGACTCCAGGATCATGACCTGAGCAGAAGGCAGTCGCTTAACCAACTGAGCCACCAGGTGCCCTAAAAATCAATAAAATCGTTAAAAAAAAAAAAGCCTAGATTGCAATAACCCATTTTGGCGGCACTTTGAAAGCACTGATGACAAAATCAAATGCCTACAGAGACAAGGTAGGTGACGAAAGTGAGCAGTATGTAAGCATGGGGGGGGGGGCGGGAGGAGGGTCAGGGTAAACTGGAGAACACAAGCCTGATTAAAAGGGGGTAGCTCCTGGCTCTGGTAAATTGTTGCCAGATCTTGATTTTTTTTTAAATTAGCTGGCAACTGATTGAACCTTTAAAACAAAACAAGCAAAAATCTATTTGGCCCACCTGAACCATCTGATTAGTCTTCGCATCGCTAAAAGCGAGATAATCAGACACCTCCTAATGCGGGGCAAAATGAGGCACACAGCACCACCTATGAAGTACTCTTGCCAAAAAGGCTGAACCTGAACCTAACCAAGTTCCTAGCGCTAACTCTCATTTACAGGAATATGAGAGACAGAAGGAAAGGTTAAACGATACCACAAGGAAACAAAGACAAATCCAGAATGTGGGAATTCTACAGGACAACTAACCAGCTTCTTTAACAAGCTTATGACATGAAGAACATTTTTAAAAGGGAAGGCAGAACTGTTCTTGATTAAAAGAAAGTTAGGAGACAAAACAATCAATATAACACGGAGCTCTTGATTTGAACAAACCAACTCTAAGAAGACATGTTACATAATGTGGGAAATGAAGTTATGGATCAGATACCAAATGATGCCACGGACAGACATGGCAATGGCGCTGCGGCATATAAGAAAAAGTCTATTACTTTTCAAAAGGCGTGTACAGAAGTGAAGTATGTAGAGTTGCAATGATGGATTATCTAGAATTTCCTTTAAAATACTTCAACCAAGGGCGCCTGGGTGATTCAGTCAGTTGAGCATCTGACTCTTGGTTTCGGCTCAGGTCATGATCTCGTGAGTTGTGGGAGCAAGCCCAGTGTCAGGCTCTGTGCTCAGCAGGGAGTCTGCTTGAGGATTCTCTCTCTCCCTCTCCCTCTGCTCCCCCGCCCCCCACTGCTCATTCTCTCTCTCAAATGGATAAATAAATCTTTAAAAAAATAAATAAAATACTGCAACCGGGGCGCCTGCATGGCTCAGTCAGTTAAGCGTTGGACTCTTAATCTCAGCTCGGGTCTTCATCTCATGGTTGTGAGTTCAAGCCCCACATTGGGCTCCATGCTGGGCATGGAGCCTACTTAAAAATAAATAAATAATAAAATAATAAAATAAAATAAAATAAAATACTGCAACCTGGGGAGGGGGGAACAATACATGAGGGAAAGCTGAAACAAATATGGAAAAATCTTGGTAATGCTGAATATGAGTGACAGGTATATGGGGGTTCATTTTATTATTTTCTCTTGTGTGTGTTTGAAATTTGTTGTTATTAAATAAAACTCTTCACGTCAAACAAAACAGGTCTGCATTTAAACAGTGGGCTCCCAGTCTGTGAATTATCAGGCCTCACTGTTCACTTTGGTTAGAAACAGTAAAAAAGGCAAAAATAAACTTAACAGTTTAAAAGATTATAACAGGGCGCCGGGGTGGCTCAGATGGTTAAGCGTCTGCCTTCGGCTCAGGTCATGATCCCAGGGTCCTGGGATCGAGCCCCACATTGAGCTCCTGGCTCAGCGAGGAGCCTGCTTCTCCCTCTCCCTCTGCCTCTCTCCCTGCTCATGCTCCCTCTCTCTCTCTCTCTCTATCTCTGTGTCTCAGATGAAATAAAATCTTAAAAAAAATAGTTTAAAAAAAATAAAAGATTATAACAAAAACATAAGTATGTAAATAACAACTACCACCACCAATATATGGGAAGTTGTAATATGCCACTCCTTGTTCTTCACATGCATTACTTCATTTAGTCTATCGGTATCACCATCTGACAGATGAAGAACCTGAAATGCATGCCTAAAGCCTCACTGCTGATAACAAATAAAACTAAGACTTGAACTTAGAAGTTCCCAAAGCCCAAGCTGTTAAACTCTGCATTATCCTTCCTCTGACATATCAGATGCTGGACAAAATTAATAAAATCTATCAAGCTGCCAGACTCGAAGAGATACACAACAGACCTGTAGGCAGGCACTCATGGAAGGATCTCCCAAATGCAACAGTAATATGGGGGGGGGGAAGCAAAGATGAATAACTGTGTATGATATGCCACTAATAGTGCAAAAGAAGGGAGCGAACCATATATACATATATATATATACACACACACACTCTTTTACCTATTCAAAAACATTTCTTTAAATAAAATATTTAAAAAGGCAATCACTCCTCTGCTAAGATCTTTCAATCTCTATTCCTACCAACCTAGAAGCCAACCCCAACACTGCTGCCTATAAACTTTTCCAGCTAGAATCCAGCTTATTTTTTAAAGATTTTATTTATTCATTTGAGATGCAGAGATACAGAGAGAGAAAGAGAGCATAAGCAGGGGGAGAGGGAGAAGCAGGCTCCACGCTGAGCCAGGAGCCCAATGTGGGGCTCGATCCCAGGACCCTGGGATCATGACCTGAACCGAAGGCAGACGCTTAACCATCTGAGCCACCCAGGTGACCCTAGAACCCAGGCTTTTCAAACAAAGTCACAAAGTTTCTACGCTCAGGGGGCCTCAAATTAATCTCTCATGCCCCAATTTATCATTAATTCAAGATGCTTCCCCATGAAATGGACCCTTTCAGACTAATCTTTCAAAACAATAATCAGTCCTATTACATGTCTAATCTTTCTTGAAGTTCTTCTTCCTTATTCATGTGGCTTAAGAAGTTTCTCTTTACACAGGAGAGGGAAGACATTAAGTGTCACTCTAATTGGGCTACTTGGATGAACAGCAAGATATGATACCTATGTTGACTTCAGAAATTAGAGTACCACTTTTCCAATCAAGTTCTGAGTTGATAATTAGGCATGGGTTTTTCTCCTCTGATTTCCCAGGTTAATGGGCATTAGACATTTCCAATCTAAGTGCTGTGACCTATGTAAACATGCAGGAAAAGCATACCCTAAGGTGTTAATAGTATTTATTGCTAGATGGTAAAAACACATTGTTTATCTGCATTTTCATATTTTTTACAATAAGGATGTGTTGGCTTTGTGAATTTTTAAAAAGATTTATTTATTTTTGCGGGGTCAGGGGAGAGGGAGGGCGTGGGGCAGGGGAGCAGAGGGAGAGGGAAAGAGAATCCCAAGCAGACCCTGCACTGAGCACAGAGTCCCACACGGGGCTCGATCTCACAACCTTAAGATCAGGACCTGAGCTGAAACCAAGAGTCAGAAGCTTAACCGACTACGCCACCTAGGCACCCCGGCTTTGTAAATTTTTAAAAGCAATAAAAATATCAAAATGAAAAGAAAAGAAGGTTTGCTCTACTTAATCGAAGCCATTGGCAATTTCCTCCAACAACCAAAACAAAAGAAACACTAGTATCTTCTGCATATTTGAGTTTGGAATGCCTAAAGCACTGTTTAAAAGAGTAGCCCTCAAATTTTAAACAACAAACTGTGGGGCAGAAAATTCAGTTTCCACCCTTCCTAATTTAATGAATGAAACAGTACTGCTTTTGTTGAATTAAAAATGCAGACATGAGAAGTAAACAATGAGAAATTCCAGATACAAATACTTTTAGAATCCAGAAGTACATTATTTGGGCCCAGCCCACTGGCCATTACCCATACATACCACAGCACCAAATTAGAAAGTGTTTCCACAGAAGGCTCAGTCTCTCTCCCACTCCACCTTTCTCACATGATCCTCCAAATTATCATAGATTTAGATACCTGCAACCCCTCTGCTGTGTCACACACCTCCTCTGTCTCTGACCATGCTGTTCCTTCCACTTGGAACACTCTCTCCTCACTTGGCCTAGTTAACTTCCAGAGAGCCTTCCAAAGTCACTCTCCTTTTCCTCACTACAACCCATACTTCCACCAGGACTGCACCAAGCGTTCTTCTCTGTGCTTCCATGGTACCCAATGCTTACCTCCCTCACGACACTTACCACAATATACTTGGTCATCATTATTTGTGGATTTTGTATTTGTGAATTCAGCTACTTGCTAAAACTCAATAACACCAAACTCAATACCCATGGTGCTTTTGCAGTCATTCGTGGACATACCCAGAGTGGCAAAAAATTCAAGTCGACTGATACATGTTCCCAGCTGAGGTTCAACAAGGTAACTCTCTGCCTTCTTGTCCAAGTTCTCAGACTTTAAGCAAGTGCCCTTTTCATGGTCTATTTAGAGCCATGTTTTTCACATTTGTGTGCTTTTTGTTGGTGATTTCACTCTTTAAATGGCCTCCAAGCATAGTGCTGAAGTGTTCTAGTGTTCCTAAGTGCAAGAAGGCTGTGATGTGCCTTAGAGAGAAAACATGTGTCTGTTCAGGCACAAGTTATAGTAGTGTCAGCCATGAGTTCAGTGTTAATGAATCAAAAATATATATTAAATAAAGTGGCTATAAACAGAAACCTACATAAAACAAGGTTATGGGGCGCCTGGTGGCTCAGTCAGTTGAGCATCCAACTCTTGATTCTGGCTCAGGTCTTGATTTCAGGGTTGTGAGATCAAGCCTCGCTTTGGGCTCCACAATGAGCATGGAACCTGCTTAGGATTCTCTCTCTGCCTCAACCCCTGCCTCTCCTCCCCACTCTCTCTCTCTAAAAACCAACCAACCAAACAAAAAAGGTATGTACTGTTTACTTGATGAAATTCTTATAACCAGGGGCTCACAGAAACCTAAGCCTGTATTTCGCTTAGAAGCAATGGTTCAGGGGCACCTGGGTGGCTCAGTCGGTTAAGTATCTACCTTCGGCTCAGGTCATGTTCCCAGGGTCCTGGGATCGAGCCCTGCATTGGGCTCCCTGCTCAGTGGGGAGCCTGCTTCTCCCTCTCCCTCTGCCTGCCACTCTGCCTGCTTGTGCCCTCTCTCTCTTTCTCTGTCAAATAAATAAATAAATAATCTTAAAAAAAAAGAAGCAATGGTTCAGTATTCACTAATTCAGTGTTTGTGGTGACTTTCTAGTACATAACTACCACAAATGACAATAACCAACTGTATACTGAAACATTCTGTTTATGTGGCCATTACTTCCACCAGATCAGAGTTTGGCAAACTAGGCCCACAGGCCAGAGGCAGGCTGCCCCGGGTCTTTGTCAATAAAGTTTTACTGGAACACAGCCATGTTCATTCATTTATGTGCTGTCTATGGCTATTTTAGCACCCCAACAGCTGAGGTAAGTAGTTGTAACAGAGACCATATGGCCTGCAAAGCCTCAAACATTGACTATCTGGCCTTTTTCAGAAAAAGCTTGTTGACCCATGCACTAGACTCTAAGCTCTTTGAGGTAATAATAATGTTGTAGTCATCTTTACAACCCTAGCACAAAGCTGGCACGATAGGACAAGAAACAAAGCTTTAGTCTGGTTAAGTACTGGACCCAGAAGCAGCCCTCTCTCCAAAAACTCAAGAGTAACTGCAGTAAATTCTGGATGTAAACAAGTCCTGAAAAACAATACTATGCAAACAAATAAAATAAATATCGGTATGGTATAAAAACCATTTGGTGGGTGAAATAAGAGATTCAAATAAGGAAAGGCTGAACAATAGGTATTAGGAGCTACTGAGGTACAGTCCAGTCTGAACCCCAAAACACATTTAGAAGGGTGAAGGAGAAGAAAGATTTGTCAAGAGGTTGGCCAAATATACAATGACATCTCATTACCTAAAGACATTTTCTACACATAGCACCAACCATGTTATAGATATAGTAAACCATAGTTGGGGAAAATGCTAGGAATGGTAAATCAAATCATGCCAAAATATGAGAACTCACTAAAGTTTCAGAGACAAACATCTACCAGTGGCTCCTATTCTCATTTGCTCATTCTTCCCCAGTAGACAGATTCAAGTTACAGTCTATTCAAGATATAAACAGAGCAGTTTCATCAGAGACCCTGGCCTCTCAGTGTGAAAACTGTTTCTGATGCTATAATCTCCTTAATTAACTATCTGTAAAAACTCATTTGCTAAGCAGTAACCCTTTTCTGATTTCCAAAGGGAGCTGAGGTATAGCAGAAGGCACATCCACTAAATAAAGAATGCTTGTGACCCTGGTGACACTGAATTTGAGTAGCCTAGCTAGGAGGGGTAGAGTTTAAATATGAGTCTCAATAGTTTAAAAGGATGCCACTTACAGTTGAGGTTGGCAGTCCCTCCCCAGGTAGCGTGTTCAACCCAAACCACATCTCAAGGCTGAAAACCAACAACCCACAAGCTAACCTTCTGTAGCCATTCAGAGAGAGATCCAAAGCTTGTGCTTGGCAGAGAGAAAACAAACTAGTTGGGACTCTACTATCATTACTAACCACCGCCTGAAGCCAAACTTTCTGCTTCTTATTCATGGATGTGATTTTTAGTAGTTTGTGCTAGAAACTCTCTAGGAATTGTCAAAAGAGCAATTCCTGGTAAGGCTAATCACCCAAAAAAGACAACCAAGATGAACAAGCATGCACAGCAAATACATAAATTACACAAGTAAACAAATGACATATACCCTTATAATGAAATATCTATCATACTAAGAACATACCAAAAAAAGATATTCTTAGACAAGTGGAAATATGTTAGTTCTGCTACAATCCTTGTTTCGAAAATATCTATTTGTTCCATTGTGATAAATATACTGGGGAACAATTTGAGCATAGCACAAATTTTGCATCTCCTTATATGTGATTTTGTTCATGAGATACACTGAGTGAACACAGAAAACTGCACTGGGTTGAACTGAGCTACACAGGAACAGAAAACACACACACTTTCCAAATATCTACCAGCTACCGCAGTTCACCATGTGAACTCGTTCTAAGCCACACCGATCCACATCTGGTGTTACATCTATCCATCCAATTTCAAATAACCCTCCTTCCACCACTTAAACACTCAAGCTGCAATCCTCCTAAAGCCCGCTTCTAAAGTTCATTTCTTTTCCAAAATAGTATTTATGTATTTCTTAACCAATGGACGTGTATAAAAGTGCACAACTGTCTCAGGTTCATATCTTTTAATAAGTCACTCCGGATGTTTTTGAGTGTTGTGCCCCTAACCCCATCTTGCCCAAAAGCTCTATGGCTTTTTTTCTGTGCAATTTTACAAAGCACAGTGATTTTTAGGACTCTATGTGTTATAACATTGTAACAGAACTGACTGTATGTCCAATTACTAACTTAAAAAAGGAAACTGTAGGGACAACTGGGTGGATGATGATTAGGCTGAAAATATAAAAACAGCTTCACAAATAGTTTAAAAAAGAAATGACCATTTTCCTCTGTATACGTCTCGAATTATTTGAAATTTCTACCAAAAACACACCCATATATTATTTGTATGATTAAAAATAAATTATTAAAATAATAAAATTAATAAAAATTAATAGATCTAATGACAGCCCATATGCTGAAAATGCATTCTCTGAGATGCAAATAAGAATAAAAACACAGACTTAGGGACGCCTGGGTGGCTCAGTTGGTTAAGCGTCTGCCTTCAGCTCAGGTCAGGATCCCGGGGTCCTGGAAGCCAGTCCTGCACTGGGCTCCCTGCTCAGGAGGGAGCCTACTTCCCCCACTGCCCTTCTGCCTCTCTACCCCACTCATGCTCACTCTCTCTCTCAAATAAAATATTAAAAAATAAACAAATAGGGACGCCTGGGTGGCTCAGTCGTTAAGCCGTCTGCCTTCGGCTCAGGTCATGATCCCAGGGTCCTGGAATCGAGTCCCACATCGGGCTCCTTGCTCAGTGAGGAGTCTGCTTCTCCCTCTCCCTCTGCTGCTCCCCCTGCTTGTGCTCTCTCTCTCTCTCTCTGATAAATAAATAAATAAAATCTTAAAAAATAAATAAATAAAAACAGACTTATAAACACATTACTTAAAAGTCAATGAAATACCTAATGGGAAAAAAAAAATACCTAATGGAAGAGAGAGATCTATAGGATATTAGTTATAACCTTAACTCTTAGGAAGGATACTCCCTAACCTTGAGGTAAAGGTCAAAGAAAGCCATAAAATGCTTTCCCAAATTGTTGTTACCTGCATTTTATTTATTTACTTAAAATATTTATTTATTTAAGAGAGAGCGAGAGAGAAATGCGAGAGCACAGGGGGAGGGGGAAGACTCCCTGCTGAGCGTGAAGCCTGGTGTGGGCCCTGAGATCATGACCTGAGCCAAAACCAGGAGTCCACACTCAACTGCCTGAGACACCCAGGAGCCCCTGTTTCTTTCATTTTAGAGACAGACAGTGGAGCTAACCCAATAGAACAATTTCTCTCTTATTCAAATAGGCTTCCCATTTGGGGCTGCAGTATCCAAACTGGGAGAGTACAGCATGAGAGTCTACTATAGAGGCAACTCCTCTGAAGCACCCCATGCAAACCATGGCACATGGCAAATTGGAAGTTTCATTTATAAGTAATGACTACTTTCCAAGTCATGCATAAAACAGCTAAAGACTAAAAAGGATAAAGGAAAAGAAGTGGAAATTTTATTGTTTTTTGAAGATTTTATTTTTTTTTTTATTTTTTGTTAAGATTTTATTTATTTGTTTGACAGAGAGGGACAGCGAGAGAAGGAACACAAGCAGGGGGAGTGGGAGAGGGAGAAGTAGGCTTCCCGTCGAGCAGGGAGCTTGACGCGGGACTCGATCCCATGACCCTGGGATCACGACCCGAGCCGAAGGCAGACGCTCAACGACTGAGCCACCCAGGCGCCCTTATTTATTTATTTTAAAGAGAGAGAGCAGGGGTCAGAGCACAGGGAGAGGGACAAGCAGACTCCGTGGTGAGCACAGAGCCCGACGCGGGGCTTGATCCCACAACCCCGAGATCATGACCTGAGCAGAAACCAAGAGTTGGGCAATCAACCGAATGAGCCGCCAAGGTGCCCCAGAGAAATCAACATTTTAAATTAAACCCCAAAGAAGTCCCCCTATCCCACCACCTTCGATTCATTCTTAGCAGACAACCGTGTCTCCAGCTTCAAAACGAAAAAAGAAAACATCAAAAAGGCCCTTCCTCATCTTCCTCCAATTCCCACCAACTTACCTGACCCCCTATTACCTGTTCCTCCTTTCCCTCAAGCATAAGAAAGAGGGATCTCTCACCCTCATTCAGGCTAATCCCTGCACTTGTGCTCCAGATTGCTCTCCCTTCCAATCCTCTGCAAGGACCTCTCCCTGCCCGCCATCTATCTCCTTTCTCTCTTCGATTTTCAACCTACTTCTCATTGTGTTTTTTCTCGAGTGACCGAATCAACTCTCATGACTTCAATTCCATCTATAAGAGGATGCCTTCAAACATCTTCATCTCTAATCCAGAATGCTCTCCCCAGCTTCAGACAGGATAGCCTTTAAATCTCTCTTCGATGTCCTAGAGAAATTCTCACATGTCTAAAACTCAAGCATTTTTCTCCTAAAACCAATTCTACCTCTATTCCCTATCTCAAGGAAGAGACCAACACTCACTGTTGCCAACCCAGAAACACCTGGGCAGATGTTACTTTTGATTCCTCCTGTCTTTTAGCTCCCCCTGTCCACTCAAGTCCTTTGGAGTCTACCTCATTAACATACCCCGTATTTGTTCACTTCTCCCCATCTCCAAAGCCATCTCCTGGTTCAGGTCCTCTCCACATCATACTTGGATTATTGTAGTACCCTTCCTACTCTTCCTATTTCTAGTCTTACCCTTCTCCAAACTTTTCACAAAGCAGCCAGAGTTATACTTCTAAAATGTGTATCTGACAAGTTACTTCCTTATTCAAAGCACTCAAGAGTTCCCTACTATCTTCAGGATAAAGGTCAAACTATTTACCACATGACCCTTCAGGATGTGGTCCCAGGTCACCCCACCATCCACTCCACTATGAATTTTACTCTCAAAGGACAATGAACCAGCCATTTGCAGTTTTCCTACTATACTCTCTCCTACTAGCTTCACAAAATCCCTTCAGAATCCTAAAGCATCATATTGGTGACTCTAAACCCAAAGCAGCAAAAAATTCTCATCCTATACTAAAGTAGATCTTCCTTTAGAAAAACTAGTTTTACTAAATTCTACAGTGCCACATAGTGGTGAGAGAGGGAAGCACGTAATAAAGAAGAAGTGAAGCTGGAGGAGAAAGAGGAGGACGTCAGAAAGCCTGAAGTGATTTACCTTCCCTGGGATTCATGGGAAATGTCTGTGCAGTGCCTCCCAGTTGCATGTACTGGGGCATCCACTTTTACTTAGCTAGTCTTGATCATTATATCACCCTCAGGAACTTACATCACTTGGGCTCAGGCTGCCCAGCCCATTCTCCTGCTCAGAATCCTTCCCAGATTCAGTGCCCTGGGAGGACCGAGGATGTGATGGATGGATCCAGATCTCTAAGCGAGTGGTGTCATCTCCAACATGCCGGAAAGTAGACTTCTTTCCTTTCCGCCACTGGTCAGGGCTCAGTTCCAATTCCTCATGTTGCTTTTTTTCCATCTGCTCTGCCTGTACAACATACAAACACATAAGCTCAGACTCTCCTGGGATTCAACTAATAAAAAGAGGCACTCACCTCATCTTGAGTTTGTTGCCCAGGGGCTATAAAAAATAAAGACTTTTCTATACTCCCTAAGTAGCAAAGTATTATCTGCTTTGTCTCATAGAAGTTATTAATTCCATAATCTAGATGCACACCCAAAGGCCCTGGAGAACTCTCCTAAAGATGAGTTTGGTTCTGTATAGGGGCTGACTGACTAATCAGCACAGCCCAATGGGACCCCCTGAGGGCATTATAAGGCATTCCTCTGAGGACACGGAAGCACTAAGAGAAACACATTCTTTTAGGAAGGAATGAGTTCGCCTGCATCCCCACTCACCTTTCGTTTTGTCTCCTCAAACAAGCTCATGAGACTCTCCTTGGCAGTCAGGATAGGGTTGCTGGCAGCTAAACTGCGCATATAGTAATAGACAGCATCAAGCTTCCTCCTCTGCAGAAAAAAGCCAGAGACATCAAGTCAACCAGTTCTCTTCCTGACTCCAGCCTGAGTCAGCTGACCTAGAAAACGTTACTATCTCTCCCAGGCTATAAGGAATTCCAATAAGAAAATCAGAATGCTATCCATAGGAGGAACCACGGCAATTACGTCAGGGATCTCTCCTGGCACAGGACTCTGACTTACATGTGGAGGTACTCTAAGAGCCAAGTACTCACAAGAGGGAGAAAAGAATAAAGAGCCTCATCAAATATAAAATCTAATTACATTTTGTTTTTAGAGAAAGAAAATGTTCAACTCACTAGTTATTAGCTAAAAAAATTATAAATAACAATGGCAATATCACTGATTAAGCACAATGAGACAAGTGACCATCACTTCATAGATTTTACTCCTAAACCTAAGAACACTGCCCCATAGGCATTATTAGTCCCATTTCAAAGATGAGGAAAGGGGAGCCCAGGAAGATTGCTGTCCAACAACATAACTTGTCCATCAAGGCCTCCAAGCCAAATCCTGGGTATGATGGTATATAAACCTACGTCTGTCTGGCTCCTGAGTTCAGGTTTGCCCTATACCACACTGATTCTGCAGAGAAAGGGAACTGTAAACTATTATCCAATGAATTCAGCAAATAAATACTTCAAGTCTGTTTCACAACCAATTAATAAGGAAAAGAAGTAAAAGAAAGGGAGATCAGAAAGGAGAAAGAAAAACACTGAAACAAAGGGGGAAAGAATGTCAAAAAGCCTTTCTCCAACTTCATATATATTTTTTCCTTTTTTTCTGTCTCAAAATGCATTTGGAACACTAACTTCTCTCTCACCCCTGTAACTCATTCTTCAAAACTTAAATCTTAAAAACAACAACAACAACAAAAAACCTCACATCTTCTATTCAGCTAGCATGGTTAAAGGTACACATTCTAAGGTCAACTGCCTGAGTTTGAATTAGGTCCTGCCACTTATTAGGTAGATATTTATTAGAAGACATTTATACACATATGGCTCCTAAAATGAATAAAATTCATATAACACATACAGTTTAACAGATTATCTGATATACTGTTACAGTCAGTTAAATGGGGGCTATTTTTTTGTTTCTTATTTTTTTAAGATTTTATTTTTAAGTAATCTCTACTACACCGCCTTGGGGCTCAAACTCGCAACCCTGAGATCAACAGTCACACACTCTACTGAGACAGACAGGCACCCCTAATGGGGGCTATTTTTAATATTATCCCAATCTGTACTGATCTCAGCCTATACCACTCACTTGATTTTAGATTGCGTTTTGTCGATTCTACAATGATTTTTTCATATTTTAACATTTCTGAAATCAAGACAGAACTTACAATCTGTATCTACCATTAGGTCCTATTTATAATTCACATATTCTTTCTTAGTGGTCCAGAAAATAATGGTGCATCTAATCAATTGCATCAAATTTCATGAAGTCTAATTTGTATCACTGTCTACACACCTCACTTGTCTTCTCAACACATTTTTCAGAGCAGAAAACATCACATATTCATCACTCACAGCACCTAGCAAAGCGCTGTGTACAAACATGCTCTCACTGAATTCTTGAGATTCACTGAATGACTGACTGGAGGAAACAGAAAATTAAGAAAGTGATATTAAAAGACAACTAGGATAAAAGGGAGACAGAAAAAGAGGGACAGAGGAAAAGAGCTTGAAAGGACCACTAATTTAGGTCAGAGGTCTATGAAAGAAAAATATACCAATTTAATCAGAATGGCAAAAAGCCACAGAGGGAATTCAGTGAAGTTGTAAGATATTATGATCAATGCTCAAAAATCAGTTACATTTCTATATATTAGTAATAAACAATCTTTAAAAGAAATTAAGAAAATAATTCCATTTACAACAGCATCAAAAAGAATAACATACTTAGGAATAAGTTTAACCAATGAAGTGTAAAACTTATATACTGAAAATTATAAAACACGTCTGAAAGAAACTAAAGAAGACCTAAATAAATCAAAAACATCTGTGTAAATACTCCCCAAAGCAACTAAACAATCAATGTAATTCTTATGAAAATCCCAATGACTCTTTTTGCAGAAATGAAAAAGCTGATCCTAAAATCCATATGGAATTACAAGAAACCCCAAACAGCCAAACTCATCTTAAAAAAGAAGAACAAAGGTGGAAAACTCATATATCCTGGTTTCAAAATTTACCACAAAGCTATAGTAATTAGAACAATGAGGTGCTGGCATAAGGGTAGACATATGGATCCATGGAAGAGAACTAGAGTCCAAAAATAAATCCAGGCACCAAATGATTTACAACAAGGATACCAAGACTAGTCAATGGGGAAAGGACAGCCTCTTCAACAAATGGTACTAGAACTGGATATCCACATGCAAAAGAATGAAGTTGGGCCCATATTTCACACCATTTACTTAATGAAAAATGGATCAAAGATCTAAATATAGAAACTATAAAAACTCTTAGAAGAGGGGCACCTGGGTAGCTAAGTCAGTTAAATGTCCAATTCTTGGTTTCCGCTCAGGTCATGATCTCACGGGTCGTGAGATCAAGCCCTGCATCAGGCTCTGCGCTCAGCGGGCAGTTGGCTTGAAGATTCTCTCCCTCTGACCCTCCCCCAGTGCACATGCATGCATCTGCGTGTGCACTCTCTCTCTCAAATTATAAATAAATAAATCTTTCTTTTTAAGATTTTATTTATTTATTTGACAGAGAGAGAGAGAGAGTGCACAAGCAGGGCGATCAGCAGGCAGAGGGAGAAGCAGGCTCCCTGCTGAGCAAGGAGACCGATGTGGGACTCGATCCTAGAACCCTGGGACCCAAGCTAAAGGCAGAGTCTTAAAGAGATTTTGTACACTCACATTCATGGCAGCATTACTCACAATGGCCAAAAGGTGGAAGTGTGCACTGACAGATGAAGTGACAAACAAAATATGGTATGTACATATAACTGAATGCTATTCAGCCTTAAAGAGGAAATTCTGACACAAGCTGTAACATGGATGGACCTTTAGGATATAATGCTAAGTGAAATAAGCCAGTCAAAAAAAGAAATACTGTATGATTCCACTTATATTAAGTACCTAAAATAGACAAATTCAGAGACAGAAAGTAGAAGGGTGGTTGTCAGTGGTTGGAGGGAGGGGAAAATGGGGAGTTGCTTAATTAATGGGTATAAAGTTCCAGTTTTGCAAGATGAAGAAAGTTCTGGAGGTCAGTTGCAAAACAATGTAAATGTAAAATGGGTAAGATGGTAAATTTCATCTTATGTATATTTTACAATTAAATTTTTTAAAATTTTTTTAATATAAGAAAAAATAGGCAAAGGATTTATTTTTTTTTAAGATTTTATTTACTTATTTGAGAGAGAGAGGGGACATGAGGGGGGGAGGGTCAGAGGGAGAAGCAGACTCCCTGCTGAGTAGGGAGCCCGATGCGGGACTCGATCCAGGGACTCCAGGATCACAACCTGAGCCGAAGGCAGACTCTTAACCAACTGAGCCACCCAGGTGCCCTAGGCAAAGGATTTAAATAGACTTTTCTCCAATGGCCTATAATGCAGCTCAACATCATTAGTTGTTAGGGAAATGCAAATCAAAACCACAATGAGACACTACTTCAAAGTCAATAGATTTGTAGATAATAACAAAATGATTCTAAAGTTTATATGGAAAGGCAAAAGATCCAGAATAGCCCACATAATACTGACAAAGAAGAACATGGTCGGAAGACCGAACTACCCAACGTCATGACTTACCATTAAGCTACTATAGTGGTACTGGCCAAAGAACAGACAAACAGATCAATGGAATGAAATAGAGCCCAGAAATAGACCCATACAAATACAGCCAGCTGATCTCTGACAAAGGAGGAAAGGCAATTCGATGGAGAAAGGATGATCTTTTCAACAAATGGTGTTGAAACAACTGGACATCGACATGCAAAACAATGAATCTATGCCACAGACCTTATACCTTTCTGGATCACAGACCTAAATGTAAAATGTAAAACTATACAACTCCTAGAAGATAACACAGGAGAAAATCTAGATAACCTTGGGTTTGGTGAGGAGTTCTTAGATATTACACCAAAAGCAAAATCCACAAAAGAAAAAGTTGTTAAGTTGGATTTCATTAAAATTAAAAACTTTTGTTCTGTGCTAAGAAAATGAAAAGATAAGCCACATACAGAGAAAATATCCACAAAACACATATCTAATAAAGGACTGATATTCAAAATATACACTTAAAACTCAACAATAAAAAAACAACCCAATTTAAAGTTGGGCAAAAGATCAAAACAGATACCTCACCAAAGAAGATACACAAATGGCAAATAAGCACATGAAAGGATGCTCCACGTCATATGTTATTAGGGAAATGCAAGTTAAAATGAGATAACACTACACATCTATTATAGAATGACCAAAATCCAGAACACTGACAACACTAAATGCTGATGAGGATGCAGAGCAACAGGAACTCTCATCCACTGCTTGAAGAAATGCAAAATGGCACAGCCACTTCCGAAGACAGTCTGGCAATTTCTTCCAAACTACATACACTCTTACCATACAATCCAGCAATCACACTCCTTGGTATTTATCTAAATGAGATGAAAATTTATGTCCAGGGGTGCCTGGGTGGCTCAGTTGGCTAAGCAACTGCCTTCGGCTCAGGTCATGATCCGGGGGTCCAGGGATCGAGTCCCACATCGCGCTCCCCGCTCAGCAGGGAGTCTGCTTCTCCCTCTGACCCTCCCCCCTCTCATGCTCTCTCTCTCTCTTTCTCTCTCTCAAATAAATGGATAAAATCTTTTAAAAAAAAAAGAAGAAGAAGAAAATTTATGTCCACACAAAGACCTGCATGCAAACATTTACAGCATTTTTATTTATAACTGCCAAAACTTGAAAACAACCAAGATGTCCTTCAATAGGGGAACGAATAAACAAACTGTGGTACATCCATATAATGGAACATTACTCAACAATAAAAAGAAAAGAGTTGTCACATCACAAAAATAACCCTAAATGCATATTACTAAGTGAAACAAGCTAATCTGAAAAGGCTACATACTGTATGGTTTCCAACTATGACATTCAGGAAAAGGCAAAACTACAGACACTAAAAATTAAGATTGCTAGAGGTTCAGAGGACTGAGGAGGGCTGAACAGATGGAGGGTGGAGCACAGGGTATTTTTAGGACAGTGAAACTACTCTGTATGATACTGTAATGATGAATACATGTCATTACAGATTTGTACAAGCTTTGTACAATCCACAGACTGTACAAAAGTGAACCCTAATGTAAACTAGGAACTTTAGTTAGTGATAATGTATCAATCCTGGCTCATCAATAATAAACAAATGTATTACACTAATGCAAAATGTTAATGACAGGGAAAACTGACCAGGAGAGGAGCTGAGGGAGTATATAGGAACTCTCTGTACTTTCTGCTTAATTTTTCTGCAAACCTAAAACTGACAAGGAAGGAAAGAAAGAAGAAAAGAAAAAGAGAGAAAGGAAGAAAGGAAGGAAGGAAGGAAGGAAGAAAGGAAAGAAGAAAAAAACACTGAAGAAAAAAATGTCCCCAAGTGGGGGGAAAAAGCCCACAGTGCAATATCACTTTACACTCATTAGGTGGGTCATAATCAAAGAAATGAAAATGTTGGTGAGAACATGGAGGAACTGGAACCCTTGTACATTGCTGGTAAGAATGTAAAAAGGTACAGCCTCTATGAAAAAGTTTGGTGATCCCTTAAAAAGTTAAACATGGGGGCGCCTAGTGGCTCTGTCATTTAAACATCCGACTCTTGATTTCGGCTCAGATCACGATCTTAGGGTCGTGAGATCGAGCCTCACATTGGGCTCCATGCTCAGCAGGGAGTCTGCTTCTCTCCCTCTCTCTCTTTGCTCCTCCCACCACCAGCATGCACACTGTCTCTAAAATAAATAAATCTTTAAAAAAAAGGCTAAACATGGAATTACCATATAACCCAGCAATTCCACTCATAAGTATAGACTCAGAAGAACTGAAGACAGATATTCAAATACCTGTACTTCACAAAGCACTATTGACAACAGCTAAAAGGTGAAAACAAACCATAAACAAACCACATAAACAAACCTCAAAAACTTTATTCTAAATGCAAGAAGCCAGACATAAAGAAGTCACATATTGGATGATTCCATTTATATGAAATATTCAATAGGTATATCCTGAAACAGAAAGCAGACTAAGTGGTTGCCAGAGGCTGGGAGGTAGAAGGAATGGAGAGTAATGGGTATGGGGTTTCCTTTTGGGGTGATGAAAATGTCTTGGAATTAGACAGAGTTGATGGTTGCATAATACTTTTAGTGTACTAAAGAAAATAAAGAGTGAATGAAGAGGGGCACCTGGGTGGCTCAGTCGGTTATGCATTTACCTTCAGCTCAGGTCATGATCCCAGGGTCCTGGGATAAAGCCTCACATCAGGCTCCCTGCTCAGTGGGAAGTCTGCTTCTCCCTCTACCCCTCCCCACTGTTGGTGATCTCTCTCTCTAATAAATAAGTAAAATCTAAAAAAAGAAAGTGAATGAAGATATTCTAGAGATGTAGAAGGAAGTGTGTCGGTCAACCACACTACTTAATCAACAATTTCAATCCATCATGAAGTGTTAGGAATTTCTTTGAATCTTTTGTTGAATAAAGGGGAATAAAAATTTTAATTCAAACAGATTATTCAGGCAATGAAATTTTATAGCATTATGAAAACTCTTCCTACTAAATGAGCATGTTAGCTGCTTTACACTTAAATCTTTGATACCTACCATTGACCTCCCCCCCGCCTTCAATTCAGCTTCCTTACGAGGGGCTGTTACCTGCTCCCAAGGCTCTCTGTTAGAGGCATATTGAGAGGAGTTTGGTTAAGATCTAGGAAGATACAATTTGGCACTAATTGTTTCTGCTAAGGAGGCTCGTTAAGTGAAAACTTAAGAGGAATAAGGGGATAATCTGGGGAAAGGAAGTAAAGATCTCACTAGTTAGGGCTAGTTGAGGACTTTAAGGAAAAGTGGTAAAGGGAGCCTTATTTTCCCTTCTAGAAATGAGTAAACTCATTCAACAGGACAGGGAAGGGAAGAAAGACAAGATTCAGAGCAGAAGCCTTGGTCAAAAACAAAGAGTGGTGTTTGGCTGGAGCATGAGCATTCCCTTAAGAACTTAAGTGCAATGAAAGGGGATGAAGTACAGATTCAACTGGAATGAGGAATCACTGACAACTTACCTCTGAAAGTAACAAGAGGAATGTGAGGATGGCAGGAAAGGATATTTTTTAGGTTTAGTGTTCAGAGGAACTCTAGCTCCAGAAGCTGATACTATCAAAATCCATTCTTTCTAAGATACTGTCTGCAAAATACTTGCCCTGTCCATAGGATTGCTTACCGTATACACTGCCAGCAGAGCCAACTGGTTATATGGGCGCCCATTCTTGGGAGCAATATGCTGGGCCTTTAGGTACCAACTGGAATAGAAAAACAGTAAAAAATGCTAGCTCCATATCAATGCTTTCCCATTTCATCACCTGATAGCCCTAACTGCTTAAGACATAAGCTGGAGTGTTAGATGTGACGCTGGAGTGGTAAAGCCTGATTACAAAGACCAATAGGGACACCTGTAGGACTTCCATATGAGAGCAGCTCAGGTGGCCCATTGCTCTTAATAGGGCTTAGCTTAACGCCGCAAGGAAAGAGAAGCAATGAACAAGAGGCAAAAGTACCTGCGTGCTTTCCCGTAGTTTGCTGTGTCATTGGCTTGTTCCCGATACCTAGCGATATCTCCTTGGCAAATCATACATCGCTGGGCACTGATCAAAGCATATTTTACCTGCAGGAAAAATGATCAGTTAGTAGTATACCCAAGAAACTTTAACTCCAACACCAAAGGACAATGATAGGATCAAAGTGACAGAACAGCACTAATAAGGCACTAGTAGTCCTCAACAAAGAAAAAAGTTTTCAGTCTAAACTTGCCTAGCAAAAACAGCCAATAATGTGAAGCAAAATAAAATGAGAAAGAATGGCAGAAAAGAGAGCGGTCATTCTTATTTCTAGTCCCAGGTAAACAGAAAAAAACATTCTGAAACCTGGAAACCAGGAAACCTGACTCTCTATGTAAGAGTTGTGTGATCTTCCGTAGGTCTTTGGAACTGTTTTTTGGACTCAAGTTTCTTCATCTGAATATAAAAATGCATACTCCATAGAGTAAGTGTTAAATACTTCACAAATTATAAAGTGATATACAAATACTAAGACAATTGTTTATTTTGTTATTTTCCTGTCATCACTATAGTCTCTCTCTCCTCAAACTATGAGTATCACTGCACTGTGTTCCTGCATTTCATTCACTCTGCAAAACAATAACAATTCCCTAAAACGATAACATAGTTACCCTCTACCAAACACCTACGAAATGGCCAGGGACTGGGTAGTTCTCTCTCCCTCTCTATATGTATGTTTTCTCAATAATGGGCTTGGCAGCTGTCCCTCCATTAGAAAACAACAGAGTAGACCCTTAACAATCCTAAGACATATGGCCAACCAAAAAACCTAAGGAACATCACTTCACAACATACAATTCCACTCCACCTCACACACAAGAAATTAACATATCACAGAATAAAGAACAAAGCTTCAAGGAGAAGTAGATACTGCCCCTGAGGAAGGCTCATCCACTAGCTAAATAACTAGCTGCTGCACATCAACCTCCTCATATATAAAAAACGTGTGCCTCAGCAAAGTTATATACCATTACAAGCCATATACCTTCAGAGTCCTGACTATTCCACACATTCTATGAACACCAAGAACCCTTTGTAGTTAGCTGACAAAGCACCAAGAAAGCAGATTATGTTTCCATACTACAGCACTCTACTATCTCAATGGGGGGAAGAAAAAAACCAAATTCCACCGAAGGCTCTCCACTATCCTCTGGATGAAGTCCCAGATGATCTAGCTTCTGTTTACCTCTACAGCACCACCTCCCCCTTCTCTCTCTGTACCTCAGTCAGACTAGACTTTCCTTAGTCTCCCTAACACACCACGCTCTTTCCAGCTTCAGGACCTGCACATATACTACTTCCTCTCCATAGAATGTTCTAGCATCTTCACATACACCTTCACTTGGCTAACATCTCAGGTTTTTAGCCCCAGCTTAACTGTGACTTCCTCAGTCTTCCATGATCCTCTAAACCCCTTTAACTTACACCCCCACCACAACATCCTTTGCAGAAGTCGTTGCATCTGCAATTACTAATCCACCACCTGTACTCACCCCTAAGCAAACTCTAAACTCCAAGAGCTGGGATCATGGCTTTCTTGTTCCACAATGAATTATGTGTCTTATAAAGACACGTGGCATGTAGGAGGGTCTCAATAAATACTTGTTGATTAGTAATAGAGTTTGTGCACAGCAATAATCAGGAGTAGAAAGACAAGAGGAAGTCTCTGCTCCATAAATCATATGCCTTTCTCTAATGAATCTTTATTTAACCTCTTCCTTTACCCTGGTCCTTTCCTCTCAATATATAAATATCCTTAAGACTCTTCCAGCTTAAAAACAAACTTCTCTTGACACTATGTTCTCTTTTAACTACTATCTTCCCTCCTTGCCTTCACAGCCAAGATTCTTAAAAGGATGGTCTATATTACTCCCTGCATTGTACCTACTGTCCCACTTTTCACTCTCTGCAATCTGTCTTCCATCCTCTCCAACTGAAATAAATTGTGGTACGCTCATCCAATCCACTGGACACTTTTAGTAGTAGCAGCATTCGCTGACTCTACAGCACTTGACAATTCTGCCCACCTTGAAATTTGATCCCCATCCCTCACTCTCTGGCTGACTGGCCAGTATCCCAGTATCCCAACTTCTGCTTCAACTATCACTTACACACTGATGACTTCTGAATCTATAGCACCAGCTTAGCTCTTTCCCCTGAGCTTCAAACAGACCAGAATATTCATCTGTTCATTTTCAAGTTCCTCTACTTACGCAGAGCCAAAACTGAACTAGCCTCTTCCTTCCCAGCCACTCTCCTAGGCCACAAACTGGGAGATGATCTAGACTCCTTATGCCTCCTATCTCATCATTCACACCAAATCAGCCAGCAAGTCAATTCTATTTCCCTTTTATCTTTCCAATTTGTCTCCGCTTCTCCACCTCCACTACCTCTACCTTAGGTTCAGGCCCTCAACCTGACCCTCCCTACCTCCACACTCTTGCCCAAAATCATCCATTTGCCAGTGACTCGTTCTAAGAAGAAATCTATGCCATCCATTTAGTGAAAATCAAGCCATGGCTCCTCGCTGCTTTCAGAATAAAGTCCAAACTCTTCAGTATGGCATACAAAAGTTTTTGATCTATCCCTTTCTACTTCATTAGCTTTACCTCCTACAACAGCCCAACTCCACATTACAAAAACTAGCATATTGCACTTCTTACACTTTCCAACAAGGCCTGATTCTCTCTTGCTGTGCCCTGTACTGCCCCTTCCACTCCTAGTCATGTTTCAAGACTTGACAGTCTCTCAGAAGTCTCCCTTAACTCCACCAGTTGGAATCAGAGCCATTTCACTCTGTGCCCCTTCCACACTGTATATATAACATTACCATGGTACTTACTACATGATAATTGCTGGTTTAATTGGTCTGTTCCCCCACTGGACTGTATCTTTTGTTTTGTATCCTCAACACCTAGCATAGTGCCTAGCACATAACACTAGACAAATGCTTACTAAATGGATGATTAAATTTAAGATAAAGAAGCTGGCTTACTGTCTTGCGTAATGGCTTGCTGCGAATGGCAAGACCATCCATGTAGTCCTCCAGTTTGAACTTGTAAGTAACCTGCAGCTTCTGAAGCAAACTATCAAAGAAGTCACTACCCTATAAAGACAAAAAATAAGAAACAGCTGAATCAGACTGTTCTGATCCAATCTACCCACCAGAAACTGGGGCAAGTAACCTGTCCACAGTTCTGCTAATGTTTAGTCATCCTATGTAAAGAGAGGCATATATAGTATTTAGTGGTCACCAACTAAACACAAGACAAATTCATAGCATAAGCCCCTCCATGGTTTTAAAAATATGAACACACACATACCATACACACTTTCTCTCCCCACAGCACCCACCTCCAAACAAGACATTCAGAAAATTTTCAAGCTCAGAACTAACTCCAATTGCCAATAAGTTATGGTCCCAAGGAAGCAACAGGGTGGGTTAGGCCTAAACCCAAGAAAAGAGCATAAGGTTTTTAGTCAATGTTCTGCTATAAATCATCATATTTCAGGTGATAAAAACCCATCACAACTACAGAATGCTAAAGCCTTTATCCTGAGGACAAAAAGATGATGGTTTACCTCATCCAAGAGCTCCAAAAGTCTGTTCCGAATCTGTTCGGGGTTCTCAACATTTGGATCCTTGAGAAGCTGCCTGAACTTCTCAATCACCTGATAGAAAGCATTCTTCCACAGGATCTGATCCACATTCTGATTATCAGAGAACTCAATATCTAATAGGATACAGCGCTCATATAGCTGCAGCAGTTCAGCTCTGGAATAAAATACATGCAACTTCTAGCTCCAAATACACCACAAGAAAGGCTAGACCCAAGATCTGAGCTTCTTGCAAATTAAACACCTTCCTTGGCAGGAAATCCAAAATGCCACCAGGTATAGTACTCATTTGACTTTTTATTCTGCACAGCAGAATGTCATTCTAAAGACAGTTATGTCTAGGAAAATGGTTTTTCCCCATATGCCTCCACCTAAATTTAACAGCTGAAATAAGATCTTCACCACAAGTTACATGTTGTTCACTTCTTGGCATTCTGGAAAGTCTTTCCTTTTCCATTTCCAGATTCCATGTTCTCTTAAGGACTTTTTTTCTTAAAGAAAAAGTGGGAAGCATAATCATTTCTAAGACTAGAAACCAAATTTTCTGTTCTTTTTTCCAACTACTCCTTCCTTACAAAAATCAATGTGAAAGGGATTTAATGCCCAGTGCCTTGCCAAAAGTTTCTACACTCCTCCACCACAGGAGCCTACCCACCTCCAGCTTACCCCCACGTCCCTCTAGGATGGAACACAGCACACCTGAGCTGGGTCATCTTCTCCAGACCCTCAGGGCTGATGCGGTCCCTGGAGAGCAGGTTGCTGAGCTGCAGTTCCTGGTTGTCAGCCACCCGGAGAAGCCTATGTAGCTCCTGCTGCTGCATGTTCCTCATGTGCTGTTCCATCTCCTCAGGACTCATGGTGCTGGCAGGGAGGGGGCCACAGACATACTGTCCTGATGCAGATGGGTAGCCTGGGTAGTAAGGCCCGGGGTACACACCATTTGTAGGGCCCACGGGGTACTGCAGAGGGCTATAGCCTGTATAAGGATACTGAGAGGCAGGGCCTGGTGTCCGGGGGTAATAATAGGGGTTGTCAGAGTTTTGAAACTTATAGTAAGACGCTTGGGCTTGGCGGGAGTCACCCCAAGAGGTAGGGCTGACTTCATCATCAGTGTCTAAGAAATGTAGCTGGGGCGTCTGGCTCTTTAGAGCAGGTTTCTGATCAGGATTGTTTGGGTCCCATAATCGTCGAGTGGTGCCTCCTCGGCCCCAACTCCGAGATCCCTTACTACCAGATCCAAATAAAAGCCGAGGTCCCAAAGGTGCAGATTCTGGAGAACCGGCTGAACTGACAGATAGGGTGGTATGGGCAGGCAGAATCAGAATGCCACGTCCACGGCCTCGAAGTTCTTGTTTCAGGTTTTTGGACTCCTGCTTCTCAGGGCCTTTGCCCCCACTGCTCAGGCCTTTGTCAAGCTTTATCCTATCCACATCCTCCCTGGCTGATTTCACGAGAGGGGAGTCTTTGTTCATGGTTTCTGCATCAAAAGTGACACGAAGAGTGCCTCGATTTTCTTTCCCATTGCTTTTCTGCTCTCCCTCCCCACGGCCAGACCAGTTTCTTTCTAAATGTTTCTTCCGTTCCGAGCTCCTCCTGGGCCCATCAGGCTCATCAATTCTGTCCTCATCCAAAGAGTCAGTTGAGGACATAGATACTTGCTTCTTCAGTCGTGGCCTCTCCTTGGTCCGATCCTGTCGGCGGCGGCGACAACCACTATCGGTCAGGCCAGCCCCCTCAGCACTGTTGTTGCTGCCAGCCGAGCTGGTACTACAAGTGCGGTAGCGGTTCCTTCGTTTGTCTGAGCGGGAGTAGCGCTTTGCTGAACCTAGCTTCCCCTGTGCCAGGTCATCGGTCACTTTCTTTATCCCCTCCCCCTTCTCAATCCTCTTTCCTTTTTCTCCCTTTGCAGCCCTTACTCTGTCACCATTTAGGCTTTTTTCTGCCTCATCTTTGTCTGGTTTATTCATGACCTCCTCTTTCACATTTCCCCTACACTCATCTTCTTCTACTCTCAATTGCTCCACCTGGTTGAGGATTTCTTCCTCACCCGCCCTGCTAGTTGATTCTTTGATAAGAGTCTGCAAACGCCTTCCAGGCTGGTAGATCTGCATGTCAGGTTTCTTTGTTCTCTTGATAATTCTTAGACTTCGATCCTCTTGTCCAGAAGTCGTAGGAAAGGACTCCTGTGCCCCAATATTTTCTGGGTCTACAGGACCATTTTGATGTTGGTTATCCAGTTCCTTGCAGACATCCTTAACGAACTGTGTACCATTTCCAACAGCAGAGGAATCTCTGTTGTTAATAATTTCATCCTTAAATTCGTCACTCCCAGAAGGTTCCTTGATTTTAGGTTTGTTCCTCAATCGGGAAAGACCAGGCTTATAGATTTCCAGATCTGGGCGCCGGTTATCTCTGCGTTGCCTGGGCTCCTTCATGTTTTCTATGATGTTGGAGAGAGTGTTGCGGAGGAACAGGTAGAAGAAAAGAATAAAAGGGGAGGGAAGGAAAAAAAACCGTCACTCTGGTTAAATAACAGAGAAGCCAAGCAAGAACAACACATTGAAATGCCAATACTGGCGAACATGGAAGAAAATTTCTGAAGCGGCAGAAATTCTACTAGGTTTACAGTTATTTGTTTAGCAATTATCAAGGCTAAGAACTTCATTATGTCAGAGCTATCTACACTTGAATTAGGGAAATAAGAAAAACAGTAACAACAACAACAACAACATACCCTCTTGTGTTACCCAAGTCATAGCCAGATGTCCAAGACCCCAAACTACTTTATCATTGCCAGAATAAAAGATGTCTAACTATTTGAGCTTCAGACTGTTCTCTGCTATGGAGCCCTTGGATCCATTTTAGTCTTTTCTTCTAGTGCTTCTAACATTTTTCCAGGGTGGCTAAGCCCTTTTTAACATAGTAGTAGTAGGGAATAAAGGAGAAAAAGAGGGGTATGCACAACAATCCACAGTTCTGGACACCTCTGGGGGGGGGGGGAATGTGCAACTCCAGTCTCTGAACTTGACCAGGACAATCCTCTTCTTTTAGGATACCAACTGCCCAAACACATACCTCTTATTGAAGCAAACAGGAAGCAGTTCCTTTCACATTCTTCAACTCCACTCATGCTCACCAACTCTCTAACAGCAGCCAGCAGTCATTCCAAGGAAATACTGCTCAGACTATTATCATTAGAATACTGCGACTAACTGCTACTATGATGTGGAATATGAGAAGGAAAAAGTTCCATAAAGGAGCTTTCTCTGGAGGATGATGAAAGTATTGTGACATGCTCTCAAAATACCGAGGACTGCAGTACTTAAAAATAAGGGTACAGGATTTTCGAAACTCCTCTCCAGGCTCCCTAAACCTACTGAATCACAGATAAGCAAGTATCAATTTTTTTATGTTACCTTTACCTATTAAGGGACGAGACTACTACAAATTGCCACTAAACTTGTCAATGGGAAACTGACCGCAATTAGTGAGATTATAGAGTACTCAAAAGAGAATGCTTTATAAACTCCTAGTATTGTTCTATAAACACCAATACAAACAAGCCCATAACAGGAATAAATAATAAACTCCAGCATTTAACCCACAGGTGTAACAAAACAGAAAGAAGCAAAAACACAAAACCCCTGCTTCAGTATTTTCAAAAGCTTAAAAAACCATTTCTTCAAGTGCAAATAAAGGTAAAGTAGCTTACCTCCAGAATAACTCTCAGGAGCCTTTTAACTTAGGTTAGAGGTGGGGAGAAGGAATGAGAAAAGCTACTACTACTCAGAGCAGAGGGAGAAAACACCCTGAATAATCCCATTCAAATGACCAACGAAAACCAATTTCACAGACTTTGGCCACAAGCCTGCAGAAGCACAACTACCATTCTACACAACTCCACCACCTAACAAAGAAGAGATGAGATACTAGAATCTTCCTTGGAGCTTTCCTGGTGTGGATGGAGAATTTAATTTACAAGATGAGCATTCTCTCTGATAAAAACTGCTCCCACATATGCCAAAGGCAAACCAGAGTAGAGTCAGCTTTCTACCGGAGGTCCTGGATCCCTCTGGTGGCGCAGCCTTCAGAACCCTGCCTTGGGGGGAAAAGTTCAGCAAGGAAGTCCCAAGCTGTTCAATCTTTCTCCTCGATTTCCCCAGTTCCTTCTCTCCAACTCTAAAGAGATGACAGGGAAGGCATGCGGATGATTCCTCTGGAAACGATACATCCCGGGGCCTCCCCTAGACCCCAACACCCGCTTCTCGCCGCGTCTCCTGACGACTGGGAATCCACAAACTGCTCTGAGAAGGCTGGGGCCATGGGGAACAGTCACCTTCGCGGTGAGAAAGGGGGCGGAGGCAGGAACTCGGGTCGGGCTCTCCCGAAGGGGGCCGGGGCTGGCCGAGCCCGATTCCACACTGGCCCTCCGGCTGGTGAGGCAGCCAGGGGACCGCCCTCGGCCCCCGCCCCCACTGCTGGGGGAAGGGGCGGGGGCTCAGAAGCACCGCGGACTGAGCAGGGAGGAGGCAGAGGAGGAGAGGGAGGCGGGGCGGGCAGGCCCGGCCCAGGAGCTGGGCGGCGCGACTCACCTCTGCTCCCGGCCTGCGGAGCCAGAGCAGCCAGGATCCCTCGCAGCTCCGACGCTGAGATCCGGACACGCTCCAACCCCTCCGCCATCTTCGCGGCTGCTGCTACAGCTGCAGCCACTCCGCCACCGCCGCGCGCAGCCAGGAAACCACGACCGACGGGCGGCGCGCGCGCTTACCCACCTCCCACCCGTGTCCCCGCCCCCTCCCGCCTTCCTCCCCTAACGACGGTGGCCGCACTGGGAGGAAAATCTCTGAACGCAAATTCCGCGGCTCCAGAGAGCTGGGGAGGCGGGCACTGCGCGTGCGCAGAGGTGTGGTCGGGAAGGTGAGCTGAGGCTGGAGTTGGGAACGCGGCGCCTGTGAGGTGAGGAGAGGCCAGGCCAAGGCAGGCCAGGCGACGCGGGCGTTTGCCGCGGTGGCTGCTGTTGCTGCTGTGGTGGCCATCGAGGACACTGGTGCTGGTCTGGGGCTCGGGCTGACGGAGACACCGCACAATCCGGCCGTCTCCAGTCATCTTAGGCCAGGGTCTCCCACCACAGGCCCGGACTAGCGCCCCAGGCTTTTACTTGAGGACCTTAAAGGTCTTGTAAGAGCAGTTATTATCCGTCTCCCCCTCCCCCCCCCCGCCTTTTTTTTTTTAGATGAGGAAACTGAATCCTAGAGAAGCGTAGCAAATTGCCCAGGGTGACACAGTGGATAAGTATCAGAGTATCAGTCTTTTCCTTTGTGGCGCACTACATCCCCAAGACCCCTGACTTTCCCCACCCCACGACTTTTCTTTAAAAAAAAAAAAATACAGTAAAGTTGGCTCTTGCTGAGGGAACGTTGTGTGGAAGTAAATCAAGAGGTATTGTAAGTCGATTTGGGAAGTTCTGTATCATTGTGGATTCTTGAAAAAATTACTTGACTTCCTTGCATCTGTGGTGGTTGTTTTGTTTTTTACATCTTTAAAATGTAACTGGATCAGAAGACTGGTACTTCAACTTCTTGTTTCTGAGCCCCTGTTCAGAACTTTGTGAAACTCCCTCTCCCAAGGCTGCTTCCCTCCACCTGTTGCTCCTTACCAATCCCATACAGTCTATTGGACCTCTACACCATCAAAGAATAGTTACCAATAATTTTCCTTAGACTGGGTCTAAAAGATTTGAACAATCTCTGACAGAACTCGTTCAGTCCCTATTATGTGACACACATTTTGCCACCAGAAGGCTAAGCAGATGCATAAAGTCAATAGATATGTGAAAAGATTCAGTGTTTCAAAAGAAGGAGATCAATTTGAGTGGTCAGAGCAAATGGCAATCTTTAAAACATACGAATGAAATAGGAAGAAATATTGAAAACTATAATTCTCTTTTAAATTTATTTGAAAGAGAGCAGGAGTGGGGGGAGGGGCAGAGGGAGAAGCAGACTCCCCGCTGACCAGGGAGCTGGATGAGGGGCTGGATGCCAGGACCTTGGGATCATGACCTGAGCCAAAGGCAGATGCTCAACTGACTGAGCCACCCAGGCAGCCCAAAACTAATATGTTTTAACTTTGAAGTTAGGACATTACATCAATTTTTTTTTCAAAAGATGGAAAAATAATCTGAACAAAATTCTTAGAAAAACATGATTGCCAAATTAATGCAACAGTCTCTGTACTACAGATGAGATATGTCAAAAGTTTAACCAGCTCAAGAGAATTTACCAGAACTCAGAGGTGAAAATATAATATAAAACTATGAGAGACAAGAAAAGAAGACATGGAGAATGGATCCAGAAAACTAATAATAAAATACAAGTTCCAGAAGGTGATAACAGAACTGACTGAGGAGAAGCAGGAATCAAAGACATAATAAAAGAAAATTTACTAAGTTGATGGGAAAATTTAAATTTAAGACTTAAATTTAGCCCTCAGATTTAAAGGTTCATGAAATGACCAGGTAAAAATAAATGAACAGGGCGCCTAGGTGGCTCAGTTGGTTAAGCAACTGCCTTCGGCTCAGGTCATGATCCTGGAGTCCCTGGATCGAGTCCCACATCGGGCTCCCTGCTCAGCGGGCAGTCTGCTTCTCCCTCTGACCCTCTTTCCCTCTCATGCTCTCTGTCTCTCATTCTCTCTCTCAAATAAGTGAATAAAATCTTTAAATAAATAAATAAATGGACAATCCTATTTAGACCTGTATTACAATGAAAGCTTCTGAGTTTAAAGAATTAAAATGTGTTTGACATGAAACAGTCAAGATATATAATTAAAAAAAATTTAAAGCCACTAGCAGAATATATACAGTATGATACTATCTGAGTGCAGCCGAAAACCATTTATTGTTTATGTAAGTTTCTATATAAATACATCCAAAAAAGGTGTGCAAGAAAACATACTAAACTTTTTAAAGTGGTTATCTTTGTAGAAGAGAATAGATTTAAGGGTTAGAGAGTGGAAGGTCTTTATATTTCCGTAATGGTTTAAATTCTTACAGTAGGAATTTGGTCACATATGGGTAATCCAAAAAATAACAAGTTTGTATAGTGGAGAAGGGAAGAATTCAAATTCTTTTTTTTTTTTAAGATTTTATTTATTCATTTGAGAAAGAGTGAAAGCACAAGCAGGGAATGGTGGCATGAGGAAAGGGAAAAGCAGACTCCCCGCTGAGCAGGGAGCCCGATGCAGGGCTGGATCCCAGGATCCTGGGATCATGACCCAAGCTCAAGGCAGACACTCAGCCTGTCTGAGCCACCCAGGTGCCCTGGAAGGAATTCAGTTTCTAAAAACAAAAACTGTACAGGTCATGTTTGCTGAGCAGAGAGTAGTAAAACTAGAAATGAATAATCAAAAATTAAGCAAAATCTTGCTACTTGGAAATTTTTTTAAACAAATTTTATTTTTTTAAAAGATTTTATTTATTTGAGAGCACAAGATGGGGGAGGATCAGAGAGAGAAGCAGACTTCCTGCTCAGTTGCTTAACCAACTGAGCCACCCAGATGCCCTAAACATAAATTTTAAATAACTCATAGGTCAAAAAGTAAACAAAGCTAAGATTGTGGGTTTTTTAAAAATTAAAATTTGGGGGGGTCGCCTGGGTGGCTCAGTCGTTGGGCATCTGCCTTCAGCTTGGGTCGTGGTCCCGGGGTCCTGGGATCGAGCCCCATGTCCAGCTCCCTGCTCAGCGGGGAGCCTGCTTCTCCCTCTCCCACTCCCCCTGCTTGTGTTCCCTCTCTCGCCGTCTCTCTCTCTGTCAAATAAATAAATAAAATCTTTAAAAAAAATTAAAATTGGGGCTCTTGGGTGGCTAAGTCAGTTGGGCATCTGCCTTCGGCTCAGGTGATGATCCCAGGGTCCTGGGATCGGGCCCCGCATCAGGCTCTGCTCAGTGGGGAGTCTGCTCTCCCTCTGACCCTCCCCCCTCTCGTGGTCTCTCAACTAAATAATATTTTTTTAAAAAATTAAAATCAATGAAAATATTGCATAGCAAAACCTATGGTATATCATTAAAGCAATACTCAGGAAAATTAATAGCCTGAGTGCTTATATTATTAATTTTAAAAGAAAGCGATCCAGTAACAGCACTTCTGGGTATTTACCCCCAAAATACAAAAACACTAATTCAAAGGGGATACATGCACCTCTGTGTTTATTGCACCAGTATTTACAATAGCCAAATTATGGAAGCAGCCCAAGTGTCCATCAACAGATGAATGGATACAGAAGATGTGGTATAGATATACAATAGAATATTATTCAGCCATAAAAAAGAATGAAATTTTGCTATTTGCAATAACAGGAATGGAGCTAAAGAGTATAAGGCTAAATGAAATAAGTCTATTTGAGAAGACAAGTAACATACGATATCACTTGTGGAATTTAAGAAACAAACGAAAAAGACAAACCAAGAAAAAGACTCTTAACTATAGAGAACTGATGGTTACCAGAGGGGAAGTTGGTGGGGGATGGGTGAAATAGGTGAAGGGGACTAAAGAGTATACTTATCCTGATGAGCACTGAGTAATGTATAGAACTGTTGAATCACTATATTGTATACCCAAAACTAATATAACACTGTATGTAAACTATACTGGAATTAAAATTAAAAACTTAATTAAAAATAAATAAAATTTAAAATTAAAAAAAACTTAAAAGTTTTTAAAGAATTAAAATTAATAATGGGACACCTGGGTGGCTCAGTTGGTTAAACATCCAACTCTTGGTTTCAGCTAGGGTCATGATCTTGCAGTGGTGGGATTGAGCCCTGCATCAGGCTCCTTGATCAGTGCAGAGTCTGCTTCAGATTCTTTCTGCCTCTCCCCCTGCCCTTTCCCCGATTGCATGTGTTGTCTCTAAAATGAATAAATAAAATATTTTTTAAAAATGAAAATTAAGAATTATTAAACAAGAGAGAAAATAGAAGAAATAAAGATAAAATCAAATTAATAAAAGAAAAAGAATAGCACTTAATAAATTGAAGAGCTCATTTTTCAGAAATAGACATTAAAAATAGACACATTTCTGGCAAAGAAAAAAAGAACATCCTCTTAGATGTCTCATAAGTAATTCAAACTTATGAAATCTCTGATTTTCCCTTAAAATACTTGTTTGTACACCAGCCATATCTCAATAAATTATGCCATCATCTAAGTCAAAACCCACCTCCCTCACTCCCCACATTTAATCCAATATCAGAATATGTGCCTTCTATCTCTGTAGTGGACAGCTATGGTATTTATTACCTCAACATTCTCATCTTTTCTCTCGAAAACTGCCCCCCTCACCCATTCTCACTCAGAAGTACCTTTTCTTTTTCTTTCCTTTTTTTCTTCTCACTTGTGTTTGCTATTTTTCCCTCAGGTACAGAGATTTGAGGCAATCATACGATTTGGTTCACCCTTTCATCAACAAGTCCTTTCTCATTTTATCTTTTTTTTCCTTCATTCCAGTTATTCATGTTCCTTCCCTCCCTTCTTAGGTAGCCACTCTAATTGTGTTTAATATATGTCTTTGGATATACATGTATCTTTGAATAATATACTATATCATTTTATGTATGTGTTTTAAGTGTACATAATTGATACTGTGTTATAGAAATCATTGTTTCTTTTTCATGTTTCTGTAAATACTTCTGACTGTTGCATATGTCAAATGATCTCACACCCTTGGCCACTGGTCCTAGGCCAAGATGTGCCAATCAGAATCCTTATCCAGAATTTTTGAACTGAAACTAAGAAAAAAATCCCTTTCCGGTGTGGAAGCCATTAAATGTAAAACAGGAGCTGTCAGCAGCCAAATGTCCTGCCATGTGGAACCAGCTGGTCTGCAATGAAAAAGAATGAAGCCAACATGCAGAAAACAGCAGAGGTGAGAAATAATGAGAAAGTCCTGGAAAAAATCTCAAGTCTCTGGTTCCAGTTGTTCCTGAAGTTTCATATTCCTGCCCTTCCCATGGTTCAACTCTTCCTGGATTCCCTGAACCAGTAAATCTTATTACCTCCATCTTGTGCCTAAGCCAGTTCATATTGGGATTCTGTAACTTGCAACCAAGAGGCCTAATTATAATCTCGAAAATGTATCTCTTTGTGTGTGTGTGTGTGTGTGTGTGTGTGTGTGTGTGGTTTTTTCCTTAATTGTGGTAAAGTCTACATGAAATATTCCATTGTAACCATTTTTAAGTGTACAGTTCAGTAGTGTTAAGTGCATTGACATTGTTGTGCAACCAATCTCCAGAACTCTTTTTATCTTGGAAAACTGAAACTATACAACTACCCACCCCCCCACCCCCAGCTTCTGGCAACCACCATTTTAGTTTCTGTCTATGAATCTGACTACTCTAGGTACCTCACATAAGTGTAATCATTACAGTATTTATTTCTTTGTGACTGGCTTATTTCACTTAGCATAATATCCCTAAGATTCATCCATGTAGCCTATCAGAATTTCCTTCCTTTTTAAGGCTGAATGATATTCCATTGTATGTATATACCACATTTTGTTTACTCATTGGGTTGCTCCCACCTTTTGGCTATTATGAATAATGCTGCTGTTAACATAGGTGTACAGATATGTCTTTGAAACACTTTTTGAATTCTTTTGGGTATATTCCCAGAAGTGGAATTGCTGGATCATATGGTAATTCTATGTTTAATTCTTTGAGGAACTACCATATTGTTCATAGCAGCTGTGCCATTTTGTATTTCCACCAAGAGTACACAAAAAGTCCAATGTCTCCACATCCTGACCAACACTTGTTTGCTTAATAGTAGTCATTCTAGTAGGTGTAAGGTGGTATCTCACTGTGGTTTTCATTTGAATTTCCCTAATGATTAGTGATGTTGAGCATCTTTTCATGTGCTTGTGTCCATTTGTTATCTTCTTTAGGGAAATATCCATTCAAGTCCTTTGCCCATTTTTAAATCAAATTTGTTTTTCCAAAATGTATCTTGATTATTTTTTCTGCTCTCACTTTCACCATCCAAGCACCTGTGGATTTTCATGTAGACAATACTTCTTAAATGGACTCCCTGATTCCAATGTTATTTCTTTCCTTTTCATTCAGCATAATGTGGCCAGAGTGATTTTCTGAAAATACAAATTCTAACATGTCACATAACCTGCTCAGAATTGTCCAATGGCATTCCATTGCTCTTCAGAAAAAAAAAAAATCCATGAGTCCTGGTCCCTTATGATGTAGACCCTGCCAATTTCACTCTCCTTCTCTCTTATCATACTCCCCTTTGATCACTGTTTTCAGATACGCTGGCCTTGTAGTTTCTGGAATATGCCATGTTCCTTTCCTCCGTAAAGCCTTCACACATACTCCCTCCACCTGAAACACTTTTCCATCTACTCCCCCCATTTACCTTATGGGTCATAACTTAAATTTCACTTCTCCACAAAGGACCTTCCTTAACCTCCTTCCTTGATCTAAATATCCTCCCATTATAGAAACTTAACACACTTCCTTGATATCACCTATCAATATTTGTAAATATGTATTTATTTTTGGATTATTTATTACACATCTCTCCACTAGATTATAAGCTTTAAGAGCAGAGACAAGTCTATTTTTCTAATACTACATCCCAGGATCAAATCATACCTGATATAAAGAGGTGCTCAATATTTGTTAACTGAATAAATGAATACCAAAGATAGGAAGAATGCTTAGAAATATTAATGTGTTCAACTTTATACTAATACATTTGAAATTTTAAATTAGATGATTTCCCCAAAAAGTTAAATATAAATTACCAAAATTAATTCAGGTGGAAGTGGCAAATCTAGATAAACCAATTAACTGTGAAGTCACTGAAAAAGTTACCAGAGGTAAAATTACAAGGTAAAGACAAATCATCTTTATTTGTAGATAGTGTGATTGTTTGGAGAGTGAACTATAAAACTATTAGATCTAACAAGTTAATCTACTTAAGTATCCTATTGCATGCTAAATATACAAAAATTATTAATTTTCATATACATCATCAGTAAGCAATTTAAATACCAATTAAAAATACCTTATCTTGGGATGCCTGAGTGGCTCAGTCGGTTGAACGGCTGCCTTTGGCTCAGGTCCTGATCCCAGTGTCCTAGGATCGAGTCCTGCATTGGGCTCCTTGCTCAGCGGGGAGCCTGCTTCTTCCTCTGCCCCTCCCCCTGCTTTTGCACTCTTTCTCTCTGACAAATAAAATCTTTTAAAAAGCAACAAAAATATTTTGTACTTAGGCATAAATTTAATTAGATCTACACAGGACTTACAGAATGAAAACCTTATTGAGAAACCTAAAACAAAAAGACTTTACTAAATTGAAAGACATGGAAAGATACCCATGTTCATGGATGGGAAGGCTCAGTATTTTTAAATGTCAATTATGCTGCCAGTTCATTTGTGTATCAAACTGGCAGCCTTGATAAAGTATTTTGAAAGTTCACTTCAAAGGATTGATGTATGAGAAAAGCCAATACATTTTATTTTTTATTTTTTATTTTTATTTTTTTAAGATTTTATTTATTTAAGAGAGTGAGAGAGAGCATGAGAGGGGAGAGGGTCAGGGGGAAAAGCAGACTCCCCGCTGAGAAGGAAGCCCGATGCGGGACTCGATCCCGGGACTCCGGGATCATGACCTGAGCCGAAGGCAGTTGCCCAACCACTGAACCACCCAGGCGCCCCAAAGCCAATACATTTTAGAGTATTCGTGACAATGTATTAATACAGTGAACAAATGGAGAAGGAATTGGCAGTCTGACTAGTGGAACAAAATATAAAGTCCAGAAAGGTCCCAAGCGTTAACAGAAATATAATTTTTTAATAAAGTCTTTTTTTTTAAGATTTTATTTATTTATTTGAGAGAGAGAGAGAGAGCACATGAGACGGGGGAGGGTCGGAGGGAGAAGCAGACTGCCTGCTGAGCAGGGAGCCTGATGCGGGACTCGATCCTAAGACTCCAGGATCATGACCTGAGCCGAAGGCAGTCGCTTAACCAACTGAGCCACCCAGGCGCCCGAAATTTAAATTTTTTTTTAAATCAGCTCAGTGTTGTTTTTTTTAAAGATTTTATTTATTTGACAGAGAGAGACAGCCAGAGAGGGAACACAAGCAGGGGGAACGGAAATTTAATTTTTGATAAACATAGCATTTCAGGAAAAAATAGATGATTTGGTCAAAAGTGGTATGTTAAAGATTCACAAAAGAGTGTGGCCAATATACAGGAAAAAGATGTTTAATCACTAGTAAAGAAATATGTATTCAAACTACTAGATATTTCATTAAATTGACAGATCAAAAATGATACAGCAGGGTGAAGGGAAAAAGGGCATTCCTCAGAAACTGCTGTTGGGAGTGTAAATTGATAAAATCTACAACTCCTCTGGAAGTCAGTTTGGCAGTGGGTATCAAATGTCTTAGAAGTGTGCATACTTTTTTTTTTTAAGATTTTATTTATTTATTCATGAGAGACAGAGGGAGAGAGAGAGAGAGAAGCAGAGGGAGAAGCAGGCTCCCAAGGAGCAGGGAGCCCGATGTGGGACTCGATCCCAGGACTCTGGGATCATGACCTGAGCCGAAGGCAGATGCTTAACCACCTGAGTCACCCAGGCGCCCAGAAGTGTGCATACTTTTTGATGCAGAATACCCTTTGGCAGAAGCTACCCACAAAGATCTTGCAACATATCTGTTCATTACATTATTATAGACAAAAAATTGTAGGAAAAAAAGAATCTAAATGTTCAAGTTAATGTAAAAAATTTTTTAAAACTATGGTATTTTTGTTAAAAGAAGTAGCCATTTAAAATTTGTGTATCTATTGATAAGCAAAGATTCATATTCATAATACTGTCTGAGAAAAAGCAAGTTACCAAATGTGTCAAAAAAGTTTTGTCTGTAAATGTATGTGGGCCTGGAAAGATAAGTCCTAGAACTTAGCAATTGTTTTGGGGGAGGAAACATCAAGTCGTTTTTTTAATTGAACACGCACTGCTTTTGTTTGTTCATAAAGAAGAATAAAGGGAAACTTCATGTTTAAATGCTATATTAAAAATAGTGAAAAACAGGGGCATCTGGATGGCTCAGTCGTTAAGTGTCTGCCTTCGGCTGGGGTCATGATCCTAGGATCAAGCCCCACATCGGGCTCCCTGCTCTGTGGGGAAGCCTGCTTCTCCCTCTTCTACTCCCCCTGCTTGTGTTCCCTCTCTTGCTATGTCTCTCTCTGTCAAATAAATAAATAAAATCTTTAAAAAAAATAGTGAAAAACAGAAGCGTAAGTTATTGAAAATTATAATTATAGAAACTGAAGAAATTGAGCCAATTGGAATAGGAATAAACAAAATTATCTATGATTTTAACTGTCATATAATGTATGTATATTGAAGAAACAGGAGACAGAAAATGAACATAACTGATTAGGATGATAGGATTGTAAGCAATTTTTCCCCTTGTTAAATTTTTTAAATAAAAATTTATAACAGATTTTGAACCCAGTTCATTCAAGCTTCACAACAATGATGAAAAAGTAGAGACCAGTGACAGTGCCAAGAGATGGATGGTATGGGTGAGGGGTAAGCTTTAAGCCTTCCATAATCACCAATTATTTCCTATAAAGCTTAACCAGAAAAAAAACAACAGCCTTATATTTACTAAGAAACACAGCTTCAAGACAAGTTCCCTTTTATACAGAGATTCTGGAGCCTCAGTACTAGAGACCATTCCATTAACACCACAGACGCCAGGTGTATTTTTCTGTGCTGTACATTTTCTTCCCCCACCCTTTTTTTTTTTTTTGGAAATTTTTAAAGAGCAATTTAAGTTTCACAGCAAGATTGATGAGTAGTTGAAGAGACCTCCCATATAACCCATACCCCCACAAAAGCAGAGCCTCCCCCATTATCAACATCCCCCACCAGAACGGGATTGTTACAATTGAACCTGCATTATGCATCATTACCAAAGTCCATGGTTTACATTATTGTTCACTTTTGTACATTCTATGGGTCTGTTAGCCATTTTCAAAATCTTTTCATTAAACATATTGTCTCAGGCTTTGCTCTGACCCCTTTTTTATTCCTGGGTTTCAGAACCATGTGTGCTCAGTACTGCATCTCCTTTGCTGATGTTGAAAAAGCTCATGTCAACATCCAAGATTTTATTCACCTCACACCAGTGCTAACAAGTTTCATTTTGAATCAAGTAACAGGGCGCAATCTTTTCTTCAAATGTGAACTCTTCCAAAAAACTGGATCTTTTAAGGTAATAATGCCTTTTGATAATGTATCATGTATCTTTTCAAACCTCTTTCCTATACACATTTATTTGATCCTCCTGACCACCCAGTGAGGTAGGTAGAACTATTTTTATAGCTGAAGAAAGGGTTGTAGAAATTTTCCTTTGGTCAAGTGCTGGTTACTTAACATTGTGGTGTTGATAAGCCACTTATAATTTCAAAATTTCTTATAATTGGGGTGATGATATAATTTACTGTCCAAACTAGAACATGTTTGAGAATGAAAGGGGCAACTTGTGGTTAAACCGAGACAATAGACATTGGCCTCTGTTATCGCAAGGCAACATGGGCAAGTGTGATCACTCTGTATACAACCAAGTTTAGGCATTCACTTTGTGTCAACTTGCTCTTCATTGATACCTTATTATGAATATAAAAGATCTAAATCTAGCTAAGCCCTCATACAATAAGATCTTTTTCTATGAAATATGTCAGAAAAGCATACAACTCTTGATTTTGGGGTTGTGAGTTCAAGCCCCACGTTGGGTGTAGAGATTACTTACATAAATTTTTAAAAACTTAAAAAGATAAAAGACTTCTGTATTGATTCACTGCAGTAATTTCTGTTAGTTGAGTTTTAGGATCCTTTCAGGTAAAAATCTGAAAGTTGAATTTAACACTATGCCTGATAGGTATTTGTACCCGCTAAGTCGTAGTTTTAAGACTGCGTTTCCCCACCCATTAATGAGCACTTTATGAGTGTTTATGTTAAACACTATATTCTCTTTTGCCCTTTGCTTCTGCCATGGTTTATTTTTCATTCATTACACATCAAATACTTATTAACTATACTAGGCGTACACACATGTATATACATACACAGTAGGTCTTGTACTATTATTCACACTTGCGGGGTAAGACAAGCTAATCAACAACCAGGTTAATGACAAGTAACTTGAAAGATACAAATAAAATGCCATGGAATGAAATGCCTAATTTTGCATGGGAGATGAAGGAAGTTGAACCCAGTGATGTTTGATCCAAATTTTATAGGTTGAGTACTTTTAGCCAGATCAGGGTGAAGGAAAAGAACTATATGTAGGTACAGGGGTGTGACCTAACCTGTAGGAGGGGAACTAAGCAATTTAGGATGGCTACAACAGTGACAGAAGCAGTAAGTATGTTTTAGAAAGACTGCAACTTGTAAGGAATTTGTACTTACAAAATAGGCATCAATAAAAAGATAACATTTTTAAAAGGTCACTTTCATAATCTAGTGGAAATATTAGAGAATGATCCTTGGGGCAGGATCAGTTGAGGTTTGGTAACATCCAAGTTGAGAAATGAGGCTTCACCAAGGTAGTGGCAAAGACATGAGATATTTCAGAGGTACAATCAATAAGATTTCGTGATAGAATGGATGTGCGGTGTTAGGAAGAGAAAATCTAGGAAAGCTCCTTGGTGTTTTGAAAAGAAACTTTTTAATCAAATACATGGTTTCACCATCCCTTTTCCAGATTCGTGGTGCCCTTAATGCAATCAAAGGCTTGACTCCTGCCACCTCAGAAGAGAAGCCCAAAGCTGTGGTTACTCACAGCAGTGGAAACCATGGCCAGGCTCTCGCCTATGCTGCCAAATTGGAAGGTACTTGACTAACTTCTCAGGGTACTGGGTAGGATCATCAGAGAAGAGTGGAAAAGTATTCTTACTCAGTGAGATTGGTGATTACTGTGAGGTTATTTCCAGGTTCTTATCTCATTAAAGCAAATTGAACAGAAGTTTCTATCCTCAATTCTTCTGATTTGTACTAACTAAACGTGTTTCTCCCCCCCAGGGATTCCTGCTTATATTGTGGTGCCCCGAACAGCTCCCAATTGTAAAAAATTGGCAATACAAGCCTATGGAGCCGCCATAGTGTACAGTGAACAGAGTGATGAGGTAAGGAGGAGAGCAGTGTTCAGCGTCACCTTAACAACTTCACCATCAAATGAAACTTCTCTTCCTAGCCTACCAGCTGTTCCTTCTATCTCCTGTTTCCTCTTCACCTTTCAATGTTAGCATACCCAACCTTTTGTGTACCTATACTCACTCGGATGAGATCATTAATCTCAGTTTAAAATATCACCTATACTCTGGGGTGCCTGGGTGGCTCAGTCAGTTGGGTAACCAACTCTTGGTTTCGGCTCAGGTCATGGTCTCAGGGTCATGGGAATGAGCCCTGTGTGGGGCTCTGCACTTAGCAGGGAGTCTGCCTCTCTCTCCCTCTGCCCCTCCCCCTGGCTCTTGCTCTCTCAAATAAAATCTTTAAAAAATATATGAAAAAAAATATCACCTGTACTCTTAACTCCAGTCCTGACCTTTGCCCTTAACCCAGACTTATATTGTCCAATGACTACCTAATAATCCCTCTTGGACTGTCTTAATAGGCGTCTCAAACTTACATGTCTAAAATCAAACTCCTGATCTTCCTCCCCAGTGCTGCTCCTCTTCCAGTCTTCCCCATCTCAGTAAATGGCAACTTTTATCCTTCTAGTTGCTCAAAATAAATGAAGTCATCTTTGAGAACTCTCTCACACCCTGCATCCAAATCTTAGTCCTACTTTCAAATCATTTCTATTATCCAGAGCACCTGGCTGGCTCAGTTGGAAGAGTATGCGACTCTTGATCTCAGGGTCATGATTTCAAGCCCCATGTTGGATGTAGATAACTTAAAAATAAATAAACTTAAAAACAAATATCGTTTCTATTATCCAACTACTTCTAACAGCCTTTGTCATCAATGCCCTAATTCAAATGAACATCAGTTTTCACCTAGATACAGTAGCCTAAGTGGTCTCTCTCCTTCCACCCTTGCCCAACTAGTCTGTTTTCTAACAAACAACCACAACTATCCATTTAATAAGTTAAAACTTGTCTCGTCAGCTGAAAATCCTCTAATCCCATGTGGTAACCAAAATTCTTGCAATCATTTAAGGCCTGGATGAATTGGCCCATTTCAATCTTTCTGACATCATCTCCCATTATTACTGTCCCACCAAACATTCCACACCAACCACACTAACTTAGCCTTTTCTCAGAAAAGCCAAGCACTGCTACTTTGTGGTCTTTGCACTTGCTATTTTTCTCCCCCTGGAATATTCTGGAGATCCACAGCACTTGTTCAAACCTATTAAAATGTCACATTACCAAAGGCCCTTCCTGAACACCCTCTATAAAACACTTATTCTCCATAGCATTTAGACATACCATATATTCACTTATATGCCACCCATCCCCATCGTATTAGAACATAACTCCACTGAGTACAGGGACTAGTTTGTTCACTGTTATATCCCCAGTGCCCAAAAAGTCTGAAAAAAGAAAGATGGCTAATAAAGTGTTAAATGACTAAATCTACCTTGTTGGGAACTCTTAAATACAAAACAAGCATGTTAGTTTAATGTACTCTTTCAGTCCAGAGAAAATGTTACAAGAAGAATTATGGAAGAAACAGAAGGCATCATGGTACATCCCAACCAGGAACCTGCAGTGATAGCTGGGCAAGGGACAATTGCCATGGAAGTACTAAACCAGGTTAGAGCTGTTAATTCTTGTTTAGCCACCGGTAAAGCTGCTGTTTGGCTGTACAATTATTTTATGTATATATAAAACTGGTTATTAATAGACCTATTTATACTTTATATTCTTTTCACTAAAGGTACCCTTGGTAGATGCGCTGGTGGTACCTGTAGGAGGAGGAGGAATGGTTGCTGGAATAGCAATTACAGTTAAGGTAAAAAAAAAAAAAAAATAGCTTCTGGAGAACTCCCCACTTCAGACATAGAGAATTTTATTTTACATCATAGTACATTGCGGATACTTGGCTCAACATTCCCAATTGCTGTTCCTTCCCATCAACCTTTGGCACTTGAAATGGAAGCCTCTTCTCTGCCTCACTACCCTGTTCTTAATCTGTAACAACTTTATAGGGCAAAAGCAGTTACAATGAGTGGCATCCTCAGAGTCCTTTCTCTGAATTCCACCTCAACAACCCACTATCCAAGTCAGGGGCTACTCCTTTCCCTAGTTACCAGTAGAACCAGATGTGATCTAAGCAACTAAAGGCTAGTATTAGGCATATATTTTAAAATGCTTGGTCTATTTTTATTACATCAATCAAGGGAAAGGCTCTTGAACAGAAATGAGTTACCTATATTGCCTATTTTACTACAGGTATGCAGGCAAAATGCTGTGGCTGGTTTTAAAATGTCTAATATTCCTCTTCTCAGGCTCTGAGACCTACTGTGAAGGTATATGCTGCTGAACCCCTGAATGCAGATGACTGCTACCAGTCCAAGCTGAAAGGGGAACTGACTCCTAATCCCTGTGCTCCAGAAACCATAGCAGATGGTGTCAAATCCAGCATTGGCTTAAACACCTGGCCTATTATAAGGGACCTTGTTGATGATGTCTTCACGGTCACAGAGGATGAAATTAAGGTGAGGCTCTGATAGGAAAGGAAAATACGAAAGAATGGAGCAACTTCTTGGGCAAGAGAGTCATCTGTTGAGTAGCAACTTACTCCCTGGGGACCTAACTACGTGACTTCATGACGTGGGATGGTGCCCCAGATGTATTAAGACAACTCTCTCAACAGTAGAAGCAGAGTTAGAATGGGAAAAAAGCCCTGCCTTTCATTGGCGAGCATATACATATGGCCAGGAAGAAAAGACCAGACTGGGTATATAACCCCATCTGGCCTTTAATTGTAAATAGGCTCTTTCCCCTTTTCCCATTTCACTAATTCTTACTGTCTTCCATACCAACAGTATGCAACCCAGCTGGTGTGGGAGAGGATGAAACTGCTTATTGAACCTACAGCTGGTGTTGGAGTCGCTGCTGTGCTGTCTCAGCATTTTCAAACAGTTTCCCCAGAAGTAAAGAACATTTGTATTGTGCTCAGTGGTGGAAATGTAGACCTAACCTCTCTAACTTGGGTGAAGCAGGCTGAAAGGCCAGCTCCTTATCAATCTGTTTCTGTTTAGTTTATGCGAAAGAGATGGCATTCAGTATCTCTAAACACTTGGAAATTTTGTTTCCTGGTTACTTTAACTTCTATATTCCTCTCTTAAACAGCTTTCAAATTCCTAGTGGAGAGTGGATGTTTCAGTAATAGTTGTTTTTTCTTTTTTAACTAAGTAGCAAGAGAAAAACATCCATAGTTTACTGAGATACCTTGTCAAGGCCAAGAAAAGCCTTTTGCAAAAAGGCAGTAGACCTCTAGGCTAAAGTAGAAAACACAAACTTTGCCTAATTACAACCTGTAGGCTCCCATCCCTAGAGTGTTTCCTAGTAACAATGAGACAGAATCCCAATGAATCCATTACTCCATGTCCACTTCAGGCACTGCTAAAGAAATCTCACTTTTCATCCATGGTACTGGTTCTGGTACACATGGATCATAAGTCCATTTGGGGAAAACTCGTTTATAGAGGTTCATCAGGACTGTGTCCTGAGATTTTAGCTTCCCATCAAAACTGCACTTCATGTGGCCATGAGTACCTAGAAAGAAAACAGCAAGTTAGTCAAATTAAAATAGAGTATTTTAAAGCAGTAGTCTGCTAACCCAAGAGTCATTTAGTAGCACTGGGAAAACCTGGGCAAGGCACCAAATCCCATGTTTTCTTACCCAAAGGCTCCTTGATGTGTCCCCTGCGGCCCCACTTTGTTCTCAGTTCCACTGGTTTAAACCACAACACATCCTCTTAGAATGAAACACATAGAAGACCAAGATGAAACATATGCCCACAAAACGTAAACCCAACCCTCACCCCACAAAGGCAATCTGATCCCATCCTTCACACCTACCTCTGTTGAAGAACATGTAACGCACTACTGCCATCTTAGTAAGAATTTTGAAAGGATGACCACTCAAAACAACTCTTTTGATGACCATTCTGTCCGGATCCACTGACAGGAGAGAGCCTGTGGCAATGAGGCTGTGCATTCCTAAGGAGCAAAAGCAGAGCAGCAGGCATGTAAGCCAAGGCCTTCCATTTGTTGCTCCAGTTCGTTTAAAGACCTAAACAAACTCTTAGAGAAACTGTAAAGTAGGGATATGTTATGCTGCCCTCCTGAATCAATGGCAAAGATGATTAAAGGAAATTCCCACTAAGCCTGGCCCCAGAACCTATCCTAAATATAATTGTCTGAGCAGCATCCACCAATTAGCTATGCTTTGTAAGCAAGATAAAATCCCATTTGTCATCCTTACCTCAGACCATCGTGAGGCTGAGACTGGGATGTTTCAAAAACTATCATTACCTTCTTCATACCAAATGGCTCTTAAATCTAAACACAGAAAATAGTTTTAAACTTATAAAGGACCTGCAGACCTGTTCACCTCAGTGAACTTAACTTACCATTGCTATTCTGTTTGAAAAGCAGCACAGATGCAGGTGGAAACGTGATTGGGCCATATATTGTCACCACCAAGGCCACATCAGCAGTCAGGAATCTCTGAAACTTATGTTTATCCGCTACCATAATAGGGGTTAAAAAAGAAAAATGAAAACGTTTTTCAGAAACCATAGGTAATCTAGAAACCTGTGAAAAGCTGTATCACTGTAACTCTTAAACCGAAGACAACTTATGCTTCTTTACCAGGCTAGTTCTCAAAATATGTTCCTACCTCAATACAACTGAAAGATACAACTCAGTTCTTCAGAGTGATTTTTCAACTGGAGGCAGAATTTTGGAGCTTGGACTATATTTAGGGTTTGAAAAAATTCTCCAGATGATTGATACTTATCACCCCTACACCTCATTTGAGAAACAATGCTTTACAGAGAATATCTCCACTAAATCAACAGCTCTTAGTTTTGGGAAAGGATTGGCAGACATTTTCTATAAAGGGCCAGATAGTAAATATTTCAGGCCTATGGCCATACAGTCTCTATTTCAACTACTACTCAATTGTGCCACTAGAGCAGAAAAATAGCCACAGATAATACGTAAGAAAAAAACCCCACAACTGTGTTCCAACAAAATTTTATTTAACAAAACCAAGAGGTGGGGCAGATTTGGCCTAAGGGCCATACTTTGCTGATCTCTGATCCTGAGGCCTACCTAAGCTTCTGCTTTAATCTTCAATGAAACCCTCCCCCCTTCTTAATACTAAAGTTATAGGGAAATAAAATATTTTAAGGGAAAGAGAGGTTTATCACTCATTTAGATAGCATGGCTAGTAAGAACAAAAATTATCCAGAGCATCCATTAATACTGCCTTCATCATCTTCCGCCAGCCATTGCTGAGAGCTGAATGTGTACAGGTGATGTTCAGAAGCCTCCAAGTTAGTGCAAAGTATATTTCCACTCCTAATGTGTAGGAGTATAATCATTTTACCATAAAAAAGTGTCCCTGGTCACCACTCTTCAACATCTAATCTCAACATCTCAGATGCCAGCCACATTACCTCTCTTACCCAACTGTGGGCCACCCTTAGCCTTCACCCACACTGCCACTGACCATCCGATGCCAAGGGTTCTACACTTTGACACCATTTTATAGAGCCCCTGACTCCTATTCAAAACCACTTTGCAACAAATACTCATGGCAGAAAAGCCTCAGCACCACACAGAGGTTGCATCACTGGGATGCTTCAGACAGGTTCAGACATTGTGAATAAAAGCATCATTGGCTCCTAGACCAGAGTACTGAAAATATCCCTAACCCAGAAACCTAGAGTTTGAAATTGTGTATTCCACACACCCCCACTACAAATCATAGTCCCCCAGGAGACATTAAGATGGACAAGAACCCAGAAGCTTCCCCACTGCTTTACCTGCAGTGTGCTGAGAGAATAAAGGTGAGGCTCGGAAGCGCCTGAACCCACAGTGGAAGATCAGCTCCTCTTTGGCTTTCACAGGTTCAGTGTTGCCAGAGTGCCGGCTCACCACCATATTCAGTACTGACATCTGGGGACCACATAAGTAAAAGAGACCTTCATATATAAAATAGAGCAGCCTTAATTGAAAGAAGGTGAACCAAACTAGCAGGTTCAGATTCCCTTTAATACTTTCTTATGGAGAAGTATAGCTGACAAAACGAGATTCACCTTTTACATTTACTGACAACTGAAATTCAAGTCAAACATAGGCTGGTTTTCAGAGCCTTTCACGTATCCTTCTATACAAGCTAACCTTCCGGTGTCTAACATTGCAAAAGCTCAACATCTGCCACAAAATCAGTGCCTTCAAGTCACTCACTCAGCACATGCCTCAAAACCATACTCATTCAAGACCCTTCCCTCCTCAACTCTCAAACTGACCAAAGGCCAGAGCTCTCACATCCATGCCCACACACGACTGCTGGCCACCAAGATAAAAAAAGAGATCTACGTCATGGCATAACCCCACCCCATTTAAGGCTGCCAACCCTTGGTTAAAATCTTATCTGATGAACATACTTAGAGAAGTCTCAGAACACAGAGACTGCATCACTGAGATGCTTCAGACAGGTTCAGACACGTTGGGTAACACCATCATTGACTTCTCTATCATATTCTTTTGATTCCTAATCCTAAAGCAGATTTTTCCGATCCCAATGAGGAAAATGTCAGCCACATAAAATTTTAGACTGTCATACAATACAAAACTGATTGGAAAGTTTCATAACTCTCCATTTCCCACAAGACACTAACTCACCTTCTGTTCATGAGGTAGTAAAGAAAATGCAATCAAGGGTGCTCCTTGTTTAAAGTACTCATACACTGAGACAGGGACTTTAGAGACATGAAGTGTGACATACCAGCCAACCTGCCAGAAGAAAACAGAAAATAATCATGCAGTTACCCTTGAGGTCTCAATAATGATGAAGCATTTCTCCAAATATGTTAAAAGTTTTTCAGACTACTCTAAAGCCTACCCTCACCCTTCAAAACTGCCTTTCACAGATGCCTCAATACATGGATTAAACTTTTTCAGTTACCATCTGAAATCTCTTTGTTCTCAATATCACTCTTACCAGTGACTCACTGACTCCTTTAATGCAGCTATGGGCAGCACAAACCTAAGGTACTCATGCCAAGAGAAGGAGTAAAGGACAGGGCACCTTGGCAAACAGAAGCACATTATAAGGATGGACAAAGGAAGGCAGATACCTCAGCTCCTTCAACATCTTTTTCCTCAATTTCTTTAAAAATGCGTTTCCTAGTATTAGTAAAGTTCTGAAACTGAAAGATCCGAGCATAATCTTGAGGAAGGTTTTCCTTAGGATCCCATGGAGATGTCCGGAAGCTCTTGAGGCCTCTGTATTTCTGAAATCTAGATAGAGGAGATTTTAATAAACCTTTACACTATCTCTCAAGATAACCTAACAGCCTAAAACCATATTTCAAAACAGCTTCTAAACAGGGGTGCGTGGGTGGCACAGCTGGTTAAGCGTCTGACTCTTGGTTTTGACTCTGGGTCAGAATCACAGGGTCCTGGGATCGAGCCCCGTGTCAGGCTGTGCGTTCAGCATGGAGTCTGCTTGGGATTCTCTCTCTCCCTCTGCCCCTCCTGCTCATACTGTCCCTCTCTCTCTAAAATAAATAAAATCTTTAAACAAAACAAAAAACAAAAAAACCAGCTTCTAACGAGTATTTTCAGAACCAAGCCCCAGTCCCTCACTGACAAAGTCCTTACAATGGCTCCTTCAGGGAGCAGCTCTTTAATCTGGCAAACAAGGTCCTTGATAAAAGTCTTACCTCCCTAATATCCACCATAAACCCTCTGGCTTTAGTCACTCGCCTCCAGAACAGACAATGATCACCTACTCTTCATGCGTTTATTCTTGCCCAAACTCCCCCAAATCTACAAATGTTTTATAGTTTTAGTATTAGCTCCTATAGGAAGCATTTGCTGATTCATCTTAGTATTTCTCTTTCATTACAGTACTGTAACACTGTCAGTTTTTACCATACAGTCTAGAACTTGATTATATATTACTGTTTCCTGTATGTGCGTCTTACTTTCCCATATAAAATGTTAGCCCTTCAGGAGCAAGGACGATGTGTTTTCTTCTTTTGCATCACACTGACATAGTTCTGAGCCACATAAATTTGAAATAAAAACATACTGACTTTAGACTTGCTGACTAACCGAATTCTTGCAGCCACATCACGGGGGGTATCTACTTCATCCGGAAACATCTCTTGCAGTCTTTCTTGTTTATATTTCTCCAACATTTTTTCCTCAGCCTCATCATCCACATTCTCATCATCCAGATCATCATGCACAGACTCTCCCATAGTCATAGTTTCATATTCCTCCTCCTCTTCCTTTTCACTGCCCTCATCCTATAGAATAAAGATTATAGTTTCACACCTGTCTCTACCTTACAGGCCACTGAACTAGAAATAAAATAATTTTGGAGCGCCTGGGTGGCTCAGTCAGTTAAGCATCTGCCTTTGGCTCAGGTCATAATCCTGGAGTCCCTGGATCGAGCCCCACATTGGGCTCCCTGCTCAGCAGGGAGTCTGCTTCTCCCTCTTCCCCTTACCCCATTCGTGCTATAATAAGTAAATAAAATCTTAAAAAAATAAATAAAATAATTTTACTAGACACCCAGTCCAAACCAACATCAATTCTAATACAGATTGAGACAAAGTCTCATTTCTGGCAGTTACAAGTCATTCCTAGGAAACCGATCACACACACACCTCCAGGATTGCACTTTGCCTTGCATATGGGGCTGTACACAGAAGTGGCCCAAGGATCCATTTCTTTACCTGAGATTCCTCTTCAATAAAATCCTCATGTTCCATATCATCATATTCATCTTCCCCACCACTTTCACCATCCTCATCCAAAATCCATTCAGCTTGGTAATTGGATGTCCCTTTGGGAACCTTCTTTACCACCTTGGAACTTTTCTTCAAGAAGTCTGTAAAAGCCCAAACAAGTTAAGCTAAATTATATACCTCCTTTCCACTACTACTCTGGGTATTCTCAGCTAGGCAAGATACTAGATAGTGCTACCAACACCAGAAAGTCTAACAGACACTATGAGAAGAGACTACTTTCAAATTTAATTCAGCTGCCTCAGAAAAAAAAGAGAGAAAAACAACTAGCAATACTACACAGATAAATAACTTAGCAAGAAATCAAAGTTATCTGTTTGCTAGGAAACAATAACACAAGTAATTTTGAAAAATGGAGCAACGCTGTGTCCAATGTTTGCTTGACATAAACATACAGACTTTAGAGCTAAGAAGAGAAAAACTGACCTCCAAATAACATCCTCATCCCACTCTACCCTGTCAGCGCTAGAGAAAATCCACAATTCCAGGCCAGACGAATTACAAACAAGTTTGCCAATACCAACCATTAGCCTCACTCAGCTCCTCCTCTGTGGGCCAGGTTTGTTCCCCTTCCATTGGATCTGGGATAACCTCTGTTTGCAAAGATTCTTGTTTATCAGGGTCTGCTTTCATTAGGACCTTAAGGTCTTCCTCCATATCAGCTACAGCATCCGGAGCACAAATCTGAAAACCAAAATAGTTGACAGCAGTCAAACGTTACCCAAAAATCTACCAAATCCAACACAGTAACCAGAAAGATCCAAAAATAACATAGTTCTCAAGTAAAAGAATGAAACAATAAAATGGAAAGCCAAAACTTGTCAAATGTTTCAAACGTTCAATTTCCTAGCATTTTAAGACTATACCTCTGCTTGCTTTTGAGGCCTTTCATAATCTGGTCTCACTCCTATCTATTTATTACATACCTTACTTCCATCAAGCTGATTTCTTCAGAGTTCAAAGAAACCCTCTGATCTATCACTGTGCCTAAGTTCATGCTGTCTATCTTCTTTGATACTGTTTCATCTCTCTTCAACTCACAAATCACATTCATCCCTCTCAACACCTGACTCAAGTCTGATTTCTATGAAGCTCCTAGTCTACTTTCTCAACTTCCATAGCAGGTCTATACCTTAACCACACTTTTTCAATCTTTATTTCACAGCTGTTTGCCATTTTTTCTGACCTAATTAAGTTGTCCAAGGAGAAAGACCACATCTTGTGTGTCTTCTATAAACTCAAAGCCAATTGCTGTGCAAGGCACCTGTAAGTGCTGGATAAAGATGTAATATGTCAACATGTTCATAGTTGACAATTGCCTTACTTCAAACTGGCAGTCACCTCCAAAGACTAATATAGTTGTCTAGGAGTTCAGACTACCTTCTCTGACATTAGTTCACATCCTACACCAGCTTACACATGAATCTACAATACACAGTCTTAAAAAAAAAAGTACACAATCTTTAAGAACATCAGTATTACCTCCATTGCCATGCCTGGGTCCTTTTGGGATTTGATCACTCTGGGATTTAAAGGGAAAGGGTCCATAGGGGCATCTATCTGTTTCATCTGGAAATCACCCTGTCCGACGATATGCAGCAAGCTATTTACATTCATAGTCTGCCCACGAACATAGCCTGAGATTTTCAAGGTGCCCACCAAGTTATTTTCTTCACTTGGCACAAAGTCAGCTGCATGAGCAAACAGGTAGGCCCGTCGATCTCGAAAGGCAAGATGCCGTTGCTTTTGGTTAGCCAACTGCCTGAGCAGCATCTCTGCCTCCTGTTGAGTGTCTAATAGGAGAAGTTTGTCATCAGGAAAACGCTTCTCTACTGCTTTACTTAGCTTCTTTCTGGCATCTATTTGTTTCCTTGGTGGGAGGCCAGAAACACCCTGGACAGCTAGTGCTGTGAACAAGAGAGAAAAAGCTTTGTTACCTGTTGCTTTACTACATGTAACTTCCCCCTGTAGTTCACAGACAAGCTAACAGTTCAGTTGTGAGCCCAGAAATCACTAAGAAACACAACACTCAACTACCCTAAAAATTTTTATAGTGAAACTAAAGTTCATGTTCTTCTTCCTCTGGGCAAAGGGCATTCCAGAAATAAAAAGGGACCTTGATAGATAATTGCTAAATGATGGACCAAATTTAGGCCATTCCGGTACAACCCACCATCAGCCAAATACAATCCACCTGTTATATTACTGTATCGTGTCGGACATAATGCCTGGCAAATTAGGGGTGCATAATAAATGCTAATTCATTTCCCTCCTTTGCCTCTAATACTCCCAAGTCACTTACTATAGGTGGGAAGGCCCTGAGCAAAGAGGCAGGAAAGGCAGTAATCCCCAGTGCTGTCCCAGCCTTCTAGTGGGTCAAGGAGGAAAACGATGGTATCCGCGACTTTGGCCATGTCTAACACAGTGTGCAGATCCCCTAGACATACAAAACAAAGTTAGCAGGAAGCAGTATTTGGCATCAGCACATTATACCATAAGAATATTACCACTACTCAAAACATAACAATAGAAAATACTGTTGTATGCTCTAACCTGGCCTTGCAGATGTGAAAAACCACCGATGTTTCAAGCGGGGGCATAACAGCATAAAGCTATGGGTGCTTCCCCATTCATTCACGTGTACTGTTCCGGTGTCCTTATCCTGAAGCAACCGAAAGGCCTCTGGCAGGGAAATCCTTTCATGCAGGGGCACCACCAGTACCTGATGAAGAGGACCATCCTTGCTGCCCAGCTGTCTCTTCTCTGCCAGAACCTAACAGACCGAATCGATGTTTCAGTACTTCGTTTCACTATTGCCTTTCCCACAGTATGGATGCCCCTTCCTCACCCCCCACTCCCCACTCCCAGCCCACCGCATTTTTCTTGTAAAAGGAAGCATGTATGCCTGGAGAGTGGGCCGGAACTCGGACCAAGGCAAACAATGTCGTAGCATGACCCTAGATCTGCACGCCTGACGTGTGACATCCCCAACCCCTTCCCAGGGTCACATTTTTTAGTTCGAGGCATTATCCACCTAGAACAGTTGTGAAGCCACACCAATCCCCAATCCCTGCTCCTCTCACCGCCTCCTTCTTCTGCTTTCGGAGTTGGTTGGCGCGATGCCTCTGGTCTACTCTGCTGAGCTCTTTTCTCACCTTCTTGCTTAGGATTTTCAGTGCTAGACGACCTAGAGAAGATCAGTAAGGGATCTTGTGCAAGGTACCAGAGGGTCAAGAAAGGGGACCCTCTCGGCCCACCTTAGAGCCTCTGTGCGGGGTCCAGGCCGGAGGAAGGAGCTCAGTCTGGACAAAAAGGAAAGCAGTTAATATGGACTAAACAGCCCTTCTTCCTCCAACCCTATCCTCTCACCCTTGCCATCCCGCTGCGCGGATCCCCGACCCCGATGGCGCCCGCCTTTATGAGCTTTATTCTGCTGCTTCAGCGGGCCAGAACGGTGAGCCGCCATGCCGCCGCTCACGTGTACCCAGTCAGCACCAGTTCCGGGCCGGACTTAGCGCTTCCGGTTCCCTCTGAGCTGCCCACCCCGTGGCGGGGCGGGGCTCACCGTTTCCCCTCGCGAGAGTTTTCCCAACCAACCTCAGAGAGTGAGACACTTCTGTCCCTGCAAAAGTGCCGAGTAAACTTTTCCCACGCGGCGGTCTGGGGCTGGGGACCTTGAAAAATCGGATGTAGATTCGAGGTTTGGGCTCTAGGTCCTGAAGGGCTTTTTGCTACCCGTATTTTCATTTTTTTGCGCTATCAAGTTGTATCAGGAAGCTGTTGAAGTTTCTCCATTCGTGCGAAAGAGGGCTAAGCCCCACCTCTCATCTAGATTTGTGCACGTAACTCCTCAGTTTGCAGCAGCAGGGGTTACCATCTTGAGCAACCCTTTGTTTCTCTTGTGGGGCCGCTCAAGTCTACAAGACAAATCGCGTGAAAGGCACTTTTCTCACCTTCACGGGCTCCGTATAAGTTCCCGCTGATCTCATTTATTCCATCCCGCGCCCCCACCTCTCACGTAGCTTCAGGAAGGACGGGACAGGAGAGGGAGAGCTGGCCTTGACACTCGAGCCCTCAGGGGGGTTTAGAGGAACGAGGGAGCTCTGGCCTTTCAGCCAGGAGAATAACGCTGGCTTCCCCGTAGCCATACTCGAGGTGCGAGGGACCCCGGCCCTTCCCGTCGGGAAAACGAGCGAGTAGAAATCAAGGAGCGTCTAGCTGGGTTGAGGCCAGCTCCGATGTGAGCAACTTTCCCTCAGCCGTGGGGTCCAGGGCGCGCCAACCACTCCGCGCAGCGCTGCGCGAAACTGGCTGCGGGCGCTCACAATGCGGGTTCGCACCCTCGGGGCGGGAGCCTGCGCGTTGCCATGACAGCGGCACGCGAGGCGCGCGCCCGGGGGGGGGGCCCGCCACCCCCAGGCGCGCGCAGGCTCCCCCCGCCCCTCCCCCTCCCCCTCCCCTCCCGGTTGCAGAGCGCACCCCCCGCCCCCAGCTGTGGGAAGGGGCCGGGCCAGCCGCCTGACGTCTGTGCGGGGCTCGGAAGATGGCTGCGGAGCCCAGCACCGGGCAGTGGCTGCGGCGGCGGCGGCGGCGGGCGGGGAGCGCAGCGGGCGGGGGCTCCGCCTTGCGCGTGGGGCGCTGAGCTGAGAGGCGCAGAGGCGGCTAGGGAGCGCGGGGGGCTTGGGGGCGCAGCTCGGCGACGCCTCCCCGCCACCCGCCGCACCATGGGCAGCGCGGAGGACGCAGTCAAAGAGAAACTGCTGTGGAACGTGAAAAAGGAGGTAAAGTCGGGGCAAGGACCCCCGGGGCTCGCGTCCGTGCCCGCGGGCCCGGGACTGGGGGGGCTCGAAAAGGTCCGCGCTCCCCCTCTCAGGGCGCGGGAGCTCACGGCCCTGGGCCTGGCGGGGGCGGGGTCCTGGACTGGCTGCGGCTCCCGCCTCCCTCCCGGATGTGGGAACAGCACCCCTCGGTCCGAGGGGCCAGGCCGGCCCTCCGGCGCTTGTTTGCTCCGCGATCCCGCAGTTCCCCACCCTGTGACGGCAACAGCCCTGGGAGACCAAGGTCGGGGAAGGGGTGGCGGCGATTTCTGGAGAGGTGGTGCTGCCCATTCATTGCCCGCGCCTCCTGGGGAGGGGGCGGGGCCCCGCGAGGCCTCAGACAAGGCTAAACCGGTGGTTTGGGGGCTTAGCTTGGGTTTGCCCTACACCCAATTCAGGGATCCCTCTGGGAACCGAGTCGCGGCTTCGGCTTCGGGAGGGTTCGTCGCACACCTCACTGCTTCTCACTCCACGCCCACGTTCCTACCCAGAAACCACGGGGGAGGCGGCTTGAGAATGGTTTTTAAGACTAAGATTTTTTTTCCCCGTTTGAGGGAACCCTCAACCCAAATGTCAGGAAGACGGGAGTCCTCCCCTCTACTAATGTCCTTTTCCTTGGTCCTGCCCTAAAGCCCATTTCAATTTCATTGTGTGTGGGGGTGTACCCATATGAATGACTCAGAGAGTATGAGAGCTGGAGAGCTCAAACTGCAGCGTGGATTAGAATGGATTAGGCCTCTGGAACCATGAACTCCGCACCTACCTTTGTGGCTGTCTTTTACCAGATGTGCAATCTCCATGAGGGCAGGAAACCGTCTGTTGTGTCCACTGTTCTGTATTCAGGACCTGGCACACAGTAGGCATTCAATGAATGTTTGGTAAATATCTTGGAGACTGCAAGATGGTGGGCATTCATAACCTTGGAATACTATGAACCTAGCTCTGTGTGACTTGAATGAGTTACTTAACCTCTCTGAGTCTTAATTTCTTCATTTCTGAAAGAAGGATATGTACTTCATATATAAAAGTTTACCATATTGGTTCCTTTACCCCTTCCTGGAGTTTCAGGATTGGAGAAGACTCTGGGTTCTTAAACTTCTGGAAGGCTCTGGATGGTTCTCTTACATTAACTATGGCCTGGCTACTGTGCCCTAACATTTATTTGTTCCCTTCCCTCTTGCTGGCAAAGAAGAAGTTGAAGCCATCACCTTTCCAGCTGTGTGTGAGAACTCCCTTGTGACTTTCCTGTGAAGTGGCCAAGAAAGTATTTTAGGCCAGGAGTATTATCAAATCGGCATTTAAACCGCAGCCCTGGTCTCCCAAGGAAAAGTGAAATCCCAAGTCTCAGGTTATCCTAAGGAAACAAACAATCTAGTGACAGAGACTCATATGAACAGTATAAACAAGAACAAAAAAAGTAGCCATACCTAAACTATGGACAGATGTGCTAGGATTGTTGGTGTGATCCAAATTTAGGGTTGATGGGTGATATAGGAAAGATTTCTTAGAAGACCGTGATTCTTTTTTCAATACTTAAAAGGCTCTTTATACTACTCCAAGAATGATTACTAAACAATTGTGAGAAATGTCCAAAATATGTCACAGCTATGTATATTACCTGACAAAGTTTAACCTTCTCTCAATTCTTAGCTCCTTTCTCTCTTCAGCACTTGATTTAGAGAGAAACATATCCTTTCCTCTTCTATGAGTAGAAACTGGGGATAATTTTAGGCAAGGCTGGTCTTTCAACACAAAACCTCTGGTATAATTCTAGAGTCATCTATACGTCCTTCTAACCCCCAGATCTGCCCTACCCACCTGTTCCAGATGCCTGTAGGTCTTTGAGCTGTGACTTTCTGCTCTGTTTAATACAAACACCCCTTGGGAAGAAAGTTTAGAGTGCAGGATCAATCTGATTTCCCTCTAACTGCTAATCATTAGCAGTTTCCAATAGAGAGAAGCCTCCAGGTCCTTCCTCCCTCCTCCCCGGGCTTTAGAAGCTTTACCATTTTCCAAACTGTACAGTCCTAGGGCCTTGGGAACAAGGGCAGCATCAGAACACTGCATGTGTTGTCCAAAGAATGTCAACCACACACTACCTAGAGCTTAGTTTATCTGTAAGATTTTATACTGGGGTTGAGGTAATCCATCCCTCTAATCTCCAGTATTACTATCTGTCTCTTGGCAGGTTCCCCCAGGACATCAAAAATGCTTGGCTTAAGTGTTGAGAGCAACTAGAACCTCATACATTGCTAATGGGAGTGTAAATTTATAACCACTTTGGAGAGCTATTTGGCAAAATCTAGTAAAGTGGAATATAGGTATCAGAAATTCCTTGTCTAGAAATATAAATCCAAGGAAATGAGCACCTATGTTCACTAAAAGACATATCTGTAATGTTCACAGTAGCGCTATTCATGACAGCTCCAAATTGGAAACTACCCAAATGCCAGTCAATTGCGCTATGTTAACACAATAGAGAATGAACGATCCACAGCTACATACAACATGAACACATCTTACAATCATACCAGAGAGCAAAAGAAACCCAATCACAGGGGCACCTGGGTGGCTCAGTCGGTTATGCATCTGCCTTTTCGGCTCAGGTCATGATCCCAGGGTCCTGGGATCGAGCCCCGCATCGGGCTCCCTGCTCTGCGGGAAGCCTGCTTCTCCCTCTCCCACTCCCCCTGCTTGTGTTCCCTCTCTCGCTGTGTTTCTCTCTGTCAAATAAATAAATAAAATCTTAAAAAAAAAAAAAAAGGAGGGCGCCTGGGTGGCTCAGTTGGTTAAGCGACTGCCTTCGGCTCAGGTCATGATCCTAGAGTCCCAGGATCGAGTCCCACATCGGGCTCCCTGCTCAGTGGGGAGTCTGCTTCTCCCTCTGACCCTCTCCCCTCTCATGCTCTCTCACTCTCTCTCTCTCAAATAAATAAATAAAATCTTAAAAATAAATAAATAAATAAATAAGGAAACCCAGTCACAAAACTCTACACACTGATTTCATCTATAAAAAGTATAAAAACCCACAAAACGACTCTATGATATAAGAAGTCAGGATAGCAGGAATCCTTGAAGGGAGTAGTGACTGGAAGGAAGTATGACAGTGGTGGGTGCCTGAGGGTGCTGGTCACATGTTCTGTTTCTTCATCTGTCTTGGTTTGACAGGTGTGTTCAACTTGTGAAAATTCATCAAGTTGTATAATTATGATATATACTTTTCTCTATAGTTTTACTATCCAATAAAAAAGTTTTGTATGCGTGTAGTTTTTTTAAAAGTGCTTTCTTAAAGAAAGATGTGACTGCTTATCTTACAAGGTATTTGGAAGCTTTTATATCCAGGTAGGAACCCAAAACATCAGGATTTTATTGAGACAGAAAGAAGGCTGGGCTTGCAAGCATGTGGAGAGTGTCTCTGAGGCCTGCATGAACCCTAACCTTGGAGAAGAGGGAGTAAATGAGGGGCAGGTTGTTTGTCTATACCCTGTAGTGAGCTAGTTTGTCCCTAAAGGACAGTGTGCCTGCCCAGAAGCCCTTCTCCGGCTAAGTACAGATGAGTAAATGGCATCCTCCCCTTCTCCACAGTGGGGTGCTTCCTCCTGGACTGAAACATCTGCACTGATTGCTTGGTGGATTTATGACATCTCTCTTCCTGGTTGCCTTTCCAAGGAAACGCTTTGCTTCCCCACCCCTCCTATCCCTACTTACTCTCTATTTTGCAAGTGTCTGAATCCAGACCAGGAGAGCAGGGCCAAGCCGTTTACTTGCCCACAGGCCTTTGATCGGAAAAATAAATAAGATGCTGCCTGTTTGTCCACAGGTGAAGCAAATCATGGAGGAGGCTGTCACCAGGAAGTTTGTGCATGAGGATAGCAGCCACATCATTGCTCTGTGTGGTGAGTGACTGGGGGCTGCGGGAAGTGGGTTTAGAACTGCAGACACTGTCCTAGGCCGAGGAAAGAACACTCCTCAGGTTTAGTAGTTTTCAAATATGGTTAGAATCCAACTCTTGAAACATTTGAGATCTCCCTGGGCCTGGTCCTGAATCAGGATCTCCAGGGCCCAAGGATCTACGTATATCTAGTTCCTTTGATCCTTTGTGTGCATCAGAGTCACCGAAAGAGCTTGTTCAAAGATGGATTCCTGAGTCCCAGCCCTGGAATTTCTGATTCTGGTAGGTCTGGGGTAGGCCTGAGAATTTGCATTTCTGACAGATGGTTCTGCTGCTGCTGGTCCAGGGACCACACTTTGAGAACCACTGACCTAGGTAATTCTGGTTTGGGAATCACTGCTCTGGTTTATTTTTACTTTAACTTTGGGGGAAGGGTTTGTAGTTTTGGGTGCTTTCTGTGCCACATCTACTTTCTAATTAATCCCACCTGTGTTGCTCTGGCATCCCAGCTCTCCAAGCACTGGATTGGGTGCAAAACAACATGGGCTACGATAGGAGGGAAAGCCAAAAGCCCTCCTGCCTTACAAGGGAAAAAGTCAGTAATGAAGCATCCCTTCCTCCTCACTGTGAAGACTTTTGCCTTTGCAGAGGCAAGCCTGTCTCTACATACAATAGAGTTTTCTTGGGTTTGCAGGAATTCAATCTTCCTTTCAGCTCCCTTTCTGAGGGGGCAGCTTGCCATCTCTATGTTGTTTTCCTTGGCCTCTGAGATTGGTGTTTGGGATTTGTGGAAGGGAGGTTGTGTATTTCTTGAGAGGAAGGAATGAAAGGAGTGAGTGAGGGAAAGAGCACTGTTCGACAGTACCGTGGTGAGGCACGTAGAGCTGCCCACCGTCAGTCTAGCAACAAATGCTGAGGGTCTGCCGCAAGCCAGATCCTGTTCTCCGGAGAGGGAAACAGCAATAACAAGATAGAGTCTCTGCCCCCAAGGGCTTACATTTTGTGGGGAGAGAGAAAACCAAACGTACACATAAATATATCCTGTAATAAAGGTATGAAGAAAAATAAAGCAGAGAGATGAGGGAGAGCAGCTGGGGAGAGATGGCCTGGGAGCAGAGCCTGAGTGACAGACTAAGGATTCACGTGAATCCTGGTGCTCTGCTTATTTACGTCATCTTGGACAAGTTTCTTAACTTCTGTCACCCTTAGTTTGCTCCCCTAAAAAGAGGACGGATTCCTATCTCAAGGAATTTTTGTGGGGATTGAGATGATGCATGTGAGCATTTCTAGCACTGTAAGAGCTCAGGCAATGTCTGTCTTTCCTTCTTTGGATATTGAGGCTGAAACTAGGTGTGCAGGATTTGAGTTCCCACCGTCTTCCTTTTGGGTAAGTTTCCCAATTCTTTGAGATGTTATGATTCCCAGAGTTACAAGGAGCAATCTAATCTCAAGGCAGAACCTACGTTAGGGGAGAAGCATGGTAGTCTGCAATAAGTGGCTTCGAAGAATATTAGAACTCTACTCCTTCCCACTTGTGTTGCCCCTTGACATCAGCCACTATCTGTCGTTGTCACCAGAAGGGCTCTGCTGGTGGCCTAGTTATGCGTGGCTTAATTCCTCATCCAGACCACATACAACACATACAGAAAACAGAATAAAGTAGCACAAACAGCTTGTGCATGGGCACCACATGTGGGTGGCCAAGGGGGAATAGGGGAAAGAGAGGCAGGGAGAAGAGTTGTGGGTATCCCACATTCAGGCCAATTAGGATGAGCAAACTGTCAGCTCTCCTCTGATCAGTGCAGGGGCCCCCAGGAAGCCGTGGAGCTTTCACTTTTGTCTCCTGCCTGGAAGCCCAGGGCTCTTTCTAGCAGGCAGAGATACTACCCTCAAAAGGAATGATGCTTCTACTTTCAGCCAGTTGTAGTTGCTGAAACAGAACAGGGGTCTGTGAAATAGACCCAAGTCTCCAGGGTTCTGCTGGATCTCAGGAAGGTGCCTTAGGTCTGCCAGTGCAAACTTAAATGTCCACAATCAGACTAGAACGGTCCACACAAGAAGCTGTCTGGGTGTGAGACTGCAGGCAGTGGTGGTGGGGACTGGGGTGAACTGAGTATTGCTTTACCACCATTCAGCTCCTGCAGGAATGCCAGCCCAGCCTTGCCATGGCCTTTGTTTTATTTTAGGAGAAGCCGTAAGTCTGGGCTTTTATATGAAATTTCCCAATTTTCAAAGGTTGACAACTAATTCCCATTATGTATTTGTTTTTTTATTTATTCTAAGTCGGCGCATGGGGCACAATACAGGACTTGAACTCGTGACCCTGAGATCAAGAGTTGGATGCTTAATGGACTGAGCCACCCAGGCACCCCAAAATTCCCATTTTTAAAAAATGTGTGGGCCAAACAAAAGGCATCTCCAAGCCTCTGCCAGTTTTGCTGCCCCTGTCTTGGGCTCAGTGCTGTCACTGAGGGGAATGTTAGCAGGAGGGGTTGCCAACAGTATAAAGCTAAGTCAAGCCCATGGAAAAAGGAATCCTTGGGCTTTGTCAAAATTGGTATTCAGTGTTGAGGTAAATCCCAATTTGGGCTCAAAATAAGGTATGTTTAAAGCAGTGACTATCAAACTTTTTTCCTGACTGCAAGCCATTTACATGCATTATACAATAGAATCATAATCAGGGATTTTTGGGAGGAGGTAGAAGAAAGAATAGAGATGTATTGATGGAAAACTGCACCCCTTTGGTTTTTTGAAGATTTTGATGTGCCAGTCTCCTTCACCCCTGGGCAAATGCTCAGAAATGCATTTCTAGTCTGAAGTAGATCCAGTCTTATACTGGGTCCTGCTGTTGTCCCAACCACATCCAGAATTCAGCTTTGTTCTGGGAGGAACTGGAGTGCAGAGAAGGTACTGAGAGATCTGAGCAGAGCAAAAGCTGTGGAGGTTGGATTAACCACGGAGTGGCCACATTCCCTAGAGCCTTGGAGAGCACTGGGGCCCTGGGCCCCTCTGTCCTTGGCAGGGGAGGGCAGGGCCTGGGCAAGATGAGCTGCTCTCAGCTTCCTTAGACTAGAGATACTTGAACTGGAAACAGACTCTTCCTGGAGAGCCTTAGAAATGGAACTGAAGAATCCCAGGCCAGCACTGGCCCAGTTCCCTGGAAAGCCATTGTGAGTGCTGTGAGCTCTGACCCTGGGCAAACCCAGGAAAGTTGTGCCAGACCCCTTTTTCTATTACCCACGGGAGGAGGCAGACTCCCAGGACTGGTTAGAGTGTGTGTTTCTTGTGTGTGTGCTGTGGCTGTTCCTAAACCTGTTTGTCCAGAAGCTGGTCAGGCCCTTGTAGGTGGAAACCTTGTGAGGAAGCTTTGCTGGCAAGCCCTGGCTGGCAGTGGGGAGGGCTTCTCTGTGTGCTGTTCTCCAACCACACAGCATGGCTGTCAGCATCAGGCCCGCAGCCAGAGGCTGGGGCTCGGGGAGTAGGCCCAAACCTACCACTGCAGGAAAGGAGTCTCTGATATCTCACTTTTTTATCTTAAAAAGGCTTGTCAAGTTTGCATTTCATTTCATAAAATCGTCTTTGAAATGTTTAATATAAAGACCTACTGTTGAATCAAATTAATGCACCTTGTTTTTCCTGCGGCTTCTTAAATCCCCAGATGTAAGCTGATGTCTCCTGCCACCTCCTACCCCAAGGGCAAGGCGCTTTTAACTTTTTTTAAGTTTTATTTATTTGATAAGTACCCCACGTAGGGCTTAAACTCCCATCCGCAAGATCAAGAGTCTCCTCCTGTTGAGCCAGCCAGGTGACCCATGGTGCTTTTAACTTTTGCTTTTGGGCAACTCAAGGTTAGGTTAAACACCAAACTGTCCCAGATTTCGCCTTTGAACTCTGCGTTTCTAATAATAGTGTACAATGCTTAAAGAGGACACTTTACTCTCTTCCCGTTGGGGATCTGAGGTAATCCAGGCATCAACCCTTGAGCACTGGAGAAGCCGCCATTTCTCTGGACCTGCCCTTCCTCGGGCTCATGGCTAGGTGTGGCTGCCTCCACAGTATTTCTGTGTGCTCTGCTCTGATTGGGCACCGAGTTTGGATTGTAACCTTTGCTGGGTAAAACAGGTTTACAGAGCTGGCCTGGCGCAGCAGGTTCTCAGACTCATAACGTCTCTTCTGCTCCCCACACAAGGCATTGGGGGCAGGACCCAGGCCCAGGTCAGCCCTGCCCTTCAGTCACCGGGGTCCCAGCTCTCCCTGCGCACATCCTCAATCTGCGGATTGTTGCTTCGGGCTGAAGATGGGCTGTGATGGGAGACGGGTGGAGTCTGTGGAGCTGGGAAGAGCAGCAGGGCTTTATTAACGACCCGCTCCCCGTTGCTAAGCAGCTTTCATTAGACTGGAAGGTCGGCTGCGGTGAGCTCCTCTGGGGAATGGTGAGGAGATGCTAATGAGCTGGGAGAGAAGCAAATGCTCTGGAAGGATTGCCTCTCACCTGAGACGTTGCAGCAGAGCTATTTCAGCACATGCTGAGATTCAGACTCCAGGCAGTTTTTAGTCTGTGAAAGGGATTCCTTCTCTCTTCTTCCCACCCATACTGAATGAACAGCTCATTCTCAGGGTATCTGGCTTCTGCCTCTCACCTGCAAAAAGTCAGAGTAGGAAGGAAGGCCCCTGTGGGGAAGTGACTCCTCTCACCCTGCACTGGGACGAGGCTGTGGGCCTGTGGTGGTGGTCACACACTAAATGTGTGACCATGGCCAGTTACTCAGCAGCTCTGAACCTACCCCAGAATGTTGATGTGAGGACCAACGGAGTGACACAGGTAAAGCACACAGCATGGAGCCAGGTACACAGTAGGTGCTCAGTAAATGTTGCCGTTATCATCATCCCCACCACCAGCAACTTTCTACTTTGTTCTTCAAAGTGATCCTACAGGGGGGGGAGATGGGTGAAATAAGTGAAGGGGATTAAGAGGACACTTACCATGGTGGGCACTGAATAATATATAGAACTGTTGGGTCGGTAGGTTTTACATCTGAAACTAATATAACACTGCATGTTAATTACATTGGAATTAAAAAAAAAAGTGATCCTATAACCTTCCCCATCAAGCCTTCTAGAACCTGCTCCAGGATTTCATCCGAGAATCCATGTTTCTGAGAGTTTGGAGCATCTAAACAATTAGAGAAATTTGAACTCCAGGAACTTAATAATATTAAGAAATTTTTGTTAATTTTGTAGGTGCAATCAAGGTATTATGTATCTTTTATGTATCTCTTTTGTAATAACTTTGTAAAGGTATTATGTATCTCTTTTTTTATGTATCTCTTTTACAGATATCTACTGAAGTAGTCATAGATAGAAATATATGATATCTAAAATTTGCTTCAAAATAACCTGGGGATAAGTGAAAAAGTGGTTGGAGGTGGTATAGTTGAAACAAGATGGGTCATGACCCACCTGTCCATTGCTTGAGTTAGGTGATGGGTACATGGTGTTCATTCTGTCATCCTCTTTACTTTTGTATATATTTGGAATTTTCCATAGTGAAGTTTTTTTTTTTTTTTTAAAGGAGGAGGAAGAGATACAGTGAGTATAAACGACTCTCCTGAGGAATTTTACATGAAGGGGAGCAGCTAAATGGTTCAGTACCTGAATGGGGATATAGGGCCAAGGGAGGTGGTAGTGGTGGTGGGGGGGTTTGTTTTTGTTTTTGTTTTTGTTTTTAAGTTGGAGAAGTTATAGAATGTTTATGTACAAATGGGAAGAACCTAATGGGGAAACATTAAAGATACAAGGAAGAGAAGTGGTGTTTGCTGGAATGATGTTCTTGAGAGGTGAAAGGGGCTGAAACCCAATGTGTAGGTAGACAGGGTGCCTTAGAGAGGAGCACACAGACCATCTGTAGGGACAGGAAAAAGGCAGGGGCTGGGCCTGAGGTGCAGGGAGGAAAGACGCCAATGCTAATGATCACCTTCAGGGTGCTTGAGAAGTAATAAAGGAGCCTTTTGCACTTCTGCATAGCCTATTGCTTGTAGTCACTCAAAAACCTATGGAGATGGGACCTGTTCCTTTCCCTCATTGCAGCTGAAGCTCAGAGAGATTTAGTGGTTTGCACAAAGTCAATAGCGAGTAGGGAAAGGAGCCAGAGTTTGAATCCATATCTGTCTTGCTCCAAAGCCCTTGCTACCCAAGGATGGGTCCACCCGTGTGGCCTACCTAGGAGAGGAGCCCTGAGGTGTAGGGCATTGCGGAGCAGTTGGCCCTTGTGGAGACATGGCTCAGGTCACCAAACAGTGGACTCGGGGTGTTCAGAGATACTCTGGGAGACAGTGGGTCCTCGCTGAGCTGAGCGAGGCCAGCACTGGCCCAGTTCCCTGGAAAGCCATTGTGAGTGCTGTACATGCAGATTCTGCCCTGCATCTCCATCGGGGTGAAGAAGATAGATGTATGTGGGAGGAACTTCATTTTCCTCACCTGCCGGGTTCTGGATTATCAGGGCAGTGCTTTCTCCTCACGAAGAAAGTCTGAATGGGAGAGTTGCTTTCTTGTCTTAGGGCACTGAACCAGGCTGACTGCCTCTGAAAGCTGAAGCAGTCAGCGTCACTAGGGCTGGCGGACAGAAAATATACTCTCGTTACCATAGAAATGCTCGTTCCGGGTCGAAGCAGCTGCTGTAGATCCTGGGTGGAAAGAGCCAGCCAGGGAAGTGGGGAGGACAGAGGTGGGGGAGGCCTGCCCTCTCCCCTTTGCTCTTCCCACTTCATCTGCTACAGACAAAATATTGATTTCTCCCATTGGCAGTTGGAGGAAGTTCCGCCTTAAAAAAAAGGCTGCCCATCCCACCCATTCCTTTAACTCCAGAGAGGCTGCTGCATCCAAGCCATTCTGCTTTTAAAAATTCTGCTCGGAGCACCCGGCTAGCTCAGTCCATGGAACATGCGCCTCTTGATCTCGGGGTCGTGAGTTTGAGCCCCACGTTGAGCATAGGGATTACTTTAAAAATATTTTTTAAGGGGCGCCTGGGTGGCTCAGTCGGTTAAGCATCTGCCTTCAGCTCGGGGTCATGACCCTGGGGTCCTGGGATTGAGCCCGGCATCCGGCTCCCTGCTCAGCGGGGAGTCTGCCCCTACCCCCTGCTCATGCGCACACTCTCTCTCAAATAAATAAATAAAATATTTTTAATAATAATAAAAATAAAAAAAATAAAAATTCTGCTCTAAGTGGTATCCTCAAAAACTCCAGGATCCAAACCAGCCACCTGTGGCTGACTGCTCCACCCCTCACTTTCCTCACTTGGATTCTCTATGGAAACTACAACCACCCAACTCCCCCGTTGCACAGATGGCAGCCAGCAGAGGTGGGGGAGCAGCAGTTACTTGCCACTCCTGCTCTTCCCGTTACCATCCCTTCTTGGCTCAGAGCCTTGGGCTTAGCCTTCATGTCAGGCTGTGCTGACTCTGGATGCAGTGTCCCTGTGTCTCAACCAACTGGCCTAGTTCTCCGAAGGCCATTCAGTGGATCCCTCTATTACCAGGCCCCTTGGCTGCTGAGCACAATTTGAAAACAGGTATGTATGTGAGAGCCAGGGTTGTTGCTGAAGCTCCCTGGGCTGATGGAGGACCCTTCTAACCACTGCTGCATGTCCTGGGCAACCATTGTTTTAGTCCATTCTTATGGGCCCTGGAGATACTGTAGCTTGTCCCAGCCCACTGAATTTTCTCTGGTCCTTGCCTAGCTCAGATCACCTGTGGCTAAGCTAAGCAGAGCCCTGGTGCTCTTGTGGGGGTGGGGAACCAAGCCAGTTGGGAGGGATTGCTGAGGGAGCTGGTGAAGGGGCTGGGTGCCCATGGACAGACCCAGCTTTTCTGGGTTTTGTGAGTTTTGATTCACCTCCAGGCTAGAGAAAGTTTCTAGCATCATCTCACAATAGAATCGTGGTATCTGGGTTGGAATGGTCACCTGTTTATTATAATTATTATTCTGATTTGATAATATATTACCTGGTTCATAAATCAAAACTGTACAGAAGGTATACGGTGTAAAGTTTACTCCTTTACTGAGCTCCATTCACATCCCACTTTCCCTCTACTTACCCATTTCCACCCAGGTAACCGCTACCACTTTTGCTTCTTATGCATCCTTCCAGAATTTTTTATCCTAGTAAAAGAAATTATATTCTCTGTTTCCCCCGTACACACCCCTTTTGTAATGAAAAGGTATGCAATCATACTGCCCTGCATCTTGCTTTAGGAAACTTTTCATTGTTAGTTCCTAGGAAGCATCCTCCCTCGTTTTCAGAGCTAGTGTGTGAATATACCATATTTACTTAACCTGTCCCCATTGATGGACGTGAGGATAGTTTCCAGTCTCTTGCAGGTATATCTGTGGACTAGGTTCTCAGAAGAGGGGTTACTAGGTTAGAGGTTATTTGCACTACTGATGGATAGTGTCACACTGCCCCGCAGGAGTGGTGCATGGTGCCAGTCAGCTCTCCCCACAGCGAGGTCTGAGAAGATTTAGTAAATTCCCGGGTCCTTTCCATCTCTGTCTACCAATGTCTTCTCTATTCTAAACTGGACTCCTTGGAATCGTTAAATCAGTGTGTAAGGATTTGTGGGAGGGGCCCTAGAGGCTTCCGTTAGCACTTGTGGTCTCCAGCCCATTTAGCATTTGTTAAACCCCGTAACTTTTAATAGATCTTATTGGGACATCAGAGGCTGGTGAGGGAAAGTTCCAGGGCTAGTCTTGGCCTATCATTCCAAGCTTTTCCCTGGGAAGATGGTGCCACGCCTTTTGGGAGAGATGTCCACAGCAAGGTTCTTATAGTTCCCGGAGCCTTCTTGTCAGTGGGATGGGATGACAGAGTAGAGAGGGTACCATGGGCTCATCTGGCACCATAGCTCCAAAGTTCTACTGGAAGACCAAGGTGAGGAGGGAGAGGGTTATGCTTATCGAACCATGTCTGTTTCTCTGTTTTGTTTCTCTTTATTCACGCAAACCTTTCCAGTACAACCAATGACCAAAAATAGTGTTGATTTGTATTAATTAGTACACATTTGTCCCATATGAAACGAGCTAGATGATGTCAGGGATGTCTCATCCCTCTTCTGGTGGATCCAGGATTGCTGTAGGTGGTACCGGGACCTAGTGGAACAGGGGTTCCTGAGCCTTCACTTAGAAGGAGGATGGGTGGGGCGCCTGGGTGGCTCAGTCGGTTAAGCATCTGCCTTCGGCTCAGGTCATGATCCCGGGGTCCTGGGATCAAGTCCCACGTCAGGCTCTTTGCTCAGTGAGGAGCCTGCTTCTCCCTCTGCCTGCCGCTCTCCCTGCTTGTGCTCTTCCTCTCTCTCTCTCTCTCTCTCTCTCTCTCGGACAAATAAATAAATAAAATCTTAAAAAAAAAGTAGAAGGAGGATGGGTTGGGTTGGCTTGGTGCTTAAGCCATGATGACCATCTTCTGCCACAGCCCTCTACCCTGGGGAGGGGTCATGGTGGCAGTCTGGGGCAGAAAGCAGAATGAGGTGCTGGAGTTCTGCTTGGTGCTCTGGTTTGGTCAGGAAAGGCAAGGCATGGGCCTCTGGATGGTTTCTCCTGGGAAGGGGTGCTTGACAGTCTGTGAGAGGCCCTCCCTGGGGAGCCAGGGCAGCGAGAGAATTGGACCTCATTGCTGATGGTGCTGCAACTGAGTTCTGAGTGGTGTTCACTGTACATTGTAGGGCAGGGAGAGTCTTTATACTTGCACCTCTGAGTTTTGACCACTGTCTGTGGTTCAGCTCAACCCAAAAGTCTTAGAGCAAGGATTCTAAAGCTTTTGGGGATCAAGTATCCCTTTTAGAAGCTAAAAATCATAGATACTTTATCCAGAAAAACACTCAGGTTAGCATGCTGGAGCACACCAATGATTTTCCTCTTAGGATAGTAGTTCTCAATTATTGTTAGTGTTATTGTTATTACTATTTTCTCTACATGTTGCACGCAATATTTTTCATTGCATGTGCTGACTTTCGGAGGATGGAGGGGCAGACAGCCCTGTGGGAATGGGGAGGGACAAGTATAGTTTGAACAGTCACTGGCCAAGGAGCCCTTGGAACTGGGTTAAGAATACCTGGCATAGATGGTCGTTTACGTTGCTTGGAAGGTAAAGAGTTGAGAGTGATTTCTCCTTCCCCAGACATTGCCTGGCACCTTGCCTGCATTTCACAGAAGGAACTTAGGGGCCATGGGGTGAGCAGGAGGGTACTGGGCATGATGCTTGGGCTTCTCTCGATATTCTCTACTTGCCGTAATTGCTGAGGGATGCCTCTGCTCACCCCAGAGAACCCTAATGCCTGTGCTCAGAGGCTGCCTGAGAGTGTGGGGGAGGCCAGGCGGGATGGGAGCACTACTACCCACCATTCCCAGGCTCCCCAGCCTGGCTGCATTTGCAATCTCCTGGGCAAGGTGGGAAGGCTAATGGTTCATTATGCCAGCAATTAGTCACATCACTGAGGCACATGATTCCCTCCAGGACTGGTGCCACCTCCTGCCACCCTGGCCGTGTTCAGTGCTGCTTCTCTCCCACTCTGAATGGGGAGTGCAATCCCAGGAAATGGCCACCACTTTCCTACAGATGCTGCAACCCTAGGACCAAGTGACTGGGACTCACTCACCTGTACATCACAGGGCCACACAGGACCTCTGGGGACCAAGGGGACAGTCATGGAGTGGAGTATGTGGACACAAGTAGCGATTCCCCCACATGCCCCATATACACATGATATGTGTAGGTATATCTGTGTATATACACTTGTGCACATACACGTGTGAACATGCTGTGAGGGAAAGGCTGTGCCTTATAAAATAAAGTCCTCTGAGGCCTGAGCAGGGAAGAGCACAGCAGGAAGCTCCTAAAAGAGGGAGGGTCCTGCCTTATTTCCCCTCCCTTGGGATGCTCTTACCTGGTCCAGCCTCCAGGTCAGTCCCCGGGACTCTTTCCAACTTCTTGACTTCAGTACCAGAGAGGGCCAGACAAAACTCTTTTTTTTTTTTTTAAAGGTTTTATTTATTTATTTGACAGAGGCACAGCGAGAGGGAACACAAGCAGGGGGAGTGGGAGAGGGAGAAGCAGGCTTCCTGTGGAGCTGGGAGCCCGATGCGGGGCTCGATCCCCCAGGACCCTGGGATCATGACCTGAGCTGAACGCAGACGCTTAACAACTGAGCCACCCGGGCGCCCCCAGACAAAACTCCTAAGGACAGCAGTGACTGCCTGTCAGTTACTGAAAATGAGAACAAAAACCAGGTGAGAGCCTGGGAAAGTGGTTATTTCCTGAGGCCAGGCTTCATATTCTAACAACACTAGTCACAGTCAAGTTGATGGGGCCTTAGTCCCCCTCTTCCTGAGAGAACGGCATCTCCACCCACCTCTGGGCAGCCTGTGGGGCTCCCCCCACCCCCGTCTTCCCGCCAGGGAGAGGTCTTGCAAAAACACAGCCCTTGCAGGTTAACTGTGGAACGGGATCTCGCCAAAAAGGGCTGAGGACTCAGGAACCAACAAGGATGGAGTGCCTCCTGGGTTCCAGACTCGTGCAAGGACTTTACCCCGTTCATCCGGTGCAATGTTTCATGCCAGTCCTAAGAAGTAGCCCCATTTCGTAGATGAAAACAGGCTCAGAGTGTTTTCCCCCACATTTCCCAGGGGTGGTGAGTGGCTGTGCTAAGCTCCAGACCCTGTTCTGACTCCCATCTCCGGCAAAGCACTGTTGTCAATCCGTAGAGAAAGAGCACCTGTGACATGAGGGGAGCGCTCCTCCTCCCACCTGTGGGCCCCCCAACACACCTGGAGGAAGTGAAAGGGGCTGGGCTAAGGTTTGGGGTCGTGGGTCATGGTTCTGGCTCTGCCACTACATGACTGTGATCAACTCCCTTCCCCTTTCTGGGCCTTTCCCTCATAATGGCCGCACACCCCCCACCCCATACATACTGTTTTTAGACTCTACACATGCCTGGGGCAACTCCCCACCCTTTCCCCCCAAAGTCCTTCTTTCCTCCCTGCAGGAGCCAGATGGAGAGTATAAGCCTAGCCCCTAAAAACATGAATGAGTGAAGGGAAATCCTCCCAGCATGGGAAATAGAAATCTCTCTCGGCTGCAGGGCTCATCCATAATTCAGGAGCCACTGTTGGGTCTGATCTCTGTAGTGGCCTCATCCATATTTCACCTCCTTCCCATAGCCCTGTTCCTTAGCAACCACATCATCCATGCTTTCCGGGAGGGCTGCTAGGCCGTGTGCTCCCTGCATCCCCTGTCCATGCTTGCCCTCGTGGGCGGGGGTGGGAGCCACTGGAACTGGCAGCTTTGGTCCTCACAGCCCCAGGGCAGTGCTGCACGCAGGAGGCATGTGCCCACCAGGTGAGGGATGGTATGGCATGTCAGCCCCTGAAGGTCCTGCCTGGCCTGCCTCTGACTGAAACCTCTCCCCCTCCTCCCGGCATGGGTCAGGGCCTGCCTTTGCCCTCTGCTCTCCATAGGCGTGCGGAAGAGGAGTGTTTCTCCCTTTCCCCCTCGTGCCCAGGCTCAGGTGCTGGCTTTCTTTGTGGCTCAGGTGCAGTGGAGGCTTGCCTCCTACATCAGCTGAGACGCCGTGCTGCGGGCTTCCTGCGCAGTGACAAGATGGCAGCCCTGTTCACCAAGGTGGGGAAGACATGCCCAGTGGCTGGGGAGATTTGCCACAAGGTACAGGAGCTACAGCAACAAGCAGAGGGCAGGTGAGCCCTGGGCCAGCTCCTGCCATCACTCCCATCTGCTCTTTGCACTTGTCATTTGCTCCCTCCCAGGTTGGCTCCCTGGGCTCATTTCTTGTAGGGTCCCTTGGGTGAGAGACCAGCCTAAGGGTGGGGGGTTGGCTCCTTTTGGACACAAGCCCCCACTTCAATCCCTCATCTTAGTCAGTCCTCTGGGTTCTTGTGGCACCAAACTCTGCTCCTAACGCCACCTCTCTGGGGCTTACCCCCCGGCCCTCCACTCCTGAAGCCCACCCTCTCTTTGCAGGAAACCCTTAGCAAGCACCCAGGATGCCCTGCGGAGACAGGGCTCTGCCAGCGGGAAGGCCCCAGCTCTCAGCCTACAGGCCTTAAAGCATGTATGGGTGCGCACAGCGCTCATCGAGAAAGTGTTGGACAAGGTCATGCAGTACCTGGTGGAGAACTGCAGGTGACTGCCCCGTCCCCCAAGCAGCCCCTCCCTGGGGCTCACCTCCTGAGCAGTCCTTCAGCCCTCCTTCAGCATGCGTAATTGTCCCCAACAGTGTATAGGCATGCCTGTCTTCCCCTCTAGCACCCGGAAAGCATAGACCACACAGGGCACCCCCCAGAGCTCAGTCCTTGTGGACTCATTTCTTAGTGATTCACACGAAAGGGTCCTTGTGGGGATGGCCATACTTGGTGGGCTGACTGCCCTGGAATGAGTCTGTCTCTCCCCCTGGCAGCAAGTACTACGAGAAGGAGGCATTACTGGCAGATCCTGTGTTTGGCCCCATCTTGGCCTCTCTTCTAGGTGAGCTGAGAGCAGAGAGGCCTGTGCTGGGCCAGTGGGGGCTGAGGGGCAGGTGCTGAGGGGGCACCATCTGAGCTAACTGTCCCTGTCTTCACAGTGGGACCCTGTGCCTTGGAGTACACCAAGCTCAAGACAGCTGATCACTACTGGACTGACCCCTCTGCTGATGAGCTTGTCCAGAGGCACCGTATCCGGGGTCCCCCCAGTCGCCAGGACTCCCCTGCAAAGCGCCCAGCCCTAGGAGTAGGTATCCCTCTCCCCACCCCTTATACTTATCCAGGCTATGCCCATAGGCCTGTAGGGGAGGGCAGCTTGGCCTCCATGTTCCTTGCAGACACAGGCTGGACCTTAAGAGATGCACCAAGGTCGCGGCTACCTCAGGAGAGCCTTTTATCCCTGCTGGCACTTACATAAATGCCAGGAGCCCACCACTGGTCCACGGCTGGAGAGCAGAGGGCGGCCGAGAGCAGACCCCGGACAGAATGGACCCCTGGGTCAGCTAGAGAGGCTCCGCGTGGAGGCCTCAGGTTGTCTGAGGGGGATTTCCCAGGGCTGGGCGCTGAGCTGTGCCTTTCTGCCCAGATTCGGAAGCGGCATTCGAGTGGCAGTGCATCAGAAGACAGGCTGGCTGCCTGCGCCCGCGAGTATGTGGAGTCCCTGCACCAGAATTCAAGGACACGGCTGCTCTATGGCAAGAACAACGTGCTGGTGCAGCCGGTAAGCGAACTTAATGCCCACCCCCTCTCCCTTTTCTGAAAGGCCCAGGACTGGAACCTTCCCCTGACTGGAAAGTCCCCTTCCTCAGAGCTTGACTAGAGAGAAGGGAGGAGAAGGGCCCTACCCCTCACTTCACAGTTTCACATGCCTCGTGCCCAGCCTTGAGTTGGCAGGAGCCAACTCAGTTAGCATCTGCCCTGCTAGCTGAGAACCAGGCTGTCCAAAGGTGGGAATGGCAACCGGCAGGCAGGGTGAACACCTGGCTTGGGTACAGCTGGCCCAGGACATACCTGGCGTCCGGGAGGCTGACAGGACAGGGCCAGTAGCACCAGGCCAGCCGGGGGGAGGAGGTGCCCACATCTGCGCGTGGCTCATGTTTTCCCGTCCTTCCTCCTGGCCTCCACTGCAGGAGCCTGTGACTGTACTAGCTCAGGCTCCCCAGCTCCCGCCTGGAGCTTATGTCTCATAGGCCTCTCCTGGGAGCCTCAGCACCTTGTCACCTCTGCCTTCTGCTGTGTCTCCTCCCCATAGAAGGAGGACATGGAGGCCGTCCCTGGCTACCTCTCCCTGCACCAGTCTGCAGAGAGCCTAACTCTGAAGTGGACCCCCAACCAGCTCATGAACGGGACTCTGGGGGACTCCGAGCTGGAGAAAAGGTGGGGGCTCTGGGACTCCAGGCAGGGGGGTGGACAGACTCTGCTTGCTCCAGGAGGCAGGCCTCACTCCTTATCCCGATGCCAAGAATTGCAGGAATAGGCTGCCTGGAGAGATTCCCAAGCTCTCTAAGATCAAGCCAGGCCTGGGCATGAAGAGGTTAGCCCGAGCCAAGCTCTAGGCAGCTGAGACTGCCAGGCTCTGTGCCATGACAGCACGGGCCCAGACGGACATGGCTGGCTGAGGTCACTTCTCGGCCATGGCCCTCCTGTCTTTAGGGTCATTTTACAGGTTTTGGCGGTGGGAAATGAAGAAAGCGGGATGACGGGCCTTGCAACACAGTGACATTGATCTGGTTCCTTTCCAGCGTTTACTGGGACTATGCCCTGGTTGTTCCCCTCAGTCAGATCGTCTGCATCCACTGCCACCAGCAAAGTGAGCCTCCCTTGTCCTGGGCACAGGGTTGAGGAGAGAGAGAGAGAGAGACTGCCCTCTCCCAGCCGCATACCGCGCATGGCCCATTGGATGTCCTGTCCTCCTGTCATGCCCGTGCACCCAGTCGGGAGGCCTGGCTGACTGGGCTGTGGTGATGACCGGGGGTGTCAGGGAGGCCTGGCCTCACCCGCCCATGTACACTCCACAGAGGGTGGCGGCACGCTCGTGCTGGTGAGCCAGGATGGCGTCCAGAGGCCACCACTGCACTTCCCACCGGGAGGACACCTGCTGTCCTTTCTGTCCTGTCTGGAGAATGGGCTGCTGCCCCGAGGACAGCTAGAGCCCCCACTCTGGACCCAGCAGGGGAAGGTACCTCAGGGCTTGGGACACTCTGAGTAAAGGGATGTGTGAAGGGGGTTCTCTGCTCACGTCCTTCCTTTCCCCACATGGCGTTCTTAGCGGCTGCCTTGGGTGGGGCCTTGGATCAGACGCTGCCCTGCACAGGCCGACCACCCACCCTTCCCTCCATAGGGGAAAGTGTTCCCCAAGCTACGGAAACGCAGCAGCATACGGACCGTGGATGTGGAGGAGATGGGCACCGGGCGGGCCACAGACTACGTGTTCCGGATCATTTACCCCGGCCACAGGCACGAGCACAGTGAGTGTCTCAGGCTTCATCCGTGGAGGAAGCGAGAAAGACGCTCAGGGAGGTGGGGGAGTGCAGTGCTAACCCGGGAGGGGTGGCAGGCAGGATCCACTCACTGACCAGGCCAGGTGGAGAGGGGCGGTTCATTACTCAGCCTCTCACCAGACCTTCCCCTGCGGATCATCCCTCTGAGAAGCTGCCTCTCTTCTACCTAGCTGTCTTCCCCCACCTCATCACCCCAAGATTCTTGGCTCAGCCAATATCGTCCAATATTCTCTTAGCCTTTCCTGCCCTGGCCCAAGGAAAAAAAATGTGGTGAGACTAGAAAGAGAAGTTGAAGAACTCCATTCCAACCTGGCCCATGACCTGACCTCCACAAGGCAGCCTGGGTGCAGGATTAGTGCTGCTTTTTGGATGGTGCAAATTGTTCACTGACTCCCCTAGAGCCAGAGCCCTCCTCGGACCAGCTACTGGTCAGAGGAGCTTTAGCTGGAGTAGGGGTGCACCTGAAGAAGGTGAAACTTGGAGCTGGCCGGGGGACCTTGGGGACTGGGGGGGGGGGCTGAGAGATGGCTTGGCACGCATGGGTCCTGCCGCACCTGGACGCACACCTTTGGGTCCACGGGGCCTGTGTGTAGGTATCCGCCAACACTGGACTTCCCTTTCTGGTGTGAGTGCCGTTGCCCTCCATAGGTTTCTCTGGGCCAGAGTCCCCGGTCTTGGGGTGAGGTCCGGGGATTTACCAGCGCGGAGCATTTATTGCCAACTGAACCACCTGCTCCCTAAATTTCCTAACTGGTGCCAGAAGTTGTCAGGGAGTTGTCTCTGTATTAGCAGACAGACAACCCAGACGGCAAGCACACAGCCATAGCACAGATAGCCCCAGCAGGCCTGACGGGCCCAAGCCGCGGCGGTCCCCCTCCCCGAGGTGCCTAACTAGGAGCCATGCCTTGTGTCAGAATGTGTTTGCAAAGCTGGCATTTAATCTCGGGCTGCTGCTCGGCTGAGATGACTCAGTCTCCACGTCCCTTCTCTAAGACTTGGCATCGCCCAGTTCTGGTCACTTTGCTTCAAGGACTGCATCCTCAGAGGGCGAGCCAGGGCCCCGGGAGTTGGGACCGGTGGAGTGACTCAGGCTGCTCAAGTGCAGCTCTGGGCAGACCTTGGGGAGGCTGGGATTTACAGTCTGAGGAGGGGGATTTGGGGTAACCTGCAGACTTGCTTCAGCCTGACCATGATGTGAGCTGAGGAATGATCAGGATCCATCTGCCAACAGTCGGGCCCTCCTTTGGCCAGGGCTAGGGGGCTCCTGAGCCACCGGCCTGTCCCCACTGGTCCCTGTCTTTCACTCCCCTTCCCCCCCCCCCCCCCCCCCCCCCCCCCCCCCCCCCCTCCGC